>NC_080425.1:15636376-15961460 GCF_029873635.1 Malania oleifera
ACTTAGTGGAATCCTTGGATTGTTGGCCTAAGGCGGGGACGTAGACAGGATTGGCCGAATCTCGATAAAAATAATTATGTCATTCTCTTTCCTTACGCTATTTAATTTCCACACATGTATATTTGATTATTTATTGAATTAGTTATTTGACATACATGCTTTAATATTTGAGGATTTGAGTTTGCACAGAAAAACTCTAGGTTGTGATATACTGATTGTGGTTTCGAAATTAGGCAAAAGGCAACCTAGATTTTTTAAATACCCAATTCACCCTCCTCTCTTGGGATTACACCATTTACATTACTTCTAACCAATTATTTACCCAGAGACCGTTTAAAGGCTTTGCTGTGCCTTTGTGGCCCCTTCGAGCTACAAATTTTACAATGCTATCTATTTTTGTTCACTCGCCATGTTGTCTCTCAAACCATGTCTCATATACATTTTCTAAAGTCAGTTACCAATAAAATTTAAATTTAGAAACTCCATTACATAGTGTTTGGGGAATGTGGATTTCCAGATTTGAATTTGAACTTTTTGTGGATTTGCAAAGAAGTCAATACAAGTTTGTATTATGTTTGATTCAAATTCATACAAATGTAAATTTAAGCCTTGAAATGTAATATAAATACAAAGTAATTATATTTAGAATTTGTTTCATTCTTAGTATTTAATACTCAACACTTAATTTTGTCAAATACCACTTTTGTGTTTTCTATTTTTAGATTTCAAAGTTCAAAATCTGCAAATCTTGAAATTACTAAAATTCTCTAGTTGGACAACTTTTATTATTGTCACACTCGACCAAGGAGTACAAGATACTTCAAATAAATTACTTAGGAGTCTTTATAAACTATTACCATCCCTATTTTAAAATGTACCATGTTTTAGGGGGGAAAAAAACCTTCGAACTTCCTTATCTTTACATTAGGAGCTTGAATTTCAAGTTTTAGATTGATTATGCAAATTTGAAAAATACATAATACAAAATTTTATTGTTGAATTTATTTTCATTTAAATTCACTCAAATTCAACAATAAAATTTAAGATTCATAATCTTAAACATTACCTTAATATTTTCAAATCGATCATAAAAACATTACCCTAATGTAACAACTCAATCTTTTAGCCCCATCTTTACGCCACATACACATTAGTCACGTGCCAAACATGGTGGAATCTTTGATATCTATTATTTAAAAAAAATTCTCATATATTTAGTATATATGCATAAAACACATGACAAGTTTTGGTTCTTCAAAGCATATTGGTTCTTTGCCCTTAGAAAACATTTATATGACTTTAACAAAACTCTTGAAATATTTTATCAATAAATATATTAATAAAAAAATTTTAAAATAAAATACTAAATATTCGCACAAGATTACTACTAGCAACTTATTATTGTTAGCCCCAAGGTTTTAACCTTAGTTTTGATGATGACAAAGTAATGAGAATTTTTAACTATTTGTGCAAGTGTTTTTGAATGCACAAATAGAGTTTTTCAAGAGAAAGATGAAGTTCTCAAAGATGGATAGATTTCAAGGTCCAAGTGGAAAAGAGGTTGAAAGAGGAAGGTTAAATTCAAAATTCAAGAGCATGGACCAAGGAAGAGGAAGTTTTCGCTTCTCTTAGGATTAAGTAAGTTTAGGCGTGTGCTAGTTCTTCAGAAAAATTTTAGAGTCATGCTCTCATAATTTTGCAATTTTTCATTAGACTTTCTTTGATTTTTTTTTTTTCCCTCAAAAAGAACCTCTAGGGACATTTTTCTTTTAAAAAAAAAATCCTAACCAAATGCTCCAGATTTTAAGTTTTCATATAAAATGATTTATATAAAAATTTCACGTCAATTGGAGGTCATTTGATTGGTTTTTCAAACAAAGAAAGCAAAACAATAAAAGCTACATATGTGTCACTTATAATTTGTTTTCTATTAGTATGAGACTTTTAAAATTCCAAAAATATTTTTGCCATAAACTGGACTTCTGGAGCTTTAAGTTGACGTATTACATGTATGGTTTGGACTAGTATATTGGGTGCAATAATTTAGTACATACAAACTATTTATACTATCAGGATTTTCTTTCTGGACTCTTACATGTTCTAGTATTTCGTCTTTTTCTCCTTGTAAAGATATCTACTGACTTGATTAATTTTTTAAAAATAAAATGAGACTCAAAAAGGAATTGTTTGACATATAAACCACTGTCTTTGGACAAGTGTACTAGTTGGAAAATTTTTAAATTGACTAAACTAAATCTGACTGTAGTTCTTTTCACAATCTGACCTTTGTGTAGTAAATGAATTATATTTCACGATGCTTATATCCAAATGATTTGAAACTTGATTTGTTTTAACCTAGACTCTTTTGGGATGTTAAATATTTTTTCGTATAATTTTTTAGGCAATTGTAATGGTCGTTTTAGACATTCCAAATTAAGTTATGTGAACTGTTAGAATTTTCTTCTAGCATGTGCATGTTGTTGGAGTGACTTGAAATGTGTCATTGTGGAGCTCTAAAGGCTAGTAGAAGTTTTTGGCTATAAAAGAAGGTCTTCAAGGTGCTTTAAGGAGATTAAAAGCATCGCATACTTTAAGCTCTCATTCTCTTGCAAGTTTTCAAGTTTCATTTGAGTTTTAGATTCAATTATCGCTTCAAGCTTTGTTCTTGATTATTTTCATTTTTTAGCTTAGGGGAGTTCTTGTGCTTGTATTTTCAAATCTAGTTTATCAAGAGACTTTTATTTCTTGTACTCATCTAAATTGTAAGAAGATCATAGAGTTGGGATTTTTAACTCGGTTGAAATCAAGTAAGGGTTTGGGGTTGTTAAGCTTTCAAGCTCGAGGTGAACCAAGTTTGGTTCAGTTGTACGGGAAGTGCGAAGCTCGTCCATTGGGAAGGAGCCTTTGGATGGGATTTTGTACCCCAATTTATTAGTGAAAGGTGTTAAGAAGAAGAATCTTAACACAAGTGGACGTAGCCAAGTTGTTAAACCACTATAAAATCCTGGTGCTCTCCTCTCTACTTTTCTTCTCTCTAGTTTATTTATATTGCTTGTATTGTGTTTGATTGCTTATCTTCAACACTTTAAATATTTGTGATTGTTGACTTGTGCTACATCAATTAACTCATTTAACATTTATACTTTGTAACTGTGTGTTTTACTTGCAGACTAGCACCAAATCATAGTAGTTGTTGAAAATACACATACTTAGGCAAAAAATACTATTCACCCTTAAACACCCTAATTTTTACCAGGTCTCCTTATTAGGTGATGTGCATAGGATCAATGAAATTCTGAGGTCCCCGTTTGGAACATTCATTCAAGTCCTGATCCTGTCTATGAACCCCTGAGAACAAGTCCCTCTTATGAAAGTTCCCGTCAGTTGAGTCCTCCATTTAATCATCTTTTCTTTAAGTCAAGTCCATGTTAATTATACCCGAGTCCATATTTTCAAAATGGTAGCTAAGTCCTGTTCATTTAATCAAGGTCACATGTTTGAAATTGGGTTTTTCTGTTAATATGCCCAGGTTTTCTTCTTTATTTCTTGAAATTAAGTCTTTATTTTGTTTTGAGTTTTGCCTAATTCATGTGAACTTTTTTTAGAACACAGTCATTGTTCTTATTGTAATTATCATTGAGTTCCATTTTTGAGTCGAGTGTTAAATTCTTGAAATTAGGGTGCCCATGTGGCAGCAAAAGGAAGGAGTCAACATTTTTATTGTTATTCTATCATTAGAGTACACAGGGGCACATGCCCAATAGGATATAGTTTGTAAAATACAAGGGGAAATACATGGCAAAATACAAAGAAAATACACAAAAAGAAATCTTCAAAGGGGCTGAGCCGCGACCATGTGCTTGGGAATATTCCACTGCATCTCCAAAATACCTGCTCACCAATTCAGAAACAAAGTCAATAAAAATGAGAGGGTAATTCAAATGAATCAAAGAGTTAAAAGAAGAGAATTTGCATAAATTGAGAGCATGCATGGAAATCACAAGATATACCTTGATTTTGAATTAATTTGGAAACAATCCTTGGAAAATATCACAAGTTAATTTAGGGATTTCTAAAAATTAGATTGTATCCACTCCCCTATTCTCAGCCATACTCTCGCACAGACCAAGAGGACATAGAAGAGAAGAGGGGAATACCGATAAAATTCAGAGTGAAAGTTCAGGGTGCAGTACGAAGAAATTCTGAAGAAAAAGAAGTGTCAAAGTAGTAGAACCCTAAAGGACCCCAAAGGTTGTAGTCAAAGTAGTAGAACCCTAAAGGACCCCAAAGGTTGTAGTTCTCTCCTTAGAAGGCACACCCACCGGTGCCTGCCATTCATATTCCGAAAGCACATCAATGCCTCTATCCGACACACAGAGACAGACCTCCCAGTCTAGGAAGTTATCGTAGATAGACCCAAAAGGCTATCCTAAAATAGACTCAAAAGGGAGGAAAAGAAGGCCGGAGGAGTTGAAGATTGTAGGTAAGATTGACTTTTCCTTCCCTATTCTAATATGCAATAATGAACTATTGGTGCATATGTTGAAAGTAGGAACTTGAACTTGAACATGAATCTAGACCTGAGCTTTGGGTCATTGAACCCAAACCTGCACCCTGAAACTTGAACTCAAACCTACATCTTGAACTTGAACTTGCACGTCGAACCTAGATAAGAACCTGAACCTAAACCAGAGTAGACCAAAGTCTATAGAACCCCACAAGCCCATGCTTTTGGTAAAACACTTCTATGGATACTGCTGTTCTTAAATGATCTTTCACGCTTTGTTTGGACATGGTAAGCATCGTTTGACCTTCCAGCTGAATTGTTGGTTATATTCATCTTGCTTGATTGTTGAAAATACTGGCTGTTGTTGGAAATAATGCTGAACTATTAGACATACTCGTACTACTGATTTGCTTGTGGTTGGACATACTGAATTCTTATGCTGGACTGTTGTACTTAAATCAATTAGGTTTTTATAGGAAATGCTCTATTTACAGATGACATGTTGCCGAAATTTCGTTTGATTTATTTAAAATAAACTATGATATGATGATCATATAGTGCACACACTAAGGGGGAGGAATTGTTACAAACATGTATGCATATTTTGAGGGGGAGCAATTTTTTATCAAAAGAACACTAATGGTTTGCCATCATAAAAAAAGGGGAGAATGTTAGCCCTAGTGGCTAAGGTTCTTCATTCGAGCTTGTTTTGATGATAATAACCCATTAGTGATTCTTGGGTTAGCTAATATTTCTAAGTTCAGTTCAGATAAACAAGTGGACACTAAAGCAAGCATAAGGATCAGACGAACCCTAATGAAGTAATAAGAAAAAGCATACACGAGGAATACTCATGGCACAACCAACCGAAGACCTAATGATGTTTTATATGTATAATGGGTTGTGTGTGACGTAGGATATTCTTGTAACTCTTATAGCATTATATTGGTTAGAATACTTAGCATGAGTTGAGCAAGTGCATCTGCATGTTAGTTCATAAGATATCTTTAACAAACTTAATAAGTCTTCAAACAGATTTTTACACGATATTCCATACTTAAAACAAATATTATAAGGACAAGTTTTTAACAAGCTTAGGGTTTTAATATTTCATAAACTTGGTCCTTATTTTGTTTAAATAATTGTTAAGCACCTAACGAATATGGAACAAATTAGGTGCTTAGATGGTTTTCTGGAATAGGGCTTGGCCTACAGAAAACCGTCGATGGTTTGGGAAGAGCATAGAAAACTGTCGACGGTTTGGAAAAGCTGAAGAAAACTGCCCATATCTGAGCACACACTGAGTATAGACATAGGTCACAAATTTGAACACGAACCTGAACACACACTCGAACTCACACTCAAGCCAACACACATATCATCATGCCCAAACCAAATCACACACATCTAAATCATCAAGCCAGCACTCGTGACACAATATCACACCTACACAGCATAGCGCATAACACACATATTCATAGAACCCAAAAGGCAAAACACAATCAAAAAGGGATACTTATCTTCGAGTTAGGGACAACTCAGTAAACACATCACCATCACAGGACCCTGATCAGCCCCCTCATGGATCTCTAGATCAAACTACAAGCAGAGAGACCAGAAGACCTCATGGGTCTTTGCTGAGAAACAGAGAGAGAGAGAGAGAGATCTAGTGGTAGGGTTCTAGTCTCTCGTGGAGACAAGCCAGAAGACCTCATAGGTCTTCACTGAGAGTGTGAGAGAAGAGAGAGAGTTAGGGTTCTAGAGGGCACTCTGTGAGAGAGAAGAAAAGAGAGTTAGGGTCTCGGAGAGTGTTCGCAAGTGAGAGAGAAAAGAGGTTTAGGGTTTCAAAAAAGGCTCGCAGGTATAGAGAGAGAAGAGAGGGTTAGGGTTTTGCAGGTATAGAGAGGGAAAGAGAGTGAGAAAGTAGAGAAGGCTTGCACGAATGGAGAGAGGAGAGTGAGAAAGAAGAGAGTGTTAGGGTTTCAGAGGAGAGAGAGAAAGGAATGGAGAAGGCATAGAGGAATCTGGAGAGGAGAGAGAAGAAATATGCACAAATGAACAAAAAATGAAAAAAAAATCACATTTTATATGTTTTGTTTCGAGGCCACGTGTCACCACCAATGGGTGACACTTGGCAAATCCTCATTCGCGCATTTTGATGAGGCGTGGTCACTCCTTGGTTGTCTAATTTGTGCTTTCTCAGGACGGTCTAGATCGCGCCACCTCACTGATTCGCGTCCCTTAACCCCCATTGACTTGGTTGCCAACACGTGTCTCAGGTGACGTCGTTATGACGTCACCTCCTCCCCCCATTAAATACTTACATATATATATATATATAGATGCGCTAAGCCATATGTCTTCGTCTCGAATTGACGCGTGGCTTGACTTGCTGACCCAGACCCCCTCCCCTTGAACCGATTGATCCTGTTCAGACCGGTTTGAGTCGGTTCATTTATTTTCCTATTTATTTTCGGTATTATATTATTTATTTGATTTTTAAATTGAGAAAAACAGTAGAAATTTACAAAAAATTAGAAAAATCACAGAAAAATTAGAAAAATGCTAGAAAAATAATTTTGAAGTCAGGAAAAATATTTTGATTTATTTTGACTCAGAAAAGTGAAAAAATCTCTTAGAAATTTTAGAAAAATGTAAAAAATGCTCAGAAAATTATGAAAAAAAATGGGAGTATTTTTATTAAAAATATTTTCTCGATTTTTAAAAGAAGTGTGTCCCTATGATTTTAAAAAGGGCAATGGACCTTTCAGGCCTCACCTTTGTTGGCTCTGAGAGAGATTTTTCTAACGAGATCCCCACTTCCAGGGTCTTATTAGACAATTCCTAAATCACATCTCGTTTTAATTATATTGTATTAAAAATGTGCATATTTGTTTGTTTGTACATAATTGTTAAGGGGTAAAATAAAATGTAATCAAAATTCAATTTGAGATAATTCTTAGTTAATTAGGTATCGTTCGTAGAACGGGTGTGTAGGGGGTGCTAATACCTTTCCCTCACATAACCGAATTTTTGATTTCGATCCCGGTTTACGTAGACCGATACTATTTTTAATTGAGTAGTAATCAAGTATTTTAACCACACCAAGAAAAAAGGTTAATGGCGACTCCAACTTCCAATTTTTCCTGAAAATCAACACACATCATTTTTTTCGCAGTCCCCGGGGCACCCTCGCTCCCTGGACGTCGCGACACACCTCTTTCTAGTGCAAGACCATCACTACGTTTTCAATTATTTCTTAGAAAACTGCTTTTAACTTCACTAATTATTTGACTCAATCTTCATCTTTTGCTAATTTATTAAATAAATAAACATCATAACTAAAACCAAACCTCATTTACTTGAATAATTATATTGTAATATAAAGTAAATCAAGTTGGTAAAATGCTTTGTTATCATTTTTTTGACCTCGGGCATCATAGTTGTAATTAGGATTTGATGAGAATTGTTTTAATCGGTGCTGCTTAATTAAGATTTCATATGTAAAACATCATGCTAGAGAACTCATCCTCAAAACTTAGGTATCAAGGAGAGAGAGTTAAAAAGATCGTATAGTGACTTTTGAACTGCTCACAGAGACGATATGAGAGTGGACGGACACTAATAGTCATAAAACTGTAAAATTGTAAGAGTAAAAATATTCTTTTTCATCTATCATAGGCAGGACAAAGCGAGAGGGAGGTTGGATTTGAAACACCCACGTCACAAGGAATGCAAATGAGTAACACTCAAGAGTGTCATGTGAAAAGCCCATAATGTGTTAAAAAAATCTATTTAAAAAGTGTGTAAATTATATTAGTGCAGTGGTGCGTTCCGGAAGTCCCTCATTGACTTAGCACTCACCCAATGATCAAGTTGAATTACTGCGAGTGGTCGGGCACAGCCACAACATCACCTTTATCTTAATTTAACAGATACACATTTTGTATGCATTATTATAATATAGTGTATAGTGTGTATGATCCGCCTTTCACGCACAAATCATTGGGGGGAATGGCAATTGGCAATAATACCAAATACCAATTAGCAATGGCAATACCAATGCCAATGGCAATGCCGACGCAATGCAGGATGTCAGCCTAACTCATTGGCGTTTCTTTCTTTGGGACTCGGCCAAACTGAGCGTGAATTGGCTGGCGCCATACACAATCATGTAGACGGGACGGCCCTCCACCGAATGCGACGAGAGAGTTCAAGAGTTAGGGAGACGCGTGCATTCCTGTCATTTCAGACTTCACTTCTCTTGTCCCCTCCCCATTCCCATTCCCCTTTTTAAATGCTTGACCACTCTTTCGCTTTGGCTGCCTTACTTTTAATTATTTCTTGGTCTTTCTAGTACCCAACCTAAAAAAAATAACTAAGACGATGACTTTTTGAAATGTTGTGTTAGGAATGGTTGGTTTGTTTCATTTCAAATGCCCTCTGATATTTTGATTAGCATTGTGCTATATTAGAGTTCATCTTAATTGCAACATTGGCCATAAAACTTCAATTTGTTGCATTGTGCTATATTAGAGTTGATCTTTTGTGTTTGGTTTTTCAAAATATTTTAATTCTTATTCAAATAATGAAGCTGAATCGAGAGTTGTGTTAGAGGGAATAAAGATTTGCAAACATTTGGGTCATACTAGTATTGATATTGAATGTGATTCGAAAATTGTTGTAAATTGGATAAGAACAAGTAGGTGCTCCTTGTGGTATTTATGAGATTTTTGGGAGCAGCTGATTGGTTTATTGAAGATAGTAGACTTTTCGATAAAACATTGGTATAGAGAAGGAAATAAAGTGGCAGATGCCTTACCTCGTCTAGGGGTTAGGGGGAGGAATATGTTGTTTACAAATAGTAGTCAACTTCTTAGAGTTGTCAATGGGTTATATAAATTGGAGAAGATGGGTACGACTTATATGAGGTATGTTTAGCGGATTTCCTGTTGGTTTTGGTCTATACTTTATGTTATTTATCTTTTGTTTGTTTTGTTGCGTGATATTTATTTTGTAGGTCCTTGTTTTGTTTTGATTTGATTGGTTTTGTAATCTTATTTTAGCCGGATATTGGTGTTGTTATTTGGGAGGCCTTTAAAGGTTTGTCTTTTGTTTCTCCCTTTAAATATCTTATAATCACGGTATTCCTCCGCCAAAAGTGAGAGTTTATTAATAAATAAATGGAGGTCCCGCCTTCCTTTAAAAAAAAAAAAAATTCATTGTGATCCTAAATAATAAATTAAATTAAATTTATAAAATGAATAAATTAAATAGAAATATTAAATAATAAATAAATAATTGAAATTTAAAGTTTGGGAAGACGACGACTCCTGTCTTTTTAATGTGCTTGCAATTATTTGACATAATTTAATGTGATCTTACATTGAACACGTGATAAGAAAATTTGGAGGAAATAGACAGTAATTTAGTAAAACATCTTTGGTCATAGAATTATGAACGAAGTTAAACTTTGAGTTTCATAACTTCAATTTGTTACAACGATGGTCCTACAATACTTTGTGCTCCAATGTGTTCTTGCATTACACATGTAACCATTGGCCCACTTTCAAGTTCCTGTGTTGGATTGATTATACTATAACCAATTTAACAAAAAGAAACAAGAATAATCATGTGAGCCAAAAATAAATGTAAAGAACATGCAAAAAAAAAAGAGAAAATGTGTAAATCATGCAAAAAAGACCATAGATTGTTTAGTACAATCATCGAGAACTTAGTGTGATTGCAAAAATAAAAAAAAAAAGCCCCCTCTTGGGTAAAATAGGTGTGACCTAAATGTGTTGTCCCTGATTCTCCATTATCAAGGTCTTGACATGTGTATGTATAAGATGGTAGCAATATAGGGTATGAAATGATATGTAACACATTCAAATCCTAATTTACTTATTTCTTGATATTTTTTTTGGAATTTCAAGCTGTAACACCCCGACCTCGAAGGGTCTGGGATATTAACTTTTTACTACTAATTTACAGCGGAAGCAAAATAAACTCAACTTTTATTAAACTAGAGCGCTAATCATCCATATTACAATCATTTATTTCAAAAGAAGAAAAATTACACAAACATAAATATCTAAAACCATACTAATATTTCTAATCAATCTTTATTTTTCTAATCCCCACCCGCATGCTTGCTAAGCCTGATTTCCGACATGTCCTTCAGAATTATCTGAAATAAAATATGATTGGGGTGAGACAACGCTCAGTAAGTAAATAAGATTATTATTAGTGTGTGGCCAAAATGAGCTTTTAAAGAATTTCGTAAAACAATATTTAATACTATAACTTTAAGACTGCTTTTAGAATAAACATAAGTTTAAAAATTTCTGCATAAAACTTTTGTCATCAATTTCAACAGTAAATTTTTACAATCATATACTATAACTGCTAAATTAAACTTTTAACTTTAAAACTGTAAAAATATTTAATGATAAACATACATATACTTTTCCTTATACGTTTTCCTTAGATCGTCATTTAAGCACCAAAATGATCCTTTTCACGTAAACTTACACTTTTCCTTCAAATCATCAGTAACTTTGTACACGTAATTAAATATGTATAAACATATATTATAAAAACCCACCCTTAGGCCTGTTTGCCGTAAGTCATGTTTACCCCTATGACTGGGTTGTGCGGTCCGAAGACTGGACTTAACTGGTTGGCCGACCAAACTAAATCAACGTACGTAAACTTTAAGTGAGATTTTCCTTATTAAGTCCTGGTCCGGAATCAGGTATGCACTCAGGAGAAATCCACATAAATAACCACTCTGTAAACAGTGTGGGTGCACTCTGATCCGTATAAACTTGAAACTGCGGTACCGAGCATCTGTAACTTTGAACTTTCGTTGCCATAAGGGGTTTTAAAATCATCTTATTATAATTTATGCAATTTAAAATAATATCGTAAAAATCTCATTTTTACTCATATTTTCATAAAAAATGCAACGTAGAAATAAACTCATGCCACACAATTTTTGTGTTAAAAATATATATAATTTTATTTTTTAATAGAAAGAAATGTTGAAAATTTACCCGAGAGGATTGGAACATTTCTTAACCCAAAAGTAGATGCAAGTATATTAAAGATAGAACTGGTATAATTAAATATGCGTAAAAATAAACTCATGGAAATTTTGTGGAACTAATTAACATAATTAAAATTTACGTACAAAATAAACTCGGGTATGAATTTAAAATAAAAAGAAACTAACATAATCAAAATTTACTTACCTTCTTCTTTTACCGTGTGCTACGAACACAATAATTATCTTTAAGAAATGAGATCGAAAAAAGTGGGTGATTGAGAATTTATTCAAAAATTCTCTCTCCACCACAAATTCTTTCACTCACTAATCCTTCTCTTCCTTGGAAAATTGTTGTGAAAAATGAAGGTTGAGAGCTCCCTATTTATAGGAAAATTTTGGGGAAGAAATGAAATTTATAAAAGTGTGGGGAGATGGGTGAAATTATAATTTTTAAAAATTAAAGAATGGGTAAGGTATGGGTTGTGTATGGGATAGGGATGGAGGCCATGTGGGAGTGCTTACCACCATTTCCACTAAATAATTTTTTAATTAATTACTTACCTAATTAATTAATCAATTACTTAATTAATTATTTTATTATTTTATTATTATTTTTTTCCTAATCATTATTATCATTATTATTATCATTGTTATTAATTTTAAACTACTTTTAGTATTTATTTATTTTATTGTTTATTTTTGAACAAGAATTAAATTTAAATTTTGGAAACTCATGTCGGCCCCACATGGTCTTGTGGGCCCCATACAACTTCGAGACCCGAATGGATCTTACGTAACTCGAATAACTCTTATACGATTTTATGCATCCTACATAACTTTGAGACTCGTGTAAACCTCCATACGGCTTTGGGACTCATGTGGGCCCCACACAGTCTTGTGGGCCCCGCATAGGATACCTATATTATTATTATTTTATCATATATTTTTACAAATTATATCAGTCAAAACATTATTTTATGTACTTATTTACGTATATAAACAGTGTCTTATGACTCCGGGACTCATGTGGACCCCACATATGATACCTATATTATTATCATCTTATTATGTATTTCTACAAATTATGTCTGTCAAAACACTATTTTATGTATATATACTTATTTACGTGTACAAACAGTGTCTATTCTATTTATCTTATGAAATTCCATTTTGACCAGACCGACCTCCAGGGAGCGACTGAGCCGCAATGGTCTCTGAGCACTCGCTAAGACAAGGTCTTTCTTAAGCATCAAACATGGAATCAAGGATCTTACAGAAAAACACTTCTGTATTGATATTAACTTAATGACTATTTTTATTATTTTATTATTATTGTACTTTAATTATATATATATATATATATATATATATATATATTTTTGGGTCATCACACAAGCATTATCTGGATTTTTGACAAAAAAGCTCGAAAAGAAGTATAAAAACATATATATATATATATATATATATATATATATATATATTGTAGAATTTCATAATATTAACAAAAAAAAAAAAAAAAAGAAGACACAAAACAATGAGAATAATAACCACAATGCTTATATATATGTATATTAACACACTCCTATATGCAAACACTTACAACATGGAAACTCATACACACACACACACACACACACATCCTCACGATCTCACATCCTCTCGTACGCTCACATTCACTACTACAAAATCATGGACATGCATGCTTCTATATTCATATATTAACGCACCTATGCAATCCCATTACATGTAAAAAATTCATTTCCATGCATGCATGTATACCACTTGATATACCCTAAATATATCAGGGTCAAACATTCAATTTGCAGCATTAAAGCACATCCACAATTAAGGCCACCGTCACTCAAGGACAGCTATCCTGAAGGGGTCAATCCTATATAAATTAGAGCAATTCACGCCTACGCCATAGACAGCTGTTGTCAGCTCCATAATGGCTAAAGTGATTCATGCCCGCACCATAACTCGCCAATAAATGACCATATATCATTGGGTCAACTTCGGCCACTGTAAATAGGGACTTGGGTGAGAGGCTAAAGTAAGTTATTCTTAACCCACTTTACTGTTACAGTCAACCTCTTTGAAACGTTCACTTAGGCATCGGAGTGATCCTCCGGAGTATATCCTGGGTCCTCCAAGCCTATTTTATTTTCACCATTTTTAGGTCATCGGAAGTTGGAGAGCAATGTCATAGGTCCCAACCACTTTTGTCCTGTAATAGTTGGCGCCGTCTGTGGGAAACGTTTCTGAGAGGTGTTTTTCTTGCTTCCGACCTCTAATTCCCGAATATGACAACAACCCATGGATCAAGCTTCGGCTTTTCTGCTGGTAAAGAATCTCCCCAGTTCGTTCATTCCACGTCTGGAGATCATTCGGGGGTCATCAGGGAGGAATTCCTCGCTTTTCAAAGGAGAATGGAGGCCTCCTAGAAGAAGATGAAGGATATATTCAACTTACTTTTGTAGAAAAAGAGTAAGGAAGAACATGTCCTCTGCCAACAGCAGGTCAGCCCTGGCTCACCTAAGAAAGCAGAGAACCCGAAGGAGAGTGAGGAAAAAACTACACTAAAAAGGTGGAAGACGCGAACAATGTAGGAGTAAACGAGCAAAGATCGAATGAGTTAGAGGAGAGGATAAAAAAAAAAAAAAAGATCAAATAGAAAAGATGATGAAAAAGGGGCGAACGAACCCCTCTTACTGGGAAACCTCTTTAAAATCCTCGGAGCCCTCATTCAGCAAAGAAGTAGAGGTCACGCTATCCAGGAAGTTCAAAATGCCGACTTTTGAAAGGTACGAGGGCTTGACTAACTTGATCGATCATCTGGACACCTTTAAGGTGTTGATGCAATTGTAAGGCGCACCTGGCGCCATCATGTGCTGCGCATTTGTAGCCAATCTTAAAGGTAGTGCTAGGGATTGGTACCAAACCCTACGATCCGGATCAATCGGCTTATTCTCTAAGATGGAGCAGCAATTTACCGGCCACTTCATCGGCAGTCGGAGAATTGTCAAAACTTCAGCTCATCTGATGAGCTTGGTTCAAGGAGAACATGAGACATTAAAAAAGTTAATGCACCGCTTCCTCACCACAACCCTAGAGAGCTGCAACCTGGACATGAGAGTGGCGCTCGCAGCCTTGACCATGACCCTTCATTTGGGAAATTTCTTGTACTCATTGGGGAAGAAGCCCCAGTCGACATGGCAGAGCTGATGGCCAGAGCACAGAAATATGTCAACCGGGAAAAGATGATGGATACAAGAGGAAACCGGATCGAGTTGAAAAGGAAAGGTAATAGAGAGATCATCGAACCTTCTAGACCTGGGAAGAGAGGAGCACAACACTTTGCAGGCCAGCTCTCAGGCTATGGGGCACACAAGTAAGTTTCAAACTTATACCCTTTTAAACGCACCACGAACCAACGTGTTGATGAACATAAGAAAGAATGAGTATGTGTCATGGCCTAAACCTATGTGAACACCCTCATATAAATGGAACATGTCAAAGTTCTATCAATTCCATAGGGATCACGGGCATGATACCAAGGAGTGTATTCAATTGAAAAATGAAATTGAGACCTTGATAAAAAAAAGGTCATCTATCAAGGTTCGTTAAGAAAGGAGATCGTCAAGGGGAAGCTCGTGAGCAGAAAAGGCCAAATGGGAATGAAAAAGAAGAACATATCACTGTGATTTTTGGCGGCTCCGCTAGTGGCGGTGACAATGGAGGCGCTCAAAAAAGGTATGCCAAGTAAGTGCTTTTAACGGAGAAAAGGGAACCAAACCGAAAAAGACCGAAATAGGAAGAAACTATCCCCTTCAGTAGTGAAGATGAAGAAGGAGTAATACAGCCCCACGACGGCGCTCTGGTAGTATCCCCTTCTGGTGGCCAACTATAAAGTGAGGCGCATGTTGATAAACAATGGGAGCTCGGCCAACATAATGTTGTGGTCAGTGCTTGAAGGAATGAAGATCGATAGGGAACACCTAAAATCAATTTGTTAAATGTTGTAGTCCTGGAGTATATACGTGTGCCCCGGTATAGAGTCAAAAGGGGGGGTGGATGGCTCTTTTCGCGTATTTAAAAATTCTTTACAAAATAAAACTCTTGGCAATATTTAAAGTAATTATATCACAATATAAGTAAAAGTAAATCATGCACAAGACTTAAAATAAAGAGTAGAGAGAGAAAAGCTGAACCCCAGGTTTTAACGTGGTTCAACACCCAGTCTACATCCACACCTTAGAACCAAGTCAAGGATTCCACAATCCACTATCAATGCTCCTTCTTCGGCGGAGCAAGCCTTACAACTTGTGTACAATCCCCTACACATGGGAACAAGTCCCTACATGCTCACAAGGAGCTTTCGGCTCAAAAAGAACCCTCACCAAAATGGTTCACAGAGAACCTTCCAACAAATGGTTCACAAGGAACCTTACAAGATGATGGAAATACAAAGGTTGCTTCACAAATGAGCTGATATAAATTACAAACCAAACCTTACACACTCTCTCAAGGATTGTATCAAACAAGATTGGAGAACAAAAGAGTTTAAGCACTTTTGAATGAATGAACTAAATGCAAAGTGCCTAGGTTTTGTAATCAAAGAAATTTTTCACTAAATGCTTGTATAAATCACAAAAACCATGCTGAACAAGTTTATGGACATATATTTATAGCCAAAAATCCCTTATAGTTGTTAACTAGTTGTTGGGATTAACTCCCAAACAAAACTAGTTGTTACAACGCTGTGCATGAGGCCACTGGTCGACCATTCACTTTCTATGGTCCACCATTCCCCCAATGGTCAACCATTGTCCTACACTGGTCGACCATTCACCTGGTCTGTGAGGAAAAATGGCTACTAGAATTGCTGGTCGACCATTCCCCTGTTTTGGTCAACTGTAACCCTGAATAAGAAAACGTCACACATATAAAAGTTGTGGAAATTTTTCTTAGCTTTCCATAGATACCATAATCGTCCTTTTTAGACTCTTCAAAAAAAAAAAAAAAAAAAATTTATGTCTGAAATATGGAAGGGTGTCCATGACTCAAGGCTGCACTATGTTAGTCGACGATTGCTCTGTTTTTTCTTTGACAAAAAGCCTTTTAATGATTTAAAACATTCTTGGACAAAAGTCTATGAAATATATAAAGTCTAATGAAGATTAAAACTTATCCAAGTGAGCTTTTCCTCAAATATAAAATATCTTGAATTATGAAAACATATTTGAAAGATCATATCTATCTTATACGCTTAATATATCCTTTATAAAATATTTTTGACTTTCTTAACACTTTAGGACATAAAGCTTGTTTAGACACAAATGGTATCAAGTATGAAGATGCTTATGAAACCAAGATGTTTAAAACTTGTCCCTTTTGAAAGCATGTTTGAGTTTAGGATTCATTTAAAAAACTCTTTAACTTTGAAAATCATGAAAGACGAGTTTGTGTTTATGACTTTAGTGCAATCCTATAAACTCATGTGTCCTAATATGCATAGACAATGCTCAACTCTTACTCAGAAATCATGTAAGAAATACACCCGCAAGAGTTACAAAAAGTTCCTACCAGACACACAACCGTTATTACAAATAATGCTACAATTAAGCTTCCTTTGGTTGTGCTTGGATCCTTCAGAGTACGTGTTCTTTCGATCTTTCCTATTTGATGTCTACTTGGTTCGATCTTTGCTTCTCATTTGGTATCTCCACGTATTCGACACTTTATACCTGTACTAGATAAGATTTGCAAAGATGGAAAACACTAGGAACAACAAGTAATTTAATATCATCAAAACACAATAAACCATGATGGTGTAGCCACCAAGGCTAACATTCTCCCTTTTTTTGATGATATCTAGCTTATTACAAATTTACTTAAACTTTGCATTCGTATTTATATTTATCATAGCTTATTATGCAAATATAAGCTAACCTAAAACCACTAATGGGTTGTTATGATCAAAACAAGACAATTAAGCTTACATAGCCTCTAAGACTAATATTCGCCCTCATTTTGATGATGGCAAACCATTGGTGTTCTCCTATAGGGTATAATTTAAAACTCCCCCTCAAAATATGCATATTGTTAAATAATTAACATTTGCTTCCCCTTACTATATGCATATAAGGCACAATAAAAGCATTTCATATTCATAGAGCTTTAACATGCAATTCATAAGATAAAAAGTTCATGTAAGATAAGACAAGTAATAAGCAAGTTGAACTTTTCATGCAATCATATGCATTCTACCCCAAATGTAACGACCCGAATAAAAATGGTATTTAAATAATAAAGAAAGGGAAATGGAAGCCGAAAATAGAAAGAGGCAGTCGACTTCGTCGATGAACGCAACATTGAACTTTGGAAGGAATAACGGAAAGGGAATCAGTAGAGCTTCGTCGATGAATACAAGGGATTCGTCGACGAAGGCTTTAGAGAATTCGTCGATGAATACAGGGGACTCGTCAACGAAGAAATGCCGAGAGGGGGTTTGAGCTGACTGAATTTTTTTGACAAAGGACTGAATTTCGTAGACAAAATTAATAAAGAATTCGTCGACGAAGGATGGGCTCGTCGACGAAGGACGGGCTCGTCGACGAAATCCACTGTTCTATAAATGTGGGAAAATCTGGATTTTACTTAAGAATTAAGAAATTTATCCCCTCTCTCTCTCCTCTTCGGTTCTCCCTTTTCCTTTCGTCGATTTCGGGCCAGATTTACGTCGGATCGACAATCCGAAGCCATCACGACGCTCCTGGGGAAGTTCTCTCCAAATCTGCTGGAGCGGATCGTTGGTGAAAGCAAGTTAGAAACCATCCCAAATCCAGGGTAAGACTTTTTACTCATTATTTGGAGTTGTGACAGTTGTAGGAAGTGTTATACGCTTAGAAATACTGAACTTTAATACTGGGAGTTTTCATTTCCAGGGGTGTTGAATTGGAAACGTAGGAAATCATCCCTAAGTTGAGGTAAAGCTTTTAAGCCGAATTTGACTTAGTCGTAGTTATAGAAAATGTTGTACGTACGAAAATACTGAACTTTAATACTGAGAGTTTTCATTTTCAGGGTGTTGAGTTAGGAACCCTGTGGGTGTGTGGCAGTTTTATTAGGGGCTTTCCAGGAATCAGGTAAGGGGATAAACTAAGCTAGTTTCATTTTGAGAAAATGCATGTATATGTATATATAACATCTAGTTTTAGGAAAAATAAAGATATTTATATATATATATATATATATATGATTTATATTTGCAAAATATTGTGAAAATGATCGTATGTTGAATATGTGAAAATCCATTTGTGTGGCATGAGTAAAAATGTTGTGAAATACTGTTTTCTGGGAATGTGGATGATATGGATTTTTATGATGGAAAACCGGCATACGGGCCGAGATTTTATATGATTTTCCGGCGTACGGACCGTGCTATGTGGATGTGATTTGCCAGCGTACGGGCTGTGCTATGATTTGTTGGCGTACGGGCGTGCTATGTGATATGATTTGTCAACGTACGGGCTGTGCTATGATTTGCCGGCGTACGGGCCGAGCTATGATAAAATGTATAATACCGGCATACGGGCCGATGATTTTCATGATACACGTATGTATGCAAAATGATATGATTGATATGAAAATTAATGATATGAGATATCCATGTATCACAGTTTCAGTATATATTATATGATATCAGAACCTAGTTGGCTTGGTCTAGGTTAGCACTTGCACGGTACCGCTGTCATGTTCTATGATCTTTGTGATCATGATATTTGTGTTAATGCTGCTGTACAGAGTGGTGTGAGATTGGATGGTCGATGTGGTTATTAAATAAGTGTACTGTGATCGCCCCTGGTGTACGAACCAGGTCTGGCAAACCCATCAGACTTATAGACTTTATGTTTGACTTGGCAGAGGTCGGCCAACCATTGTCAGGTCTCGCCTTCGGGCCACACAACCCAGTCATGTGGGGGTAATACATGACAACAACCAGCTAACCTACCAGGAATGTTTTTATGTTATTATTATTATGATATGAGATGAGATATGTTTATGAAATGCAGTATGTTCTGCCATGTTTTGATATACATATGTTTTCTCATATTTGATAAACAGTACAGAATATGTTATATATGATATATGTAGAACACAGAATACTCATGTTGCCACACACTGGTATTAGTTTATTTCCCTCACTGAGAGGTGTCTCACCCATAAATCTTATAAACTTTTCAGGAGCCCCAGATAGGAGAGCGGGAAAAGCCCTGCTGAGCTAGTGTTGTTTATTTGCCCTCTGCGAAGGGTAAGTTTTTGTAGGAACAGTTGGATTTTTTGGAAAATGTCCCTAGATATGATTTTAGGATGTATATATAAAGAAATACAGTGGTATAGCGACTCTGGTATATTGTAATGCATGTTATGGTGAGATGTATATGATTATATGCTTTCTGCTGCTTAGGCTTCTGCTATATATTCTGTTAAATCCCTAGTACCTATGGGTCCAGGTGGATGGTGACCGGCTGAGCTAGGATGTATGACGTTGATATTATTATTATAAAAAAAATGTGGAAAATGAGCAGGTCGTCACACCAAATGCATTTCACTTCTCCTCCTCACGCCACACATCTTTCTTTTAACAAAGATGACACCAAATATCTTCTTCCCCTTTGATCATCATCAAAAAGAGAGGTACAATTCATTTGACCTAAAAATGATTTCTTCCCCTTAATCTAAGATTCCATGGTGGTGAGGTGAGTGTGTTCTAGACACATATACCAAAATATTTGTTATACCATAACACTTGAAAAATCAAGAATGATTTTCTTGCAAAAACTTGAATGATGATTTCTAAGAATTATACCATATGATGTAGATCAATCATTCAATGCAAATTTTCCAAAAGTTATTATGATTAGCTGTCACTAAAGCTCAAGACTGTGTATAGGATATGTTTTGTAATGCTTTTAAGAAATCTACTATATATCCAAGCAAAAGCATGTATCATCAAAACACATCATAGCAGGCTTTTGAATTAAAAAATAAAAAAGTCAAAATCTTAGAAATTTATAAGAGAAAAACAAGGTTTTTCCATTTCTCATGCTATTTCATCCCATCAAGCAATAGCAAATATTTTCACAAAGAGGTTAACAAATTTTCAAGATAGAAACAATTAAAGCATTGTATTGGTTTTAATCAAATGAACTTATTAATATTGGCAAGATTCCCAAGAGATTTCCAGAAAAATAATTTAATACAAATTAAAAGGCGAAAATTGGAATTTTCATATTTAGACCACAAACCAAAAATAAGTGTTTTTATTTTATCATAAAGACAATTTACTTTTTCAACACTTACTCATTTCACCTAGGTGTGGTTTGAATCTACCTAAGGTCCTAAACCTAATTCCTAATCCTAGGTCCTAAGGAAACACTTCAAAGAGCTCATGTGTCTCCTTTTGGTACTCATTCCTCCTTGGGTCCTAATGGGTTGGTTTTCTTTTCAACCCATTCCATTTTTTTTTTCTTTGCCTCTATTTCCTCTATAAGGGCAAAAATATCTTATGTGACCCTTTCTTTCACAATATAAACAAATTTTGTTTTCATGTAAGGGTCTTGACTTATATGTATTATTTTTACTTGTTGAGGCATACCCATGTGATTATAAGAGGTTTTCAAAATCTTTTTAGAGAAATTGTTCCTTTTTGCTCCTAAGAATTTATTAGAATCTTCTTTACCTCTTATGACTTTGCCATTATCTTTATTTTTCTTTTTCAAGATAGAATTTTCTTTCAAGACATTTTCAATTTGATTTTTCAAATCTTTTACCTCAATTTGAAAAGATCCATGGTCTTTTTGAGCTTTTTTTTCTAAAAGCTCCTCATTTTCCTTTTTAAGAGAAGTATTTTCCTCTTTCAAGATGGAACAAAGGCAAGATTCTTTTCCTTTCTATTTTGACAATTTATCTTCCAAGCCTTTGATTTTGACTTCTAATGTTTCATTTTCTTCTTTTAATGAGGATTCCTTAAGTTTAACCATAACAAACTCTTTCTCAACATTTTTGTTCTTTCTTTTTACTAAGACTAATTTATCATACAATTTAGCACAACTATCTGCAAGTTCATCATAAGAAGGAGTGTCATCATCATCTTCCGAGTTTGTTCCTTCTTCTTCTTGTTCGTTGGCCATGAAGCATTGATGTGCTTCTTTCTCACTTTTGCTTATTTCTTCATACCTAAAGTTTGTTTACCTACAAGGAATTTTCTTATGTCACTTATGAGTGATTCCATGACATTCTTATTATTTTCATCATCTTCTAGAATTCTTTGGAATTTGGGTTAGATGATTTAAAAGCAAGGCATTTATCCTTTCTAGGCTTTTTAAGATCCAAATTCGATTTTTTCTTAAGTTCATAAGTCATAAGTGACCCAATAAGTTCATCAAGTGTGACTTTGGTTAGATCCTTTGCCTCCTCAATGGTGGTGGATTTTGCATGCCATGACTTGGGTAAAGATCAGAGAACTTTTTGAACATTATCCTCCATAGAAAATATTCTACCAAGTGCTTTCAAGCCATTTGTTATGCGTGTGAGTCATGTAAACATGGAAGCATTTAATTCACCCTCTTCCATTTTGAACATTTTATATTTTTAACTAACAAATAAATTTTAGATTGTTTGACTTGTGACGTACCTTTATAGGTTACTTGGATTTTGTCCTAGAATTCCTTTACGGTGCTGCATCCGCAATTGTGGTTGTACTCCTCATAGCAAACAGCTCAATAAAGGATATTTTTTGTTTTGAAATTAAGTTGTGCTAACCTTGATTTGACATCTGTCAATTCCTCTGTTTGTTTCAGTTCACCTTCTTCATTTTTGAATTCATAGTTTTCCCTTGGTGATCACTTTCCCACATTTTGAAATTGTAAGATTGAATGAATATTGTCATAACGCTATTGCCCATGCCGGATGCTCCATGAGATCTTTTTATTGCTCTGATTTTACCTCCATTAAAAAAATATTAAAAGAGCAAGCGTTGTTGACTCTAAATAATGCCACTTGTTAAACTTCGGAGCTCGGGTAGTATAGACTTGTCCCCGCAGCGATTTTAGTATAGAGTTTAAGGATGGATGAGATGGCGGCTCTTTCTTTTTCCGATTTAAAAAAAATTAAATAATTTTCTCTAGACTCTACAAAATAGTCAACTCTTTCTTGGCAATATTCATTCAAGTAATTAATATCCCACTTAAATAAAGTAATCTCACAAAACTTAAAATAAAGAGGCAACGGGAGAGAAAGAAAGTTGAACACAGTTTTAAAAAACGGGGTTCAGCACCCAGCCTATTCCCACTCCTGTAGCACCAATTAAGGATTCCCACAATCCACTATCAATTACAATGCTAATGCTCGCCCTCGCATAGCAAGCCTTACAACTTGGGGTAAACTAACCCTCACTACCACAACACGCAGGAACAAATCCGTACATGCTCACGAATAGCTTTTGGCTCATAAGAAAAAGAAAGAAAGACCCTCACCAAAAACTTTTCACAAAAGAACCTTCCACAACAAATGGTTCATACGGAATCTTACAGATGAGGAAATACAAAGGGTGCTTCCACATGACGATATAACTTACAAACCAAATCTTACACACTCTCGTACTCTCTCAGGATTGTAAGTAAGATTGGAGAACAAGAGGGTTTAAGCCTTTTTTGAATGAATAAGCTAAATGCAAGGTTCCTAGGTTTTTGTAATCGAAAATTTTATTTTTCACTAAATGCTTGTATGAATCACAAACCAATGCTAAACGAGTCTAAATGGACTTGTATTTATAGCCAAAAAGCTCTTAAGTCATTTAACTAGACGTTGGGGGGATCAACTTCAAACAAAAACTAGTCCGTTTTCCCCTTTCCTCTTCTACCGTTCCGACAATACAATAACATTACAAATACACAACCACACCCACCTTACAACTTCCAACAGTTTTCCCCCCGCCCACACCCCGCCTCCCGCCCCCCCCGCCCCCCGCCACCTCCCCCCCCCCCCCCCAGCACACAAACCCATTCCCCCCCCCCCCACAACCCACCCCCCCCGCCCCCCCCCAACACCCCCCTCTCTTTCGCATGCGTGTCGCCTTTTTCCCCATGTCCCTTCCTCTATTCGCCCCTATCACCTCCCCCAAATGGTCGAACAGGCCCTGCCTAGTCGACCAGCTCACTGGTCTGTGAGGAAAATGCTACTGGAATTGCTGCTGGTTGACCATTCCCTCCTGTAGTTGGTCGACCATTCCCCTGTTTTGGTCCATTTGTAACCCTGAATCAAAAATGTCACCAACATAAAAGTGTGGAAAATTTTTCTGTAGTTTTTCTTAGGACACAAAATCGTTTTTTCTAGACCTTTTAAGAAAGTTTGTCTGAAAACTATAGGGTGTTCAGGACTCAAGCTCACTACATTAAGTCGCTGATTGCTCTGTTTTTTCTTAACAAAAAGTCTTTTAATGCTTCAAACATTCTTGGACAAAATTCTATGAAAAATATCAAGTCCTAATGAAGATTAAAAACCTAATCCAAGTGAACTTTTGCCCTCAAATATAAGATAGCTTGAATTATGAAAACATATTTGAAAGATCATTTAGATATCTTATATGCTTAATATATCCTTTATAAAAGAACCATTTTTGACTTTTTTAACACTTTAGGACATAAAGTGTAGTGGACTCGAAGAATAAAATTATGTTAATAATAGAGGGAGAGATAGAAATGGAACAGAAGAGGTCCATAGACTTTGGTCGACTACGCATCCGCGTTCCCTCAACGACATTGTCATTGTTTTTGGGGATAATTTTTAATTTTAGGAAATTGCCAGGACTGCGTTGATGAATATAGGGTAGGGGTTCCGTCAACGAGCTTAGAAGGAAATTCCCAATTGATGAACACCAGATGTCGTCGATGAGGTCTTCAGAATTTCATCGACAGAAATACGAGAGAGGTATCGGGATGCTCGAAATTTCGTGCGAGCGAATACTACAGGCCTTTGGTCGATAATTTATTGAAAGACTCGTCAATGAGGACGTGTCTCGTTGATGAATCTACCCTAGAAGTAGGAAAAGCTCAGATTTTTATCATAAATTCCGCTCCCTCTCTCGCCCCTCTCCTCTCTCTCTCCTCTTTCTTCCCTACTTCCACTCTCTCCTTCTCTTTTCTCTCTCCGTCTTTCTTTTCTTGCCTCATTGGTCGCCGGATCGAAATCTGAACTACCAACCACCACGACCTCCTAGTGAAGTTTCTCTACAGAAGTCTTGCCGGAGCGGATCGTGGGAATCGCAGTTGATTTCATTTCAAATTTATGGTAGACCTTTTAGCCCCTATTTTTGGCCGTTATGGTAGTTAATAAGAATGGTGTAAGCGATGAAAGGCGATATTTATTTCTGAAAAATGTTTGTTTTCAGGGGTTTTTTGAGGCCGCGGCTAGTATTCCATGGGCTTCTAATAGTCCCAGGTAAGAGAAATTCATGCTAGGTATACTTGTAAGATTTATACATTTAATTAAATGATGAAATTATGTATTACAGTATCCGTGTGTGCTTTTTGAATATGAATATAGTACGAATAAGTTTTTACGATATTTGCAATAGTATGTTTTACAATATTTCCAGTCCATATTTTATGAAACCCAGTTACCAATGATTATACCCGAATGTTAGTATCATGATTATGTGTTTCATCAGTTATTAGGTTATGTATATGACAATTTATGATTATACAGTTCTCAGTATTACGTATGAACTACAGTTACATTTCTGCAACATCATGGTTTTTTCAATTTCAGTTTTTAGAATCATGGGAAATTAGAATATATATACATATATATCTATATATAGACATATATTATATGATATCAGCCCTTTGGACTTTCAGCTATAGAGCACGGTACCACAAAGACATTGCTAACAGATACATGTTACTCTATGAGTACAACCACCTAGTAGATAATACATGGTAAGAGGGGTCGTTTACCTAGGCCCTTGCAGAGGTTAGGCTCCCCATCAAGATAATGGAGAATTCGTCTATGATACAGGGACTCGTCAACGAAGAAATGCCGAGAGGGGTTTTGATCTGACTGAAATTTTTTTGACAAAGACTGAATTTCGTAGACAAAATTAATAACGATTCCGTCGACGAAGATGGGCTCGTCCGACGAAGGACGGGCTCGTCGACCGAAATCCACTGTTTCTATCATGTGGGAAAATCTTGATTTTTAACTTAAGAATGAGAAAATTTATCCCTCTCTCTATCCTCTTCTGTTCTCCCTTTTCCTTTCGTCGATTTTCGTGCCCAATTTACGTCGATCGACAATCGAAGCCATCCACGCGGCTCCTGGGAGTCTCTCCAAATCGGCTGGAGCGGAGCGTTGGTGAAGCAAGTTATTAGAACTCCATCCAAACCAGGTAGACTTTTTTACTCCATTTTTGAGTTGTGACATTTGTAGGAAAGTGTATACGCTTAGCAAGACTGAACTTTAATACTGGTAGTTTTCATTTCCAGGGGTTGTTTGAATTGGACACGTCGGAAATCATCTCTAGTTGAGGTAATCCTTTTAAGCGAATTTGACTTAGTCCGTAGTTATAGAAAATGTTGGTACGTACGGAAATTGAACTTAATACTGAGAGTTTTTCCCATTTTTCAGGGTGTGATTAGTGACCCTGTGGGTGTTGTGGCAGTTTTATTAGGGTCTTTCCAGAATCAGGTAGGGGATAACTAAGCTAGTTTCATTGTGAGAAAATGCATGTATATGTATATATAACATCTAGTTTGTAGGAAAATAAGATATTTATATATATATATATATATATATGATTTATATTTGCAAAATATTGTAAAATGATCTTATGTTGATATGTGACAATCCATTTGTTGTGGCCATGATAGAAAATTTTGTGAAATCGGTTTTCTGGGAATGGTTGGAATGATATGGATTTTTATGATGGCAAACCGGCATACGGCCGAATTTTTTATCTGATTTTCCGGCGTACGGCCGTGGCTATTTGGATTGATTTGCCAGCGTACGGGCTGTGCTATGATTTGTTTGGCGTAACGGGCGGGCTATGTATATGATTTGCAACGTACGGGCTGTCTCTGATTTGCGTCGACGGGCCGAGCTATGATTAAAATGTATAATACCGGCATACGGGCCGATGATTTTCATGATCCACGTATTTATGCAAAATGATATGATTGATCGAAAAGTTAATGATTGAGATATCCATGTATCCATTTCAGTCTAATTATATGATATCAAACCTAGTTGGCTTGGTCTAGGTTAGCACTTGCACGGTACCGCTGTCATGTTCTATGATCTTTGTGATCATTAATATTTGTGTTAATGCGGCTGTACAGAGTGGGTGTGAGATGGATGGTCGATGGGTTTATTAATAGGTGTACTGTGATCGCCCGGGTGTAGCGAGCCAGGTCTGGCAAACCCATCAGACTTATAGACTTTATGTTTGACTTGGCAGAGGTCGGCCAACCATTGTCAGGTCTCGCCTTCGGGCCACACAACCCAGTCATGTGGGGGTAATACATGACAACAACCAGCTAACCTACCAGGAATGTTTTTATGTTATTATTATTATGATATGAGATGAGATATGTTTATGAAATGCAGTATGTTCTGCCATGTTTTGATATACATATGTTTTCTCATATTTGATAAACAGTACAGAATATGTTATATATGATATATGTAGAACACAGAATACTCATGTTGCCACACACTGGTATTAGTTTATTTCCCTCACTGAGAGGTGTCTCACCCATAAATCTTATAAACTTTTCAGGAGCCCCAGATAGGAGAGCGGGAAAAGCCCTGCTGAGCTAGTGTTGTTTATTTGCCCTCTGCGAAGGGTAAGTTTTTGTAGGAACAGTTGGATTTTTTGGAAAATGTCCCTAGATATGATTTTAGGATGTATATATAAGAAATACAGTGGTATAGCGACTCTGGTATATTGTAATGCATGTTATGGTGAGATGTATATGATTATATGCTTTCTGCTGCTTAGGCTTCTGCTATATATTCTGTTAAATCCCTAGTACCTATGGGTCCAGGTGGATGGTGACCGGCTGAGCTAGGATGTATGACGTTGATATTATTATTATAAAAAAAATGTGGAAAATGAGCAGGTCGTCACACCAAATGCATTTCACTTCTCCTCCTCACGCCACACATCTTTCTTTTAACAAAGATGACACCAAATATCTTCTTCCCCTTTGATCATCATCAAAAAGAGAGGTACAATTCATTTGACCTAAAAATGATTTCTTCCCCTTAATCTAAGATTCCATGGTGGTGAGGTGAGTGTGTTCTAGACACATATACCAAAATATTTGTTATACCATAACACTTGAAAATCAAGAATGATTTTCTTGCAAAAACTTGAATGATGATTTCTAAGAATTATACCATATGATGTAGATCAATCATTCAATGCAAATTTTCCAAAAGTTATTATGATTAGCTGTCACTAAAGCTCAAGACTGTGTATAGGATAGTTTTGTAATGCTTTTAAGAAATCTACTATATATCCAAGCAAAAGCATGTATCATCAAAACACATAATAGCAGGCTTTTGAATTAAAAAATAAAAAAGTCAAAATCTTAGAAATTTATAAGAGAAAAACAAGGTTTTTCCATTTCTCATGCTATTTCATCCCATCAAGCAATAGCAAATATTTTCACAAAGAGGTTAACAAATTTTCAAGATAGAAACAATTAAAGCATTGTATTGGTTTTAATCAAATGAACTTATTAATATTGGCAAGATTCCCAAGAGATTTCCAGAAAAATAATTTAATACAAATTAAAAGGCGAAAATTGGAATTTTCATATTTAGACCACAAACCAAAAATAAGTGTTTTTATTTTATCATAAAGACAATTTACTTTTTCAACACTTACTCATTTCACCTAGGTGTGGTTTGAATCTACCTAAGGTCCTAAACCTAATTCCTAATCCTAGGTCCTAAGGAAACACTTCAAAGAGCTCATGTGTCTCCTTTGGTACTCATTCCTCCTTGGGTCCTAATGGGTTGGTTTTCTTTTCAACCCATTCCATTTTTTTTTCTTTGCCTCTATTTCCTCTATAAGGGCAAAAATATCTTATGTGACCCTTTCTTTCACAATATAAACAAATTTTGTTTTCATGTAAGGGTCTTGACTTATATGTATTATTTTTACTTGTTGAGGCATACCCATGTGATTATAAGAGGTTTTCAAAATCTTTTTAGAGAAATTGTTCCTTTTTGCTCCTAAGAATTTATTAGAATCTTCTTTACCTCTTATGACTTTGCCATTATCTTTATTTTTCTTTTTCAAGATAGAATTTTCTTTCAAGACATTTTCAATTTGATTTTTCAAATCTTTTACCTCAATTTGAAAAGATCCATGGTCTTTTTGAGCTTTTTTTTCTAAAAGCTCCTCATTTTCCTTTTTAAGAGAAGTATTTTCCTCTTTCAAGATGGAACAAAGGCAAGATTCTTTTCCTTTCTATTTTGACAATTTATCTTCCAAGCCTTTGATTTTGACTTCTAATGTTTCATTTTCTTCTTTTAATGAGGATTCCTTAAGTTTAACCATAACAAACTCTTTCTCAACATTTTTGTTCTTTCTTTTTACTAAGACTAATTTATCATACAATTTAGCACAACTATCTGCAAGTTCATCATAAGAAGGAGTGTCATCATCATCTTCCGAGTTTGTTCCTTCTTCTTCTTGTTCGTTGGCCATGAAGCATTGATGTGCTTCTTTCTCACTTTTGCTTATTTCTTCATACCTAAAGTTTTGTTTACCTACAAGGAATTTTCTTATGTCACTTATGAGTGATTCCATGACATTCTTATTATTTTCATCATCTTCTAGAATTTCTTTGGAATTTGGGTTAGATGATTTAAAAGCAAGGCATTTATCCTTTCTAGGCTTTTTAAGATCCAAATTCGATTTTTTCTTAAGTTCATAAGTCATAAGTGACCCAATAAGTTCATCAAGTGTGACTTTGGTTAGATCCTTTGCCTCCTCAATGGTGGTGGATTTTGCATGCCATGACTTGGGTAAAGATCAGAGAACTTTTTGAACATTATCCTCCATAGAAAATATTCTACCAAGTGCTTTCAAGCCATTTGTTATGCGTGTGAGTCATGTAAACATGGAAGCATTTAATTCACCCTCTTCCATTTTGAACATTTTATATTTTTTAACTAACAAATAAATTTTAGATTGTTTGACTTGTGACGTACCTTTATACGTTACTTGGAGTTTGTCCTAGAATTCCTTTACGGTGCTGCATCCGCAAATGTGGTTGTACTCCTCATCGCAAACAGCACAATAAAGGAAATTTTTTGTTTTGAAATTAAGTTGTGCTAACCTTGATTTGACATCTGTCAATTCCTCTGTTTGTTTCAGTTCACCTTCTTCATTTTTGAATTCATAGTTTCCCTTGGTGATCACTTTCCACATTTTGAAATTGTAAGATTGAATGAATATTGTCATACGATATTTCCATGCCGGATGCTCCATGATCTTTATGCTCTGGATTTTACTCCATTAAAAGCAAGCGTTTGACTCTAATGCCACTTGTTAAACGTCGTAGCTCGGGAGTATATACTTGTGCCCCGCAGCGGATATGTAGTATAGAGTTAAAGGGAGGGATGAATGGCTCTTTTCGCGTATTTAAAAATTCTCTACAAAATAAAACTCTTGGCAAGATTTCAAGTAATTATATCACAATATAAATAAAAGTAAATCATGCACAAGACTTAAAATAAAGAGCAGGGAGAGAAAAGTTGAACACTAGGTTTTAACGTGGTTCAGCACCCAGCCTAGTCCACGCCTTAGCACCAAGTAAGGATTCCACAATCCACTATCAATGCTCCTTCCTCAGCAGAGCAAGCCTTACAACTTGGGTACACTACCCTACACGCAGGAACAAATCCGTACATGCTCACAAAGAGCTTTTGGCTCATAAAGAACCCTCACCAAAACGGTTCACAAAGAACCTTCCAACAAATGGTTCATAAGGAATCTTACAAGATGATGGAAATACAAAGGGTGCTCCACAAATGAGCTGATATAAACTACAAACCAAATCTTACACACTCTCTCAAGGATTGTATTAAACAAGATTGGAGAACAAGAGAGTTTAAGCACTTTTGAATGAATGAACTAAATGCAAGGTGCCTAGGTTTTGTAATCAAAAATATTTTTCACTAAATGCTTGTATAAATCACAAAAACCATGCTAAACAAGTCTATGGACTTGTATTTATAGCCAAAAAGCTCTTATAGTCATTAACTAGACGTTGGGAGCAACTTCCAAACAAAACTAGTCGTTTTCTAGCCGTTACAGCGCTGGCCATGAGGCCACTGGTTAACCATTCACTTTCTATGGTCGACCATTCCCCCAATGGTCGACCAATGCCCTGCACTAGTCGACCATTCACCTGGTCTGTGAGGAAAAATGGCTACTGGAATTGCTGGTTGACCATTCCCCTGTAGTGGTCGACCATTCCCCTGTTTTGGTCATTTGTAACCCTGAATCAGAAAATGTCACCAACATAAAAGTTGTGGAAATTTTTCTTAGTTTTCTATAGACACCAAAATCGTTCTTTCTAGACTCTTTTAGAGAAAGTTATGTCTGAAATACTATAGGGTGTTCAGGACTCAAGGCTGCACTACATTAGTCGATGATTGCTCTGTTTTTTCTTTAACAAAAAGTCTTTTAATGATTCAAACATTCTTGGACAAAATTCTATGAAATATATAAAGTCTAATGAAGATTAAAACCTATCCAAGTGAACTTTTCCTCAAATATAAGATATCTTGAATTATGAAAACATATTTGAAAGATCATTTAGATATCTTATATGCTTAATATATCCTTTATAAACCATTTTTGACTTTTTTAACACTTTAGGACATAAAGTGTAGTGACTCGAAGAATAAAATTATGTAAATAATAAGAGGGAGAGAAATAGAAATGGAAACAAGAAGAGGCCATAGACTTTGTCGACGAACGCTCCGCGTTCCTCAACGACATTGCATTTTGGGGATAATTTTAATTTTAGGAAATTGCCAGGACTCGTTGATGAATATAGGGGTTCGTCAACGAGCTTAGAAGGAAATTCATTGATGAACACAAGATTTCGTCGATGAAGGTCTTCAGAATTTCATCGACGAGAAAATACCGAGAGATAGATCGGGATGCTCTGAATTTCGTCGACGAATACAGGGCTTTGTCGATGAATTTATTGAAAGACTCGTCAATGAGGTGACGTGTCTCGTTGATGAATCTGACCCTATAAGTAGGAAAAGCTCAGATTTTTATCATAAATTCCGGCTCCTCTCTCTCTCTCTCTCCTCTTTCTCCCTACGTCACTCTCTCCCTTCTCTCTTCGTTTCTGGCCTCATTGGTCGCCGGATCGAAAATCTGAAGCTACCACGACGCTCCTAGTGAAGTTCTCTACAAGTCTGCCGGAGCGGATCGTTGGGAAATCGAAGTTGGATTTCATTCCAAATTCAGGGTAAGACCTTTTAGCCTATTTTTGGCCTTATGGTAGTTATAAGAAATGGTGTAAGCGATGAAATGCTGATATTTAGTTCTGAAAAATGTTGTTTTCAGGGTGTTTTGTATGAGGCCCGGCTAGTATTCCATAGGGGCTTCTAATAGTCAGGTAAGAGAAATATGCTATGCTAGGTACTTTTAAGATATTATACAATTTATTAAATGATGAAAATTATGTATTACAGTATCGTGTGGCTTTTGAATATGAATATAGTACGAATATATGTTTTTACGATATTTCAATATTATGATTTTACAATATTTCAGTACCATGATTTTATGAAACCCAGTACCATGATTACACGAATGTTAGTATCATGATTATGTAGTTTCAGTATTATGATTATGTAGATGACAATGTATGATTATACAGTTCTCAGTATTACGTATGAACTACAGTTACAGTTTATGCAACATCATGGTTATTTCAGTTTTTTAGAATCATGGTAAATTAGATATATATATATATATATATATATAGAAATATATTATATGATATCAGACCCTGTTGGACTTGCAGCTATAGAGCACGGTACCATTGCTACAGATACTATGTTACTTTATGAGTACAACCACCTATTTAGATAATACATGGTAAGGTCGTTTACCTAGGCCCTTGAAGAGGTTAGGCTCCCCATCAAGATATGGGTTGAGGTGAGCAGATCGACCTACGGAGTATAGCGATTTATTCATGGTTGGCCAGCCAAGGTAAATCCAGCCTACGAGCCGCACAACCCTATCATGAGGGGGTAAGTCATGACACACAGATAGCTATAGGGAATATTTTTAGTTATTATTACGTATGAATAGATTTGCAAAAATAGGGAACATACTTACTTATACTACAAGTATTTTGAATAATAAACTTCAATACTATTATGTTAAGCAACATGGAAAGGAGTGGTGTATTTTATTACTTGTACTGTACTTTTGTATCCTGTTATTCATGATTATATGAAAACAGATTTTCATAGTATAGTAGCTCATTTGTCACACACTAGTAATAGCACATTTCTTCTTACTGAGCATTGGCTCATCCCAGTGTTAAACATTTTTCAGGTGATCCAGGTAGGCGAGCAGACCAGGCTCACAGATAGAGGGGCTTCTGTACTGCCCTGCCAGTGGAGAGTGAGTACATTTTGGGAGTATTTTTGTATACCCTAGCTAGTTAAGGGTATTTTGGGGAACAGACATATGTATTTATTTTGGAAAACATGTAGTACTCTGGTATTGTGTGGTATTGGTTTTTGTATTGTGTATATATTTTCATATGGTTATTTCTATGTGATTTATGCTTCTTGTTGCTTAGGTTCATGGTTGAGTTTATCCTAGTATGGTATCAGAGTATGTAGATTATCATAGTATAGAAAAAAAAAATCAGTTTATTAAGCAGGTCGTTACATAAAGCTTGTTTAGACACAAATGGTACCAAGTATGAAGATGCTTATGAAACCAAGATGTTTAAAACTTGTCCCTTTTGAAAACATGTTTGAGTTTAGGATTCATTTAACAAACTCTTTATGTTTAACTTTGAAAATCATGAAAGGTGAGTTTGTGTTTATGACTTTAGTGCAATCCTATAAACTTATGTATCCTAATATGCATAAACAATGCTCAACTTTTGCTCAGAAATCATGTAAGATACACACCCGAAAGAGTTACAAAAAGTTCCTACCAGACACACAACCCTTATTACAAATAATGCTACAATTAAGCTTCATTTGGTTGTACTTGGGTCCTTCCGAGTACGTGTTCTTTTGATCTTTCCTATTTGATGTCTACTTAGTCCGATCTTTGCTTCTCATTTGGTATCGCTATGTATCTGACACTTTGTACTTGTACTAGATAAGATCTGTAAAGATGGAAAACACTAGGAACAACAAGTAGGTTAATATCATCAAAACACAATAAACCATGATGGTGTATCCACCAAAGCTTACACGATCTCCACCCCGTTGGTCGGGTTTGGAAGAGACGTAGTACATCCCGGGGGAACAATTACGCTATTAGTGACCATGTGAACGACACCATAGCAAATCACCTTGTTGACGGATTTCGTGGTGGTTGATCAACCATCAGCATACAACATTATATTGGGTTGCCCATTGCTCAATGTGGCTTGAGACATAACATCTACTTACCATCTAAAAATGAAATTCCCTACCCCACGCAGGACGGGAATGTTCAAGGGAGATCAAGCAGCAGCTCAAAATTGCTACGTGATGGCCTTAAAAGGAAAAACAGAAGCAAGGGAAACCTTGACCATTGAAGAACTAGATGTGAGGGGAGAGTACCCACAAATTAGCACACTGGATGATGACCTTTTATGCATACCAATAAATGGTAATTAGGAGAAGTGTGTGTTGATCGTAAGTCGCCTATCCAATCTTTTGAAAACGGAACTGAGCAAACTGCTGAACAAGTTTGCGGATGTGTTTGCCTAATCAACCGATGATATGCCGGGGATCGACCCTGCAATCATGGAACACAGGTTGCAGGTAGACCCCAACCATAAGCCCATAAAGCAAAAGAAGAGGAGTTTCACGTTGGAGTGGATCAAGGTGATAGATGAGGAGGTAACGAAATTGGTGCAGGCCAAATTCGTTAGGGAGGTCAACTATCCGGTGTGGCTAAGCAATGTGGTTTTGGTAAAGAAATTGAATGAAAAGTGGCGGACGTGTATTGATTTCATGGACTTGAACAAGGTGTGTCCAAAAGATAGCTTCCCACTTCCTTGAATAGATCAGCTGGTAGACTCGACGTCTGGATATGAGCTCTTAAGCTTTATGGATGCGTATTCGGGATATAACCAAATCCTAATGTACTATGGGGACGAGGAGAAAACATCTTTCATCACATAAAGAGGACTCTATTGCTACCGTGTGATGCCCTTCAGACTTAAGAATGTGGGGGTAACCTATTAGAGGCTGGTGAATAAGATATTCAAAAACCAGCTCAGAAAGACAATGGAGGCGTATGTAGATGACATGCTGGTAAAAATCCTGAAAGAAGGAAAGCATTGCAAGGATTTGAAGGAAACATTCAAACTACTTCGCAGGTATCAAATGAAATTAAATCCTTCCAAATGCGTGTTTGGTGTTTCTGTAGGGAAGTTTTTAGACTTCATGGTGACACAGATGGGGATAGAAGCCAACCCCTACAAGATAAGGGCGCTGCTGGAGATGAAAGGCCCTTGAACAAATAAGGAGATCCAGATCTTGATAGGAAGAATTGCCTCCCTTAGCAGGTTTGTCTCCTGTTCGGGAGATAAAGGCCTACCTTTCTTCAAGGCACTACGAAAGAAAGGAGGATTTGAATGGGGGGGGGGGAGAGCAAAACAGAGCCTTCGAACAGCTCAAACATTACCTTGGTTCCCCTCACTATCAACAAAGGCGAAAGCACAATAAGATCTCTACCTATACGTGGCCTCGATTCCACATGCGGTCAGCTCAGTCTTGGTTAGAGAAGAAAAAAGGCAGCATAAACCTATCTACTACACCAGCAAGGTGCTGAATGGAACTGAGGTGAATTATAGCACAGTGGAAAAGACAGTCTTCTCCGTTATTTGTGTAGCTCGGAAGTTGAGACCATACTTTTGGCGCACAAGATAATCGTGCTGACAAACCTACCTCTAAGACAGATCATGCAGCGGCCAGATAGTTCTGGGAGAATGATGAGGTGGTCGATTAAGCTAAGGAGTTCGACATACAATATCAGCCAAGGCCTACCATCAAAGCTTAGGTATTGGCTGACTTCATGGTAAAACAATCCTACGAAATAAAAGAGAACTTAGAGGTATGGACATTACATGTAGACAGGCCGTCTAATGCAGTCGGGGGAGAAGCAAGACCAATCCTCACCGCACCAGAGCGAGTGATTCCCAGTTAGTGCTGGAACAGGTGAAGGGAGAGTTTGAGGCTAGGGATCAGGAAATGAAGAAATACTTAGTCAAATCCTAAGAACACATAAAAGTAGGATCAGGAAATGAAGAAATACTTAGTCAAATTCTAAGAACACATAAAAGTATACGCTCAATTCGAGATAGAGCGCGTGCCACGAACGAAGAACGCAAAGGCTGATGCACCGGCCCAACTAGCCTCAACTACAAAGCCGGATTGGAAGGGCGTAGTCTACTTGGAGCGAGTCGGAAAACCCTCTTACGAGCAGGTCAGTGCTGACCTGATGGTAGTTGGAGGTAGCGAAGAGGATTGAAAGACCCCTTTGATACAGTACCTTCGTGACAGATCCTTACCAGAAGACAAGAAGCAATCTATAAAGGTAAGAGGAGGGGGGAAAAATACACGCTCATAGACAAAGAATTGTACAGGAGATCCCTGACATATATATATATATATATATATATATTAAAATGAAGCACTCACCTAAGCCATCCCTAATGATTTTATTTGGTTTAGTAAATGAGTTTTGAAATTAAATTTATGTTGAACTTTTTTAATAAGTAGGTGTGAATATTTTCTCGTAATGTCATTGTTAAGTATGCCCCTCTGAAAAAAATTTTGTTTCGAACTTAAATCGAAGGGTTTCCTCTTTACTGGACAATGCCTCAGCGAAGGAATCCTCGGGCAGCCTCAATTCGGCAGAGGGTTCAGGACCTGCCAAGGGGATAATCTTCTTCCAAGGGTTGAGCTGTACTGAGTGAGCACGAAAGGATTTCAGATGAGACGAGAGCACCAATGGTGACTCTTGAGGATGTGTAGTTGCCCTCGGCACGTTCTGATGCACCACCCATTAGAGAGCAGTCCTCGAATGTTACCCTAGGGCTTACATAGGACATGCCTGCTCATCCAATGTTGTTTCATACGATTAGGCCGACCATGCCGTATGATTACGATAATCCACCTCTGGTGGACATTCTTGACCATTTTTTGCCTCAGGCCCTCAGGCCACGGCCATACAAACCACCACCCTCCCCTCTTACCCCTAAATTACGTCATCTTTCGGAGGAAATGGCACGGGATCGAGACCCCGCTGGAGCAATAGGCTCATCTTGTTGCTCGTGCAGTTTCGATTCTGATTCTAACTTTGATTAGGATAGACTAGATGCATGGGATCTTTTTATACACTTTCTCTTTTGCTTATGTACTGTGCTCATGCACCCTTTCCTTTTATTTTATTTATTTCTTTTTTATTGTATTATGTTTTACCATGCTTTTGAATGGCTGTACACGTGCTTCGATGTGTCTATCTACATTGTATTGCCTATGAAATTAATGAAAATACATGGAGCTTTTGGTTTCTACCTGTATTTTGTGTTTCACAATATCATTACGTTTTTTTAGCTATTTTTGGAATTTATGTGGATGTTACTTATACAGATAAGGTAGGTAGATAAATGTTCATTTTTTTTTTATCCTTATTGTGCATTCATTTGAGATTGTGCATGGTTAGAAAATCTTTGGAACAACAATGTATAAAATACAGTTAAAGGCCAAGAACTAAATGCCATATGAAGTAAACTGCCAAATTAATTACTGTCATTTCTTGTGTTTATTGAAGTTTAGACCCATTCAAGAATGGTCACTATACATTCATGCATCATCGTACATGTAAGACAAAACAATTATTGAAATTCAATTGATTATTAGTCATACTATGTTGACTAATAATCAATTGAACATGTTAATTATTTGTTTCACTTACGATTAGTAATGTTTGTATTTCAACCATTCTTGGATTGTCCATCGTGGACAGTTCAGGAAGTTATATTTACATTGTTGTCATCATTCATGTTTTGTCAATTGTCATTATATATTTCGAGCACGTCTCTACTTCTGTTCTCTAGGTGCATAGTGGGGTGTCGTGACAATTTGTTAGTAATGGAAAACTAGCAACATGTTCACTTCCCTCATCTCGAGTACTTGGAAAGCCATGGGGAGATGCTGCCAAAATTTATAATGACTATGACAAAGGAATTTGAGCGATTGATCACAACGTAAATGCAACATTCCTAAATGGGATAGGATCCATACCTTTTAGACGGAAGGTCTTTGATTATAGGATTCACAATGCATGCATCATAAAAATTATGAGAATGTAATCAACACCATTTACTTAAACATGTTATAGGGTAATTAACGAACATGGATAAGAGTTGGATGAACGCTCGGGGTAGGTTTTTTCCAGAATACGTGAAAGGGGTAGATGATTTCATAGAGTTCACGCATCGTCGTGTAAACAAAGCCAGTAGAATAAGGTATCCTTGCAAGAAATGCCAAAACATAACATTCAAACACATTGATCTGGTCCATTCACATTTATTAGACTTTGGAATGAAGAAAAGATACACAAGATGGGTATTCCATGGTGAAGATTATGCAATTCAGAGCGATGATGATGACGATGAAGATGAGGTGGTAAATATAGTAAGTGGTGATACACGTTCGAAAGGGTTAATCAAAATGTCGGGTGACTTGCAAAAGGGGGATTGTAGTGGACACGGGCGATGTCAGTGTGTCGTGTACTGGTGATGAATCTACTTCAGTAGGTACCATACCTCGTGATCCTAGTACGTTGAATCGACTATGTAAACCATTTGCTAATCTCATGAGGAATGCATGGGTGCCCCTATATCCAAACTGTAAAAAGTTCTTAAAATTAGAGTTTCTGATGAAGTTGCTTCATGCAAGGGCAATGCATGGGTAATCTTAGAGCACATTCAACATGCATTTAAGTCTCATTAAGGTGGCACTGCCTGATGGTGAAACACTTCTGAAGTCTTTTTATGAGACGAAGACATACATGCGTGAATTGGGTCTCAGTTACACTCTAATACCTGCGTGTAGGTATGATTGTGCACTCTTTTATGGTGAATATGAAAATGCGAACGAGTGCCCAGAATGTGGTAAATCGAGGTATATAACTAATCAAAAGAAGGGTAAAAAGATCCCTCAAAAATTTTTGCGATATTGTCCATTAATCCCACGACTGCAACGATTGTACATGTGCAGAAAGACTGCTGCCGATATGAGATGGCATCAAGAGAAACGTCTTCAAGATGGAAACACTTTTAGCCATCCAGCGGACTCCGAAGCTTGGGCCGATTTTGATAAAATGCATCCGTGGTTTGCTAGTGATCCTTGCAATATCAAACTTGGCCTTAATTTAGATGGGTTCAATCCTTTCAGTAACATGAACAACCCGTATAGCATGTGGCCAGTTATGATGATGTCATACAATATGCCGTCATGGCGATGTATGAAAGAACCCTTCATTTATATGTTGCTTCTTATTCCCGGACCAAAGGCACCTGGTAATAATATTGATGTGTACCTGCGTCCGTTAATTGACAAGTTGATAGAACTATGGGAAAAAGGAGTGGAGACATTCGATGTGGAAAGCGGGACAACCTTTCGGATGCATGTTGCAGTGTTGTGGACAATTAAGGATTTCCCCGCTTACGGCAACCTATTGGGTTGGAGCATAAAAAGTTATTTAGCATGCCCAGTTTGTAATAAGGATGCTGGGTCATTATCCTTGAAGCATTGACGCAAGTTATACTTTATGTGTCATCATTGTTTTCTACGACATCCTTGGAGGGCTCGTGGCATCAAAATCTTTAATGGAAAACTTGAACGAAGGTTGCAGCCAAAACGACTAAGTGGGGAAGATATATTAGACCAGCTCAAGTTGATCGGAGATGTGAAATTCGGGAAACCACCAACCAGTTGAAAAAGAAAACGTGCTGAGTGGGAGTTGAATTGGACAAAGAGAAGCATCTTCTTCAAGTTGCCATATTGGAAAGATATTCCACTATGCCACAACTTGGATGTCATGCACATCGAAAAGAACATTTGTGAGAATGTCATTTGTACATTGCTGGATATAAATGGAAAGACAAAGGACACCGCAAATGCTCGTCGGGATATGGAAGATATGGGAATACGGGCTGAGTTGCACCTATTTCGTGATGGGGACAAACTTCTCATGCCATCAGCTTGTTACACATTTTCGAAGGATGGGAAGAATAAATTCTTCGAATGGTTGAAATCAGTGAAGTTCCCTGATGGATATGCATTGAACATAGCTCAATGCATAAACACGAAGAAATGGAAGATGTTAAGAATGAAAAGTCATTACTGTCACGTCCTTCTACAATGGGTTCTACCAATTTTCCTTCATGAACACTTGATCGAAGATGTTCACTCGGTGTTGATTGAGCTAGGAATCTTTTTTCAATAGTTGTGCTCCAAAAAATTAAGCGTAAACGTACTTGAACGGTTAGAGGATGACATCATGATCATACTATGCAAGCTGGAGAAAATATTTTTGCCAACATTCTTCGATGAGATGGTCCACCTAGCCATCCATTTACCAAGGGAGACCATAATTGGAGGACTGGTCCAATATCGTTGGATGTATCCTATTAAGAGGTAGATTTTAAAGTCCTTCTATAATGGTCACGTGATTTCCTCTTTTTTTTTTTTTTTTCCATTCTATGTCTACAGGTTAATAATGTTACATAAAATGCACAGGTTCTTGTCTACTTTGAAGGGGTATGTACGTAATAAGGCATAGCTGGAAGGTTCAATCATTGAGGCATACATTGATAGTGAATGTTTTGCATTTTGCTCAATGTATCTACATGACATTGACACAAGTTTCACTCGCGAGAAGCGAAATGCAGATGTTCATGCTATTAATGTCGAAGATAAAGAACCGAAGAGCTCCATATTTTGAGAAAATGTTCGGCCGTTCAGTGCACGGGTTTACGATTTCATGGATATGCCCGACCTACAAACGACCCATTTTTACTTCCTCAATAATTGTGATGAAACTGTTCTATATATTGAGTACATAGTTCAAAACTCCTTACTTTGCAATGTATTTACATATGCATATTTATATACTTGACATTAACATGTACTATTGTTGCATATAACGAACATAAAGCTGAACTTCTAACCCAAAATGAACGGAATGTCGACGACAAACATAAGAAGGAATTTGTCAATTAGTTTGGGAGCCGTGTAAGTAACAAATACTGCCTGAGTACGAAGCAATATATATTGTCAATGTTGACGGTTTACTCATCTAAGCTCTTGTTTATTTATTGATGAAAGTCATGTATTACAATAAAGAACCAACGGCAAGTAAAGATTTGTACACATGGACATGTGGCCCTGATCAACAAGTTAATCGCTACAGTGGTTACATTGTCAATGGGTTACAATTTTATACAAAGTCCCTCAAACTGAATAGAAGAACCCAAAATTCTGGGGTTACGGTGCCAAGCACAGAAGGAGATGAAGAAATTGACTACTTTGGTATCTTGGATGCCATTATAGATCTTAACTATGGAGCCAACAGACTCGTCCACCTTTTCAAGTGTACCTAGTGGGACATTGGCAATAAAAAGACTGAGATAAACATGGATGCCTACTTTACCAGTGTCAATTTTTAGTAAGATCTGGTATCAAAATGCGCTTTTGTGCTAGCGACGCAGGCAAAACAAGTGTTTTACCTTAAAGACACCAAATTGAAGAGTGAATGCAAGTGACCCAAAAGATTCCTCCCCGAAGTTTGTATGCTATTATAGAAGTTGCAGATGGAGAGAATAGTGTCGGTGAGGCTGCATTCCAAGAATATGAGTCATCTGTTAGTGTAGCAGTGCATTCTGCTTTCAATGTTGTCAAAGAATGAGCTGATCCTATACCATTGAATAGGGATGGTGCCACGACAGAACACGTAGGGATTGCTGACATTACAATTGAACCTTCTGTAGACGTTCACTTCATCGATGATGAGGAAATTGATGGGGAAGATGAAATAGGAGTCGAGTACTGTAGTGAAAAGGAAGACACTATAGAAAGTGAGGATGATACCGATATTGAGGACGTATAAGGAGGTAAGCATGTTATGTTTGTCACTATGTATCTGACATGTGTAAATAACTAAAAATATATGTATTATACATCCATCTAATATTTGTACTTCTTATATTTACTTGTCTAATAATTTGCAGACATGGCACTAGGAGGTCAACGTGGCTGACTTCATTCCAGGCACTCGACTACATCGCATAAGGATGATTCGACATCCTTGAGACTGGTGGAGCCCGTCGGTCCTGCTGCAGCGGCACCATTGTCTGAGCCATCGGCACCTCAACCAGATGTGGATACCTCAGCTCAAGATGAAACGCAGGGTGAGTTTCCCACCATGATCAGCAGTATTGGTAAGAGTTTCTTTTATTTATTTCAATGTAAACTATTGATTTTTATTCATGTGTATGATTAAAATATTGTTCTTAATTTAACTCTTCTTTCAGCATTGACATCCATAGTCAGGTCAGGTCGTGGCGTCGCAAAGAACATGGCACTAAAGAAGCACCTGCAGAGGACGGGCAGCGCATTAGGATCTACATTCCTCTAAGCTTCACCACCCCGTGTGACGATTGGTGTCCAGCGTGGACGCGAGAGCTCGACATTATATGCCGACAGTATGCTCCAATCATCGCCTTCAGCTGGACGTAGGTGATTGAGATGCAGCGCATGGTTCTTTACATGCACATCTTGGTAAGTAATTCCAAACCTTTTTTTTTCTATAACTTTTAATGTACTAACCAAACAAATGTCTAACATTCTAAATGTATTACCTATGCAGGAGGAGTTCGATATGGACATTCTCCAAGGTGACCATGTGAAAAGGGCAGTGGACATCCAACTTTGCAATAAATTTAAGTTCTATCATGCGAAAATGCACAAACATTTTCTCGTGATGGTAGATGAAGCAGAAACCCACCCATACGATAAGATATCCCAAAAGGATTGGGAGTTGGTGTGTCGCCATTTCCGTGACCCACACTATTAGGTGATGTATTTGTATTATAATATCTACTTTAGGCTTTGTTGTGGCTAATAAGAAGTCTTGACATCTTTTTTATAGGCTGTATGTTTAAAAAATGCTACGAACAGCAGCAAACTCCCTACGACGCATTGTGTTGGGTCGAGATTATTCGTAAATCATTAACGGGTAATTACTATATATAACACTATCTAACGAATACGCACGTCATTAATATTAACGATGTTTTATATGATAATGTAGTGTGATCTTGCGACTGGTGTCAAGGAGCCGTTGCCATATCTTTATCAGAGAACGCACCAACGATGATCGAGGGAGTGGTGCGACGGTGCACAGAGCAAACATGTGAGTCAAATTAAATATGTAGTTTATAATTTGATTCAAAACATTGAAGTTGTATTCTCATTTCTTATTTTTTATCATTTTCATGATTGAAAATAGGCGCAGATGGTCGAGCTGAGAGATGCACCAGTTGAAGAGAGGAGCCAGCAAATGATAGATTACCAGATAACCACTTAGGTGCTTGGGGAACGAGCAGGGGGCTAGGTGAAAGGTCTTGCAAGTGGATACATCGCCCTCAAAACATTGTCTTCGATGGGCGCGACGGCTCGTGCTGAGTTAGAACGAGCGCGTCGAGAGGCCAACGCTCGGGCGGACGAGATGGATCAGCGGGTGCAAACAGTGGAGCTGGAGAACCAGGAGTTAAGACACTTGGTGTCTAACGTCACATTGGAGAACCAGAGTTTGAAAGAAAAAGTGTCCACCTTTGAAGCCAAGCTCGCAGCTATGATGAATAGGCAAGCGCAGTTCTAAGAAATGATGCGCCAATCTCGATTAGATGATGCAGGTGACTCATCTCATTAGAAGGTATGTTATTGTTCTATTCTTGTGCATTGAAAATTCAGCATCTATACCTCATAGAGTAGGAATTTTTAGAAAATACTCTACTACATGGATGTTTGAACTGATAGGTAAATCCGTCCAGAAGCATGTTTGAACTGATAGATAAAAAAAGTTTATTTCATGATATATATCATATTCTTGCTACATATTAATTTCAAATATTAACTTAATTTTGTATGCCATGTTACTGCATATTCTCCTGCACATTAATTAGACATCTCACTATACATAAATATATTCATCATCACATAAAAATTTGGAATCACACTACACATAATTTATTTGTATAGTGTATATGTGCATATATATATTTGTAGAAGCGGCCTTGAACTTTTAACTATTTTACGACAAGGAGTTTCAAACTTATACATGAAATACATGGGTAAAAGTTATATCCTTTGTTAATGGTACTATTTATATCCTTTGTAGATTCTTAGTATTTCATCGGATGTAATAAATGAGTCCATTGTAAACTCACTATGCATCGACATCATTAGATGCATTTTCTCATTAGATGTGCAAGTCTTACGAGTAATAATAAATTGTGTTTTAACAGTTTCCTGATAATATTTTCTTGATGGATGATATTACGTTATATGAATTGTATATTGAACTACTGGAATACATGCTTATGTTGAACGCCAACTGCATGGCTGATGCAGTACATTGTGAATTGCATGCCAGTAGTGAATTTAGGTTCTCGCATACTCAAACTCACTGGTATCTACATGATGCGTATTATTGTGATTTTAAGTTTTAGTGCAGGAATTTTTTGGGAAATGTCCAATTTACAGACAGCATGCTGCCGAAATTTTGATAAAGTTTTTCGAGAATAAAACCGTGTACAAAGAAACGTATGCATGATCAGTAAAAACTTAAAGTCATTCTAACTCGCGCCTCTCACGTGTTGATATTCGTAAGAAAAGAGGCGATCTTAGGCTTATCATTCAAAATCTAAAACACTTGGTTAAGAATAACAATGTATAAATACAGTGAAAGGTCAAGAACTAAATGCCATATAAGTAAGTGAAAGCCACTTATGAACATTAAAACCTATTAAAGAATCACAACTCGAAACCTCTTATATATTGAAAATTTTTATAGTCAAACTTATGTTAGCAAATTAAATCCTAAGGACCAAAGACAAGCTCGAAAATCTCCAACAAAGTAAAGGCAATCTTAAAACCTTCTAAACTAGGATTCCACCACTATCATTGAATAGAAGAAAAAGAAACCATGATTCATTTCCTCAATATATAACCAAAAGTTTTTATGTCCATTACTGAATCCTAGAAACCCTAACTCAATCTATCACAAGTCTTCTCACAATCTAAGTAACAACTTCATGCACAACCCAAGCTGCATCAAGAACGCTTGAGAAGCCACCTTCTGGACAAAACTAGAAAACCTTAGTTGAATTGTGCTTTAATGTTTTCCTCATAATATTTTCTTCATGGATGGTATTATGTTATATGAATTGTATATTGAACTATTGGAATACATGCTTGTATTGAATGCCAACTACATGGATGATGCAATACATTGTGAATTGCATGCTAATAGTGGATTTAGGTTCTCACATGCTTGAAATGTTTTATTTTGTGAAAATAATAATGTTTTAGGTACAAGTTTTATAGGAAAATGTCCAATTTACAGACGCATGCTACTGAAATTCCGTTAAAATTTTTCAAAAAAAAAAATCACGTACAAAGATAATTATGATAAAATGAATGTTAAAATATTTTTGAAAGGATGAGTGAAAGTTAAACGAAAATTCATTTCATTAAGTCCTAAATTTGTATCTATTAACATACATGGCATATCATTTGCTTTTAACTATGGATAAGTATTATCATTTGTCCACCACTAGGGATACTATGTTTTGAGAACGAGTTAAAGTGTTTACATGCGTGGTTTGATGGATGCAATTATATATATTCATACGTATGTCATTCACACTCATTTCAGCTGTTCGTTTAGGGTTGAAAATTGTTGTACGGTGCACTCTATATATTTTTCGTCTTGATTATACTGAGTGCAAACTCTCTATTCTGTTCTCCATTTGTATATTAACTTTTTTTTTTTTTTATGATTCTTAATTTGTAGGGTTTGCAGCTGTCATAACATTAGCACGATGTCATGCATGCACTACAGTCATCAAATACAACTTTTGATTATTTATTTATAATTTTTATTATTATTTGAACAAATGAAATTTTTGTATTTTAATTTGAATTTGTATAATGTATTTGTATTTTAATTTTGAATTTTTTGAAATTTATTTTCTTATTTGAATAGATGTTATTTTTTTTATTTTAATTGAATTCGAAATTTTGAATAATTTATGAATTTTGTAGTAATTATAGTTTCAGATTATGTATTTGAAAATGTAATTATAAATTTTTACAGGAATTGATGATTCAAAAAAATTAGTATTAAATTTTTTTTAATTTCTTAATTATTAATGAAGGATTCAAATTCGTCACTAATATCCTACTATTAGTGACGAATTTGAGTTGAACCAATGTAGAATTTATAGTGACGATATTAGGGTTTTAGAGGTGGTTATAATCCATCACTTATTAATACTCCATTATTAGTGACAAATTTAAAATTTGTCACTAATAGTTAGCAGTAATGGTAGTGTTGGTTTTATGGGAAGTCAGCAGTCAACCCTATTGCGAGAGATTGTAGCAATGGGCCCCAGCTCGACAGTGCTTGGCGTGCGAGCCTGTTGGCACCCCTGCTTGGAATTGGTGTAGCCCCTCATGTCCACCCGACGCTTAGTGCGAGGCTCTACACTGCCTTTTAAAGAAAAAAGTTGCTCTCCTTCAACCACCAATTGGTTTTAGAAGAACCGGTAGCACTTGATCCTGACAAGTGGTATCAGAGCGAGGTCACGGGTTCAAGCGCTCCCAGGGTAGCTTCTGGGGGGTGATTGTTGGCTTTATGGGAAGTCAGCAATCAACCCTGTTGTGAGGGATTGTAGCAGTGGGCGCTAGCTCGATAGTGCTTGGAGTGTTAGCCCGTCGGCACCCTTGCTTGGAATTGTTGCAGCCCCTCATGTCCACCCGACGCTTAGTGCAGGGCTCTGCACTGTCGTTTAAAGGAAAAAGTTGCGCCCCTTCTACCACCAATTGGTTTTAAAAGAACCGGTAGTGCTTGATCCTGACAGGTAGATATAGCAGCTAATTTAAAATCGTCACTAATACTTATAAATTCGTTGCTAATACTATTAGTGACGAATTTATATGTATTAGTGACGGATTTGATCCTTTACTAATACCCTGATTTTTGTTGTGCTTATTGAAGAAGCATTAATATTGTACATAAAAATTGTATATCTTATCTATTGTATTCCAGGCGTGACTTGAGGGGTGTTGACCTAACCCGTAAGGATTGGTTGTAAAGGATGGGGTCGGCCTTGTTAATCTAACCTGGGGTTTTCCTTGCCCAGTAAGGAGAGGAGGTTGTAACCGGTGTCACTCCACCCGGTAAGCGAGCATTAGTGGAATCCTCTTGCTTGTGAGCTTGAGGTGAGGACGTAGGCAGTATTGGCTGAACCTCGATATTATATCGTGTGTTCCCTTATCTTCGCACTTTAGTTTCCGTACATGTATGGTATTATTTATTGTCTTGATCATTTTACATACATGCTTTGAATGGTGGTAAAATGCTAAGTCTATTATAAATATTTTATTTATCGGCCCAGTTTCTTGTTGTTGGGTAATTGGCATATGTTTAGAAAGACCCTAGGTTGTTGTATACGGCTTGTGAATTTGACCATAACTTAGGAAAAGTTTTTAAAATTTCAATTCACCTCCATCCCCTCTCTTGGGAATACACCAAAGTCAACAAGTTGTGAGTGTTTAATGCTTTATCTCCCATGCTTGTGTGAGAGTTGTGAGAGTGATTAATGTTTTGTCCCTCCACGCTAGCCTTTATATCCTTTATCATTGTAAGAACTAAAATTTAGTTTATGTTTGAATATTGAAGAACTCCATTGTTGAAGCTTGAAGCTTGTCTAATCTTGTGATTGCGTAGTGTGAGGTTAGATCAAGTGGTGAGAGACCACTCTATCCAGCATCACTATCACCCCCTCTTCCCTCTCTCACCCACATGGTCTCCCCCTCTATACCCACACGGGCTTCTCTCTCTACACATCCATACCTGTTCATTTTTGCGTTTCAAAGCCTGGTTGAAGGACTACCGGCGTGGTCTAAGCTCATGTTGAACAACGTCAAGTCATCCAACGATTCTCTTGGGTAAATTCGTTACTTTTCTTGAATCTCTACTTGATTTTGTAAGCCATTGCTTGAAACCTAAAATCTCATAATTGAGAAACCCATTTGAATCCTTAGATTTCAATCTTGTCACTTTCTAGCTAATATCAATTGTAAGAATATTAGTTTGTTAACTTAGAACTTACAATCTTGATTTTGAAACTAACATATTTTGGCATAAAAGCTTGATTCCTTGATAAGGAACACTTGAGAGTTGATTTCTAGACAAAATCATACACCTTTTCAAAAATCTTTCAACATGTGAATCGTTGCATAATTTATGGTGTTTATGTTTGGTTAATTGAATTCTTAAATCAAAGTGTTCGAGTGTATGTGCTTGTGTGAGGGTTGACCATAGGACTAGGGTGACCATACCCATGCTACATCAAACAAGACAAGGGTGATAATGTAAAGAAGGAAAAAGAGTATGTAGTGGCTAGAATGGAATGCTTGCCATCTCTATGAAAAGGAAAGTAAAAATGTGCAACGGTTAGAATGTACTTCCTACCTTCTCTTCATAGAAAAGAATATGGAAAGTGGCTAGTTTGAACTGCCTCCCATCTGTATACAAAGGGGAAAAAGAAAAACAAAAGGTGTGATGATTGGATCAAATAGTCTTCCATATGGGAGATTATTGTATGGACATAGTCTACCATGTAGGCTATAGACTAAATCAATCAAAATTTTCCAACGCATTAAAATTTCCACATAAGCCTATTTTTATATTTAGTACTTTTAATTTCTAAAGCCTTATTTCACTTTCTACCTTCCCTCCCTCTTTCCTCTCTAGTTTATAGTAGTTGCAACAACGCCCAACATTACAGAGTTACAACATATACATTATGTATATAACCCTCTCAAAAGTTTCTCCCCCGAAACCCAACCTATCCAATGTCCTAAAATTCAAAATTTGAAAATCAACGTTGGTAACCCGAGCCAAACCGTTGACAATTTTAGACATACCGTCAACGGTTTAATACTGAGAGCAAACAGTCGTAGAAACAGATTGTCAACTGTTTCACTTCAATGGGCCAAACCGTCGATGGTTACAGGGAAATCGTCGACAATTTCCTCCTGCAGACCAACATTCTATTTTCGACCATGTTTTCTTTTTGTACATGCATTCCACTCAATATATGAGCCACATATCACAACACTTTCAACAATGATAATTTTTTTTTTTTTTTTTACAAAATCTTAGCTCTTGGTAATCCAATTAACCAAAAGAATCTTCAAATTGGACCATTATATTATGTTATTATAACGTAATAATATTACTTTTACTTTGTTAATAATTTTTATTTTAAATGTAACAATAGCGTGTAAAGTTATTATATCAATAGGTCATTGATGTAGCAAAATAGAAAGTGTAATTTAGTTTCAAAACTAAAATTCTCATAGAAATGGTGTAACCATAAAACCTACCCATAAGAGTGGAGTGGAATTAATGCATATATTTTGTCAAAATTTTTAATTTTCAAAAATATTATTAAGGATCTAAAACAGACCTTTCACTTTCTTATTTTTGAAATTGAAAAACAGGATTATATCATATAATTTTTATACTCAAAAATATATTTAGTCGGTTGTTTTCCAAATTACTCTCAAAAAAGAAAATAGTAAAACTCTATTTAGTTTGATTAAAACAAAATAATAACAATATAAAAAGTGGATCATACTTAATGTCTTGTGTTATTACGATATTAAAAAATTATATCCAAAACCATAGAAAATATTTTTAAATTATTTCTTGAAAATAAATAGTTTTTGCTAACATTTTTTAATATATATTTAAAATAGTTTTTAAAAAATTCAATCAAACAGAAAAGTGAATGAGAAAAGAACAAAAAATTTTGGTCACGTCATATTTGGATCACCAAACAAGCCCAGTAACAGTAAGCTACAAAGCTACAAACAAAAGGCGGGCACCCATCATCCACGCTGTGAAGAGGAGAGGGAGAGGGAGGGAGGGAGGGAGGGAGAGAGAGAGAGAGAGGTAGTCCACGACTTCCACACAGAGTGACCCTCTCCGACTCGCAGAAATCCATCACCCACTCTCCTTCACTCATTCATTTCCCCAGCCCAATCACACGCACAGAGGGCATCCATTTTCCATTTTTATGTCATGAATGATCAATTTGGCTCTATGCTGGAGGTAGACTACCAAAGCTATTTATCTTCTAATAATTTTTTTAAAGAATATATATGATAAAGTACCACTTATAGAAATACAGAAAAAGAGTTTACAGAATTCTTAATCGTAATGGGTATACCTCAAGATTCAACTTGGAGCCTTTATTTGTTTACCTTAATGATTGATGAATTCATTAAAAATATTCCGAATGAGATCCCTTTGTGTATATTGTTTGTAAATGATATTATTCAATCAAGTGTGCATGGGGTAAAACCGAAATTAGAAATATGGAGAACATCTCTAGAGTGTACAAAACATTTGGGATAAGTAGAAATAAGATAGTAATTTCAATCATTTAAGGAGGAGTAATGATGATAAAATTAAACTTGATAATCAACAACATAAATGATGTAATACATAGAATTAAAAAAGATGAAGATAGGATCCCTATCTCTTACATTACTTGAAGTAAGCCATGGAACTTGTATAATGCAAGTAGCTTCAAGCTAAAGAGCACCAATCTTAGAGGCGACTTTCTAATTAAGAAGCCAAGGGAATGCAGTTCTAAGCCCTAGCTTTCACTCATGTCCTTGACCTTCATCCCGTTGGCACGCTTCGTTGTCAGATGTCGCCTCGTGGAAGGCTCGAAGACTCGGTGTCAACAAACGAGAATGCATGTGAGTGCCTAAAAGAGTAAAGTAGTGTGTGAGAGTTTCAACGAGCCGTAACTTACGCTCTCGTCCTTGACTTTCAACCTGATGGCACACTCCATCGCCAGACGTCGCCTCGTTTGAAGGCTTGAGGCTTCATCCTCTGAAATCCGATCTTTGGAGATCTGACTAGAAGCGAAGGTGAACTGAATGGAGTGCCGATATTTGGTTTCCTCCAACTCCCTGCCCAATGAGCAAAGCACCAGGACACCAGGGGAGATGCTAGCAAGGTTTTGTTGCCATGGAAATCCTAAAGTTTGGCAACAGCTAGGAGCCCTTGCTCTTGCTCATGTGTCCTTGAAAAAACGGAACTGACAACTAGCCACAACCCGTCTCTCCCTCACACATGCGTGTAAATAATGTTAGCTTTGGTGTATTCCCAAGAGGGGGGGGTGAATTGGAATTTTAAAATTTATTCCAAGGTTTAGCTAATCTAACAGCAGTATATTCGCAACCTAGGGTTTGTCTATACAGTTCTAATTGCGCAGATAAATATAACGTGCTAAAATTAAAATTATGCGCAGCATTCACCAACTATAACATACATGTGCAGAAATGTAAATTGCATACAGATAAACAGTGCACACAAGATATGTTATCGGGATTCGGCCAACTGTGTCTACGTCCTTGCCTCTAGCTCGTAAACTTAAGGATTCCACTAAAGACTCACTTAACGGGTGGAGCGGCACCTAAACAATCAGGTCAATTAGCACAGGGCTGACATCAACCTTTACAAATTCTCCTTGCGAGGTGGAGAAGGCCCTAGGTCAAATTCACAGGGCTGACCCCAACCTTTACACAAGCCTTACCAGGCTGGATTACCGCCTCCTCAGGCCACGCCTGGAAAGACGATAGTATTTTTCTCAATCAAGTTGGTACACTGATTATGCTTTCATGTAAAACAGATATGTACCCAATACGCGCATGTAATAATCAATCCATACCAAATATGTAAGAACTATAAACTCAGTGGTGTATATATGCAATCTACACTCAATATAATAATTATACTCAATCAAGCACAAGAGTGTTCAAGCAAGCTAATCTTTGAAACAAGCTAATGAAATCTCAATAGCAAATCGGGGTTTCAAAGATGTTAATCAAGTATTCAAACTAACTCAAAAGATTTCCTTCAATGAAATAAGTACATGAGTAGTTTGAAAAATATTTTAACTTGTAGAAAATATTTTGCATAACAAAATCAAAGCTATGGGACACTTGTAATGACAATGCAAATATCCTAAGCTTGCTAGTTTATCCCAACACAAGATTTATAATATTGAAATATGTGGGATAAACTTAACTAAACTCCCCCAAAATCAATCAATTAAACAAGAACAATGAGAGTATTAACAATATCTAATAAACACAAGAACACTCAATAAACTCTCACAATATTAAGATGTATCAAGGGAATAAATATTTGAGAGTATTTTGGGCAAAATAAGATTTTGAAATAGAGAGGATTTTTGCTAATTATTTTGGCTAATCTCCTACTAATTTTTTTTGCAAATGAAGGCCTATATATAGAGATAGGAAAAATTATAGCCGTTAGGACATGTAGGGTATTATTAATATTATTTCAATCATTTTAACCCAATTAACCCTGTTTAAAAATATTAACCACGGTAAAAATAATGGGGCAACCCGAGAGCACCGGTCGACCAAAGGAAGTTCGATTGACTAAGTTGCTTGAAGTTCGGTCGACCGGGCCTTAAATGAACTATAAGTTTGGTCAACTGGACTTGGAGGTTCAGGGCGATTTTTCCCTTTTAGCGTGGTTTGGTCTACCATGAACTTTTTAAACTATCTAGGTCGGTCGACCAAATCGTTGAGTTCTCACACATAGGAACTCGATCGGCCAGGGCGTTGGTATGCAATCTTGGCAAGTCAACCAGATGGTCAATTATGTTGACTCCAAGGGAGTTTGATCGATTGGGTATAAGTGAACTAGACAAGTTCGATCGATCGAGCTATGGTCAATCTGTTGACCCGGGCTTGGTTCTGTCAACTGGGAGGTATTGTATTAGAGAGTACGGTCGACTGAATGTGTCTATTTAGTGCCTTTCGATCCTGTTTAAGCATGCAATCACCCTATTCAATATATATATATATATATATATATATATATATATATATGCATAAGTAAGTATCCTAGGGTCATTTCTAGGTCTTTTTGAAGACACCAAAAAAATCCGGCGTTAGTCGACCGTGCCCTAATGACGTTCGGTACCCTAAGGTCAGTCTATGGTCATGTTGAGCTTACAAAAACCTACATACATGACGTGCAGAGATTATTACAGACCATATACCTAGTTACTATTACAGACCCATATTACATTAATTGAATTTACAAAATGAGAGAGAATCCTCAGGGTCTTCATGCTTTGCTTTCATGTGCCATTTCTTGATATGCTAAAACGAACCTGCACATACATTTGAAAGTCATCAAATACCTAAGTATTTGTCATTATCAAAACCGAGTGTGACCTATAAGGTCAACAAATAATCTATCTCATTCACTAGGTGTAGCAACACGCGATATTCATCCATAAAGCGAATCATTAGCACCTCACTGAAACCCCATGTCTTAATAGTTTGAAGCCGCATCACATCTATTGACGCTCACTTCGATAAGAACTTAAGAACAAGTGTGAACTTAAGATCCTCAGCCGCTTTGCCCATCTCAACATCCGAAAAAATGAAGTATAATTCCCCGTTGATTATCTTAGGTTTCCTCAATGGTAACCGAAATTTGGATTGAGGAATAGGTCCTTGAAGTGCCTGTGCAAAAGTGCGTCTCCTGCCAAAAGCGCTGTTTTTCTTCTTAACCAACTTTCCATCTCGAACAGAGTCCAACCCATCTACCTGAGGTCCAGACATGATAGCCTTCTCAATCCCGCCGGCAACAAGGGTCACTGGAGGGCAACCCATGAGGGGAAAAGATGAGAAACTAAGCAAGCATTATAAAAATTTGATAAAACAAAACTAGGTTTGTACTTTGGAACGAAAATCTGGTTTGTGGTTTAGAACAACTTTTTTTTCTTTTTGTTGGAAAATGTTTTGAGCTTAAAAATACTCAGAGTAAAAATGTGAGATGAAGAAGAAAAAGCTGGGGAAAAAACAATACCTTTGCTCGTGGGCATATGTCTTGGTTTAATGGGCATATTGGTCCGACTAGGAGATGGGTGAAGCTTGATCAAGCTTTTGCGCATGCGTCATTCATTAACCATTTTCAAACTTCTAGGCTGGAATACTTGGCGAGGAAGACGTTGGATCACAAACCTATTGTAACGACCTGCTTATCTTATCATAAAATAAAACATAATAAATAAAATAGTCAATCCAAACCCGAGGGTAACGGGGACACATCTGACATTTACATTGAAAACCTAAGCAGCAATAAATGCAAATCACATTCTCAATCACCCAATACACAACACCAGAGTCAACTATAATCCCAAAACATTGTGTTTATATACAATCTTCCAAAAATACAAAAAAAAAAAAACTCTAGGATCCCATATCACAATCTCCTAATCCTAGTTCAAACTTACCCACCTAGCGGGGTAGTACAACTGACTCAATGGCGGCCACGATCCACCGGTCTTTCAAGGTTTCCTGAAAATTAATTAAGTTCGAGGGTGAAACACTTCTCAGTAAGGGAAAATAAACTAAATACAGTTGTGTGGCAAAATGAATATTTGATTCAATTATACATATACAATACATTTCGTATACCTGAAAACATTCATCATAACATATTGAATAATCATATGCTTTTATATTTTCTAATAAATCATACAGTTCATAAAATGTCTGATATAACTAGTAATACTGAAAATTCACCCAAGATGTATAGCTAGCTGATGTTATGTATTACCCCCTATGACTGGTTGTGCAGCCTGAAGGCGAGACCCGACATTGGCTGGTCGACCACTATCGAGTCAAAAATGTCTGTAAGTATGATGGGCCCACCACACCCTGGTCCAGACTGCCAGGTGGACGTCTACAACTCTACACTAAAAGCCACATCGACTATCCATCTCCCACCCCCTTGTGGGGCGGTTAGCACAAATCTGAACATAATATATGATCTGTATAGCAACGCTACCGTGCTCCTATAACTGAACTGAACTATCATCCAGGTTCTGATAATACATAATACATGATAATATACATTGTAATGTAAATAGATTGATAGCATGTTCTGTAATAATGTAAAAATATATGGACTTATGTCGTTTACTTTCATATCTGTGGTCTTGCGCCAAAATCATACACACAGCCTTGCGCTAAAATCATATACCATACACGGCCTTGCGCCGGCTATCATTCATGGCCTTGCACCGAACATTTCATAAATATCGTTTGGAATAAATAATTCATTTATCATGTATTTTGAAACCATAATGTACTGCATTGTCTCATAATCTGTAAAAACATGCTTTATTTGTAAAATTTCCATAACATAATACTTTTCAAGTAAAATAATACTCATGCCACACAATGCTGAATAAATTGTACATTCCATTCTAAAAATCATATTTACTGACATATCATACTGATATATATAGTTCAACATAATAGTAGTATTTTTCCAAACATGCATTATTACCAATCTCTTCATATATATTATACATGCTTCCTGAAAATAAATTTGCTGATAAATAATAATAATACAATTTTCATGGAAAATCTTTAATTTATTCCCTTACCTGATACTGAAAAGAAACCCCCTAAATATACCGGTCCTGTACTCACAGGGTTCCCTCTTCAACACCCTGAAAATGACTACTCCCCCAAACTAAACTTCAGTATTTTTCCATGAATATCATTTCCTATAACTACGATAAGACCAAATTTCACATAAAAAGTCTTACCTTAAATCAGGGATGAATTTCAACTTTGTCCCACCAACGATCCATTCCGACAGACTTGGAGAGAACTTCCCCAGGAGCGTCGTGCTGGCCTCAGATCGTCAATTCGGTGAACGACGGAGCCGAAATCGAAGAGAGAGGATAGAGAAACCGTAGGGAGGAGAGAGAGAGAGAGATAGAGAGAGATTTCTGCCTATTTTTCTGTGTAAAATCTGAGGTTTGCACTATTTTTACCATGGCCTTCATCGATGAGCCACGCCACCTCGTCGACGAGGTCAAGAAGGTTACTCGTCTAGAAACTCTCTCCCCCTCATCGAAGAAATTTAGAGTCGCCCAAATATCCTCTCGGTATCTTCTCGTCGACGAAGTGTACCCTCGTCGACGAGCCCACAGTGCAACGTCATCGACGAAAATTTTGTCCTCGAAATTTACTATTCATACAACTCATCATCTCTTAAAGGCAAAACGGTCTACTTATTTTATTACTTACCCTCACTTATGACGGAGGAATACCGTGGTTACATTCCGAGTCCTGGGAGATTACATATACAAAAGAAAATTTCTACCAAAACTAAAATACCACTTACTAACTAAAGTATTACATGTACCTGCAAAAGAAATACTACCTATTTATTTACATTTTCTAATTACACCTAAACTTCTTGGAACAATCGCGAGTATTTCTGTCTGATCTGTTCCTCGAGCTCTCAAGAAGCCTCTTCTACTGCATGATTTCTTCATAGAACCTTTACCATAGGAATCTTCTTATTACGTAGTTCTTGTTCTCTTCTATCTAGAATCTGCACTGGTACCTCCTCACAAACTAGCGAATCACCGAGTTCTAATTCACTAAAACTAATTATATGAGAAGGGTCTGGGACGTATTTCCTTAACATAGAAATGTGGAATAAGTCATGCATCCTGGATAACACAGGTGGTAAAGCTAACCTGTAGGCAACCGGCCCTACTTTCTCTAAAATCTCAAATGGACCGATAAACCTAGGGTTAAGTTTACCATTTCTTCCAAACCTCATAACTTCTTTTAACGGAGCTATCTTCATAAATACATAATCCCCAATATCAAATTCTAATTTCATGCGGTGATTATTGGCATAACTCTTCTGTCGGCTCTGAGCTGCACTGATTCTATCTCTAATGAGCCGAATCTTATCGTACGCCTGCTGCATAAGCTCTGGTCCCACAACTCACTGCTCACCCATCTCATCCCAATACAAAGGAGATCGACATCTCCTATCGTATAAAGTTTCAAATAGTGTCATACCAATGCTGGCCTGATAACTGTTATTATACGCGAACTCTATCAGTGGCATAAACTGAGTCCAACTACCCCCAAAATCCAATACGCACGCCCGGAGCATATCTTCCAATATCTTTATCGTCCTCTCAGTCTGCCCATATGAATGAGCATGGAATGTCGTGCTAAATGATAGCTAAGACCCTAAAGCTTCCTACAAGCTTCCACAGAATCGTGACGTGAAATGTGGGTTTCGATCTGACACTATGGACACAGGCACTCCGTGAGAATGGACTATCTCCTGAATGTAAATCTCTGTCAAATGGCTGAGGGAATAGATGATCTTAATAGGGAGGAAATGGGCAGTCTTAGTCAACCGATTTACAATCACCAAAATCCCATTCTAGCCATGCAATGTTGACGGCAGCCTTGAGACAAAATCCATAGATATATGGTCCCACTTCCACTATGGGATAAATAGCGGTTGCAACTGACCTACCGGCCTCTGGTGCTCAGCTTTTACTTGCTGGCACGTCAAACACTAGGCTACATACTCGGGGATTTCCTTCTTCATGCCACTCCACCAGTAAAACTCTCACAGATCCCTGTACATTTTCGTACTGCCGGGATGAACTGTATACAAAGATCTGTGAGCCTCCTCCAAAATAGTCTTCCTAATGTCAGCATCAATAGGAACACACAATCTGGAATGGAACCGTAAAGTTCTGTCATATGAAATGCAGAATTCCTCTTCCTGACTAGTCTGCACTCTATCTATCACATCTGCCAATTCTAAGTCTTCCTTATGAGCAGCTTTAATCCTCTCTTGCAGAGTAGGTTGCACTACTAAACTAGCGATACATACCTAAGGATCACTCTCAACTAATTCGATGCTGAGTCTCTCCAGATCCATCATGATCTGATGCTAGGTCCCCATAGCCACCAACGCTGATTCCCCAGACAACCTGCTCAGTGCATCAGCTACCACATTTGCTTTCCCTGGGTGGTAACTGATAGAACAATCAAAATCTTTAATTAACTCTAACCATCTTCTCTGTCTCATGTTTAATTCCTTCTGAGTGAAGAAATACTTCAAACTTTTATGGTCAGAGAAAATCTCACACGGCTCGCCATACAGGTAATGCCTCCAAATTTTCAATGCGTGTACCACTGCAGCCAATTCAAGATCATGGGTAGGGTAGTTCTTTTCATATTCTTTCAATGGTCTGGACGCATACGCCACTACCCTACTATGCTGCATCAATACACAGCCAAGTCCCTTCAAGGACACATTACTGTAAATAGTATAACCCTCACCCCTTGACGGGATGATCAATACTAGTGTTGTGACTAGCCTCTGCTTCAATTCCTGGAAACTCTGCTCACAGCTGTCGTCCCATTCAAATATGGAATTCTTCCTCATTAGTCATGTCAAAGGCCTTGATAAAGCTGAGAACCCCTCGACAAAACGATGGTAGTAACCAGCTAACCCCAAGAAACTCCTAATCTCTTGGACGTTCCTCGGTCTAGTCCAATTCACTACCGCATCAATTTTACTAGGATCTATAAAAATTCCGTCTCCTAAGATAACACGCCCCAAAAACACAACTTTCTCGAGCTAGAAGTCACATTTGCTGAACTTTGCATACAACTTCTTTTCCTTGAGCATTTGCAAGACCTGCCTCAAATGTATCTCGTGCTCCTCATAGCTCCTCGAATAGACCATCACATCATCAATAAAAACAACAATAAATTGATCTAAATATAGATGAAAAATCCTATTCATCAAATCCATAAATATCGCAAGAGCATTTTTTAGACCAAATGGCATAACAAGGAACTCGTAATGCCCATACTTGGTCCTAAAATCCGTCTTCGATACATCTTCTACTCTTACCTTTACTTAATGGTAGCCTGACTTGAGGTCGATCTTAGAATACACCCGTGTACCCTAGAGTTGATCAAACAAGTCATCGATACGGGGTAGAGGATACTTATTCTTGATGGTCACCTTATTAATTTCCCTATAATCTATGCACATCCTCATAGAATCGTCTTTCTTCTTCACAAATAGTACTAGAGGTCCCCACGGAGATACACTAGGTTGTATGAAGCCCTTATCAAGTAAATCCTGCAGCTGATCTTTTAATTCTCCCAACTCTGCAGCGCCATTCAATACAGTGCTTTAGAAATCAGCGCTATACCAGGAAGTAGATCAATAGGGAAATTTACCTCACGATCAGGTGGCAGACTTGGTAATTCATCTAGGAACACATCTATAAACTCCTTTACTACTGGCGTACTGGTGAGCTTCACTTCATTCCCTGGTGTTTCTTTCACAAAGGCCAAAAATCCTTGACAACCACTCAAAAGTAGTCTCCTCGCCTGGATAGCTGAGACCATCTGAGGTAAAGATTGTACTTATGACCCTATAAATCTAAATTCTGGTCTTCTTAGAGGTCTGAATATCACTTCTCTTGCACGACAATCTATAATGGCAGAATTAGCTGCTAGCCAATCCATGCCGAAGATGATATCAAACTCATGCATATCCAGCACCACTAAGTCAACAGATAAAATTCTCCCCTAAACATCAACTGGACAACCATGGAGCATCCTACTACACCTCACTGCTGACCCGGTCGGTGTAGCCACTAATAATTCAACATCTAGTAATTTTGTTTCAGCCCCACACAATTTAACACACCCCACAGATACAAATGTGTGTGTGGACCCTAAGTCAAAAAGTGCAATAACTTTAAGTAAAAACATATTAACCGTACCTGTCACCATGTCGCCGGCCGTCTCAGCATCACCCGGCATCAAAGTAAAAACCCTAGCTGGAGCCATATTCCTCTACTGGCCTCCATGTGGCGCCTGATAGCCTCTTTGAGCAAGTCTAGAAGCAGGAGTAGCTCCAATCTAAGCCTGACAATCTCTCATCATATGTCCTTGCTCCCCACACCGGTAAGGGTTACCACGCCCAGCATGACACTCCCCCAGGTGTCTCTTTCCACAAGTCGGGCAAGCTGCAAGTGGCTACATACCCTGAACTCCACGATTCCATGCCTCCTACCTCTAGTCTCTGTAGTAGCCACCTCTCTTCCATGAACCACGGCCGACTCCCTATTGGGAACCAGAAGGCGTGGATCTCTTCTTCTGTCTCTACTCCTTAGCCTCCATCCGCTCCCCAATCTCTGCTATAGTGGCCCTATCAACCACCTCAGCAAAATCATGTAACTTCAATATCGACACTTGCTTATATATTTCCCTCCTTAGGCCTTTTTCAAACTGCCGTACCTTTTTCTCCTCATTTGGAATAATGTACGAGGCGAAGTGAGATAGTTCGATGAATATCGTCGCGTACTGTGGACCGTCTACTGTCCTTGCTTCAAATTTAGGAACTCCTCTATCTTAGCCTCCCTAGACGAGGCTGGAAAATACCTATCGAAGAATATCTCTTTAAACCGCTCCCACGTCATCTCCACAGGTACTGTCCTTTGCTGTTCTAAAAGTTTCACCGCCGTCCACCATCTCTTAGCCTCTCCAGTCAATTTATATGTAGCAAATAGTACCCTATGCTTCTCTGAACACATCAGCACTGCAAACACTTTTTCTATCTCCTACACCCAGTTTTTAGCGATTGCAGGGTCAGTTCCTCTTGAGAATGCTGAAGGATTCATCTTAATGAATATCTAGATCGAGCTGTCGTGGCCTACAGATGAACCACCCAGCTCCCTAGAATTCCTGGAAATTTTTGCCATAACCTGTTGTGTCACGCTGTGTAAAACTGCATCTGAATCACCACCTGCAATGCCTGAGGGTCCAACACCCTTATTCCCATTGGCATGGGCACTACTGCCACCAAGGTCCGTCCTGAAAAATAAATAACTTAACTTAGAACCCCTATCACCATATCATATCATCCAACTAGTACAATACTTCCTTAATTAATTCATCACTCCTTATCTTAATTCAAGGTTCAATTCTACAATCTAGATACCTAACCCGATGATAGTTTACCATGACTTTCCTGAAATCGTCACCCCAGGAAAATCACACAAACCACCACGGATGTCCTGCATCTAAACTACAAAATCAGACCTCAAATCCTCTTATCCTATACTTCGGTATTATTACTGCTGCATTCTAGAGTCTACAGAACCTAGTATCCTAGGTTCTGATACCAAACTATAATGACCTGCTTATCTTATCATAAAATAAAATATAATAAATAAAATAGTCAACCCGAACCCGAGGGTAACAAGGACACATCTTACATTCACAGCGGAAACCTAAGCAGCAGTAAATGCAAATCACATTCTCAATCACACAATACACAATACTAGAGTCAACTATAATCCCAAAACATTGTGTTTATATACAATTTTCCAAAAATACAAAAAAATAACTCTAGGATCTCATATCACAATCTCCTGATCCTAGTTTAAACTTACCCACCTAGCGGGATAGTACAACTAACTCAACGGCGGCCACGATCCGCCGATCTTTTTGGGTTTCCTGGAAATTAATTAAGTTCGGGGGTGAAACACTTCTCAGTAAGGGAAAATAAACTTAATACAGTTGTATGGCAATATGAATATTTGATGCAATTATAAATATACAGTACATTTCGTATACCTGAAAACATTCATCATAACATACTAAATAATCATATACTTTCATATTTTCTAATAAATCATACAATTCATAAAATGTTTGATATAACTAGTAATACTGAAAATTCACCCCGGATGTATAGCTAGCTGATGTCATGTATTACCCCTCATGATGGGTTGTGCAACCTGAAGGCGGAACTCGACAATGGCTGGCCAACCACTATCGAGTCAAAACTGTCTGTAAGTATGATGGGTCTGCCACACCCTGGTCCAGATTGCCAGGTAGACGTCTACAACTCTACACTGAAAGTCACATCAACTATCCATCTCTCACCCCCTTGTGGGGTAGTTAGCACAAGTCTGAACATAATATCTTATCTGTATAGCAAAGGTACCATGCTCCTGTAACTGAATTGAACTATCATCTGGGTTCTAATAATACATAATACATGATAATATACGGTTTAATAGTATGTTCTGTAATAATGTAAAAACGTACGGCCTTGCACTGTTTACTTTCATATCTGTGGCCTTGTGCCAAAATCATACATATAGCCTTGCACCGAAATCATATATCATACACGACCTTGCGCCGGCTATCAATCACGGCATTGCGCCGAACATTTCATAAATATCGTTTGGAATAAATAATTCATTTATCATGTATTTTGAAACCATAATGTACTGCATTGTCTCATAATCTGTAAAAACATCCTTTATTTGTAAAATTTCCATAACATAATACTTTTCAGGTAAAATAATACTCATGCCACACAATGCTGAATAAACTGTACATTCCATTCTAAAAATCATATTTCCTAACATATCATACTAATATATACATTTCAACATAATAGTAGTATTTTCTCAAACATGCATTATTACCAATCTCTTCATATATATTATACATGCTTCCTGAAAATAAATTTGCTAATAATAATAATAATAATATAATTTGCATGGAAAATAACTGCTTTAATTTATTCTCTTACCTGATACTAAAAAGAAACCCCCTAAATATACCGGTCCTACACTCGCACGGTTCCCTGTTCAACACCTTGAAAATGACAACTCCCTAAACTAAATTTCAGTATTTTTTCGTGAATATCATTTACTATAACTACGATAAGATCAAATTTCACATTAAAAACCTTACCTTAAATCAAGGATAAATTTCAACTTCGTCCCACCAACGATCCGCTCCAGCAAACTCGGAGAGAAATTCCCCAAGAGCATCGTGGTGGCCTCAGATCATTGATTCTGTGTACAATGGAGCCGAAATCGAAGAGAGAGGAGAGAGAAACCGTAGGGAGGAGAGAGAGAGAGAGAGAGAGAGAGAGATTCCTGCCGATTTTTCTACATAAAATCTGAGGTTTGCACTATTTATACCATGACCTTTGTCGACGAGCCACGTCACCTAGTCAACGAGGTCAAGAAGGTTACTCGTTGACGAACTCTCTCCCCCTCGTCAACAAAATTCAGAGTCGCCCAAATATCCTCTCGGTATCTTCTCGTCGACAAAGCATACCCTCGTCGACAAGCCCACAGTGCAACGTCGTTGAATCCTACTGCTACTTTATATATTTTTTTATATTTTCCTCCCTCTTATTATTTCAATACCATTATTTTTCGGGTCATTACACCTATGCTGATACATTTCTCAAATTACTTGACAAGATATGGGTTATCATCTTTCAGGTATCAAAATATGTGGAGTTCCCATGAAAATTTTTTCCTTTTTTATACATTAGATTTGGATGGTACCAGTTCAAGTTCTAGGCATGTGTAAGTTGGTTGTAAAGCTCAAAAAGGCTAAAGTTGCTTTAAAAAGGTTGAATTAGAGGTCTTTGGCCGGGTGAACCTTAATATCAAGGATTTAGAGAATCGAATGATAAATCTGGAGGAGCAGTTACAAAGGGGTTATAGTCAGGAGGTGGAGATAGACTTGCCAATTACAAAACGTGAACTGGATTATTGGGAGAGAAAAAAAAGAAAAAAGGAAACCCGTGTTGCTCAACTTGCAAAGAAGTGATGATTAGTGGAGGGTGATCAAAATTCCAAGTTTTTTCATGAGGTTATTAATCAAAATAAGAATTATTCTATGATAAATTCTATGGCCTTAGAGAATGGTACTGTTCTGGCGTCCCCCAAGGAGATTCATAAAGGTGCGGTTAAGCATTTTCAAAATTTTCTCTCGAAACAATCTACTAAAGCATTACTTGATTTGAACCATCTTATCTCTAGGGAGATATCAAATGAAGAAAATGAGTATTTCCTCAAAGATCCTTCAGAAATGGAGCTGAAAACAGCTCTAAATTCTATTCCAAAAGATAGTAGTCCAGGTGCCGATGATTTTGGTTCTTGTTTTTACAAATCTTGTTGGGATTTTGTTAAAGAGGATTTGCTAGAAGCTACCAAGGAATTCTTCAGTGAAGCACCTCTACCCAGATTCTTCACGTCTTCGTATTTTTTTCTTGTCCCTAAGGTGAAGGATCCAAGAAGCTTTGAAAAGTTTAGACCAATTAGCCAGTGTTCTATCGCATACAATTTTTTTTTTTCAAAAATTATTGTAGGTCGATTGACGTGTTGCCTGAATAGAATTATCTCTTAGGAGCAAGGGGCTTTCCTCCCTGGTAGAAGTATTTTTGAAAATATTAATCTGGAGTAGGAAATGGTGCACTTAATCAACAGAAAGAGTAATGGGGGAAATGCAGTTTTAAACGTGGATATGGCAAAGGCTTATGATTGTGTTTACTGGAGATTTTTAATTTGGGGTCTTGGAAGGTTTTGGCTTCTCTAGTATAAGAATATTTGTATTAAAAGCGATTCAGAATTGGTGGTGAGTTGGATCACTTTTGGAATTTGCTCTTCCTAGTACTTATGGGACTTTTGGGAATAATTAGAGGAGGAACTACAAGGCCTTCAGTTCTCTATAAAGCACAAATTTAGAGAAGGCAATCAGGTGGCGGATTTCTTGGCTTGTCAAGGCGAGGGAGGCAACACGAGGAGATATTTTGTAGGTGATGAGATACCAAGTAAAATGAGAGGTCTAATTTGTATGGGTAAGATGAGTATTCCAAGCCTTCATATTTAATTTGTCATCTTTTAGCTCTTCTTTGTTTTCATCGGGTTTTGTTTTGCAGGTTTTTGTCTTCAATTTGCGGGAAATTTGTTTTTATTTGTATTTTTTTTTAATTCTTTTGGGCTTGTTTTGGCTATTTTTGTTGGTTAATGATTCAAGTTTTGTTATGCTTGTTTTTATTTTGGTGCTTGAGCTGGTTTTTTGTTAGGTTTTTGTAAATCCTTTGTGGCATATTTGTAACCACGGTTTTCCTACGCCATAAGTGAGGGCTATCAATAAAGTTTGGTATTTCGTTAAATAAATAAATAAATACATAGAATTAAAGTAGATTGGGTAAAGTGGAGGGGTGTTTTGGACGTGTTATGTGATCATAGAATGTTGTGCAACTGGGAAAGTTCTATAGGACAACTATTAGACTAGAATGTTGTGTAACTAAGAAACAACATATTCAAAGAGTTAAAGTTGTTAAAATGTGAATGTTAAGGTGAATGAGTGGTATAATATTAATGGATAATTAAGGAATGAACATATTTGTAATAAATTAGTTAGAGCGCTGATAGAAGATAACATAAAAGAGGGTTAGTTGAGATGGTTTGGGTACTTGAAATGCATGCCAAGTAAAACACCTTATGAGGAGGAGTAAGTTGGTTATTAAAAGAGGCAGGAGTAGACCTAAATTAACTTGGAATGAGATAGTGAGGAAAGATTTAATAACTCTTAATTTAGTTTATTGAGGAAAATGTTCACGGTCTGTGAATTGGTGAAAAATGATTCATATAACCAACCCCATATATAGTGGGACTTAAGGTTAGTTATTGTTATGTTGTTTTATAGAAAAAATGGCCATTTTCCTAAACCACCTTATTCGCCTCAAAGACCATCAATCAGCTAGCCAATGTTGTTGGATCCTGTTAACCTCATAGGTCATACCCGATTTTGATAATGACAAATACTCAAGTATTTGATGGCTATCTAGTTTGTGTGCAGGTTTATATCAGCAGATACATTGATGGCACATGAAGTAAAGCTTGAAGACCCTGAAGATTATTTTATGTTGTAATTTATATCATTATTTAATTCGGGTCTGTAATAGTAATTATAGGAAAAAAAGTCTATAATAATCTCTACATATAATGTATATAAGTTTGTTGTAAACTCATAGACCTTAGAAAAGACCTTAGGTCCCTACACAAATGTACAAAATAGTTCCCATAATCACTCTTATAATATCAGGGGAATAAATTGAAGTGTAAATGGACTTAATACAAAAAAAATATGAGAGGTTGGGTGACCAAACCCTTGGTGTTCAAAACACCTTGGGCGCCCGATTTGTGAACCAGTAAACAAGTTGTCCTGAGTTCGGAAAATCAAACTGAAATGAACACACCGTCCAAGGGCGACTGAACCGCTGAGGTGACCCTTTCTCACCAACTCAGCCAACTGAACTATACGTTCAAATGGGCCTCGGGCAACCAAACACATGAGTTTGGGTAACCGAATCATAGACCAAGCAACCAAAACGCGGATAGAATGAAAATTTCATGGTTCAACCAACTGAGCCCTAATTCAGGCACTTGAACGTTCAAAAGTTACTTTTTTAACTGAGTCTGTTTGGGTGACCAAAACCGTGGTTTAGCCACCTAAAAACTCTCGGGTTGTTTATTTTTTACCAAGGTTAAAATTAGTTAAACGAGGTTATTTTTTCTAAATGGCTTTCAAACAATTTTAATAATGCCCTATGAGTCCTTAACAATTATAATTTGGGCAACTTCTATATATAGGGTCACATTTGTGCAAATTAGTAAGAGATTAGAGAAATAATTAGCAAAAAATCCTCTCAAACTCAAAAAAACTTATTTTGCCCAATCTTCTTCAAATCCTCTCCTACACTCATTCCTTTGATTAATCCTAGTATTGTAAGAGTGCTTATTGTGCTATTACTTTGTCATAGATTGCTTAATACTCTCAATACTTTGGTTATTGATTGTTATTGATTTTTGGAGAGTTAAAGCAAAGAGTTAGCCCACAGATTTAACTTGATAAATCTTGTGTTTGGGAAAACTCATTAGCTTGTGGATCTTTGCATTGTTATTGCAAGATTCCTATAGCTATATTTTTTATGTGCAAAATATTTTACAAGCTATAATTTTTTCAAACAACTCTTGTGCTTATTTCATTGAGGAAAATATTTTCAGTTGGTTTGAATGTTTGATTAGCATCTTTGAAACCCTAATCTATTATTGAGATTTGTTATACTTTGTTTCAAAGAAATAGCTTGTTAAAATACTTTTGAACATATTTGTGATTTTACTTTGCTGAGTGTTTGCTTGCACAAAATCACATCACTGGACGTACAATTTCCTATATTGTTAATGTATGGTTGATTGATTACATTTGGTACATATCTGCTTAATTGAGAAGCATAATCACTATACCTAGTTTATTATTGAGAAATACTGTTGTATTCCAGGCGTGGCCTAAGGGGGCGGTACTCTAGCCTGGTAATATGTAAAGGTTGAGGTCAACCCTTTGCTAATTGACCTAGTTGTTTAGGTGCCGCTCCACCCGTTAAGTGAGCTTATGATGTAATCCTTGTGCTTGTTAGCCAAGTTGGGGACGTAGGAAGTTTGCCGAACCTCAATAACATTTTTGGGTGTCGTCTTCATTTACCGCTTTATTGTGCACTTTAATTTTCATTAATTATTTTTATTGATTTACTTTATATGCACTAGATTGACCTTTGGTTTGTGTAATACCGCTATTAGTGGATTGACCTAGGGAACAAATTTTTAAAATACCAATTCAGCCCCCTTTTGGGATTATAGTAAAGCTAATAGATCCATATTTTAGGAAAACCCAAAACACAAAATGTAGCAACCAACAGTGAAATATATAGAAAAACACAATCATGCAGATTATATGAAAGCAATAAAATAATGACACGAAGAATTACGTGGTTCGGCAATGCCTACATCCATGGGAGCAAACCACAATGAATTTTCACTATATTGTGTCCAAAGACATAGAGTTATAATATACAACATGTATATATAACCCTCTTGGAGGTTTTCCCCTTGAAACCCAACCTATACAGCTTCCTAATTCAAAATTCGAAAACCAGTGTTGGGTAACCAAGCAAAATCATCAACGGTTTTAGAAGAATCATTGACAATTTAATTTCGAGACTAAATAGCCAATAAAGTCGTTGACTCTTTCAAACAAACCGTCAACGGTTTAATCTTGAGAGCAAATCGTCGATGCAAGTCTTTAAAACCGTCAACTATTTCTTGTACACCAACTTATTTTTTTTTCAACATGTTTTCTTTGTACATATGTTTCACACAATGCATGAGCCACACATTACAACAATATTCGCCTTGGCGAATATACGCCCCTTAGGAGAAAATTGAAAGCATAACCCAATACTCCACCTAGGACAATAGGTTGGGATCGCATCTTGTCTAGCAACTGGAGATATTAAGCAAGTCAAAGCAATGCTTGAACTTATCCGTGGTAACAGGTTTTGTCAAAACCACGTATCTACTGATCACCATCTTGTTTGCCATTAGATCCCACAACTTGAACCCTTTCACACCTTTCTGATACCCCAGAAAAATGCAACGTCTAGACTTTACATCGAGCTTTGATCTCTTCTCACTAGAAATGTGTACATAGGCTGGACTACAACCAAACACTTTCAAACCGGAGTAGTCTACCGCATTACCTGTTCACACATCCTCTGCAACTTTCCCATCTAGTGATGCCCTTAGTGATCGATTAACCAAGAAACGCGCCACACTCACTACCTCGACCCAGAAAATCTTTGCAAGCACTACATTCAACCTAAGACACCAAACTCTTTCAAGTAGAGTTCGGTTCATCCTTTCGGCCACACCAATTTTTTGTGGTGTTCTGCATACTGTGAAATTTCTTCTTATGTCGTGATGCTTGCACAACTCCATGAACTTCAAATCAATGTACTCAGCTCCATTGTCTGACCTGAGATATTTAATTCTCCTCCTAGTTTAGCTTTCGACCTCAACTTTTCACAATTTAAACTTGGCAAATGTATCTGACTTGTGCCGCATGAAGTACACCCATACCTTTCATAAGTAATCATTGATAAAACTCACAAAGTGCATATGTGCACCTCGTGATGCTGCCCTTACCAGTCCCCAAACATTCGAATGAATGTAATTAAGAATCCCCTCCATCCTGTGAGTGGCTATCTTTAACTGCACCCTGTTTTGTTTCCTAAGAAAATAATACTTGCAAAAATTTAGCCTGCATGTTTTGACACCCTTCAAAAGATTTCTCTTATGAAGTTTTTTCATCCCACGCTTATCCATATGCCCTGACCGCATATGCCACAAAATAGTATTATCTAGCCCAAAATATGTAGCTGCAGCTCCACCTACAACTGCAGTACCAGCAGTGCATAGATATTTCCCGCTAACTTCTACCCCTTCATCACTATTAAAACACCTTTACAGACCTTCATTACCCCACCTTCAGACTTGTAACTAAATCTGTTACCATCTAAAGTGCTCAATGAAATTAAATTCTTCCATAGATCTGATATGTTTCTAACATCACATAATGTTCTCATAACAGCATCAAACATTTAAATTATTTTGTTTCCTATTCCAACAATTTTGCATGAAGCATCATTTCCCATCATAAAAGAACCAAAATTAACTGACTTATAGGTGCTAAACCAATCTTTATTTGGTGTCATGTGATAAGAGCATGCCAAATTTAGGATCCAAGAATCTGTGAGGCGATCTGAACCTGATGAAACAGAAAGCATATCACCATCGCCGCTCTAGATCCGAGTCCCCTTCTTCCACTACATTCACCGATTTTGAAGAGCCTTCTTGATTTTTTGCCTTCCATTTCTTCCTTTTTGGACACCTTGATTTTATGTGCCCCTTTTTCCTATACTTAAAACACCATATGTCCTTCTTCTTCTTGGACTACGACTGAGACTTATTACCACTTGATCTGTTTTCGAACTTGCTTCTCCCACGTTCTTGGTTACCTTTCACCACAAGCCCTTCACTTTGTGAAATCTCATCGCTGACATTCTTTCTTTAATGAAAACCTAGCAGAGCGCTTGTTACTTCTTCCAAATTTAGGGTTTCTTTTCCCCATGTTAGAGTTGTAACTAGATTTTCATACGTATAAGACACAGGTAGGGAATTCAATAGCATCAACGCCTTGTCTTCCTCCTTGAACTTCATATCAAACCGCATCAAATCACTTATAATCTGATTGAATACATTGATGTGTTGGTTCAAATTTGAACCCTCCGCCATCATAAGCCAATAAAACTTCTGCTTAAGATACAACTTATTTGCTAAAGACTTAGACATATACTGACTTTCAAATTTTTTCCAAACAGCCACAGGAGATTTCTCATCCATGACGTGATACAACATGTCATTGGCCAGACAAAGTCTGATAATTGCCACAACCTTCACTTCCAACTCCTTCCAACTTGTTTTGTCCATACCTTCCGATTAACTTTCATATAATGCCTTCACCATACCCTATTGCACTAACAAGTCCTTAACCCTTCTCTGCCATAGTCCTAAGTTTCTCGTTCAATCAAACTTTGTAGAAAAAATTTCAAAAAGCCATTGTAACCAAATGCTTTGATACCAATTTGTTGTGAAAATTAATGCATTGTGAAAAACCCGAATCACACAATGCAGCGACCAACAGTGAAATATACAAAAGAACACAATCACTCAAATCATATAAAAGCAATAAAATAATGACACGAAGAATTACGTGGTCAGCAATGCCTACATCTACAGGAGCAAACAGTTGTAAATTTTCACTATCTTGTGTCCAAAAACATAGAGTTACAACATATAACATGTATATATAACCCTTCTGGAGGTCCCCCCCCCCCCCCACGAAACCCAACCTATACAACTTCCCAATTCAAAATTATTCGAAAACTAGCACTAGGTAACTGAGCAAAACCGTCGACGGTTTCAGACATACTATCGATGGTTTAATGCTGAGACCAAATAGTCGATAAAGTCATCAACTATTTTCTTCTGAATCTAAAACCATCAAGCAAAATCGTTGATGGTTTGCAACAAACGGTCGACGATTTAATCCTAAAAGCAAACCGTCCATGCAACTCTAAAACCGTCAACTATTTCTTGCACACCAGCTTCTTTATTTTCCACCATGTTTTCTTTGTACATGTGTTTCACCTAATACATGAGACATATATTACAACAATATATATATATATATATATATATATATATATAATATAATATAATATAATATAATATAAAAAAAGATGAGAAACCTTCATATATTGTTCGAGAATATGGATTTCGAGATTTGAATTTTAATTTATCTGGATTTAAAAGAAATTCAACACAATGTTCTACATTCCACACTCCCAAATGCATGATCAAAGTATTGATACATGCACAGACATAGAGACACACACACACATGCACACACACACATAAACACCATTTTTTATACTCACCGTCAAACTTCAATTTGTCTCACCATCAGTTTAAAACCTTAAAAAATTATTTCAATTTTATTCCATAATCAATCTCAATTGGAAATTTTGGATGGAACTCCATGTTAACATCCATCTTGTCCAACTATATTGTACTAATACTCCCAAATCAATTAATGACCAAGTTTCATACAATATTAAAATTTGGGGATGAGTGTTTAACCTGATCAATACTTAAGGGTTGTTGGTGGTATAATTTGAAAGTTTTGTTCAAAATTTTTAATTGAGACCAATGGTGAAATGAAATTGTAAACATTTTGAAAGTTTGGGGACAAGCATGAAACATTGCTCAATAGTTTTGAGACAATTAGTATAATTTACCCATTTCATCATTTCACTCATTGCTCTCTCTCTTTCACATATATGTTAATCGAACCAGGTTTACAATTGTTGATCAAGGTGGAGCTTGTGTGGTATGTTTATGTCTATAAAAATTAAAGACGTTTATTGGTAGAGGTGATGCTTAGGTCAATAGGAGACTCTAGTGATGAAATAGTCATATAAGTTGAAGCTAACTTACTTCAACTAGAAGCCTTTCAAACTTTTATATAGGAGTGGAGAAACCCTAAGCTATGGTGGGAGAGTGGCATTGGATGTCAAGGTGTTGCAACTTGAACCTCTATTTAAGATCCTAGGGATACAACTCTGCCTTCCTTGTCCTTCAACTTGGTTGATTTGAGGAAATTGTTAGGCAATATACATAGTTCTACTATTAGGTGGCCAAATTTTATTAAAAGATTGCTCGACTCTATTTTCTAAACTTGAAAGGTCACACATGTATGGCTATACCAAGGAAACTTTCAAGATTTTAAAGTCCCTCCTCTACTTGTGTGTGAACATTCAACATAACTTTAGTTTGTAGTATGTCAAAATAATGACTCAAATTTAAGTGGGAAACATTGGGTTTTACATGTTTTGAAGGCAACTATTGTACTTTTTGAAAATTTTGAAATGATAAAAACATTTAGAAAGACACTTGGGCATGTGTCATCTTTGCAAATGGTGCACTAATGTGTCATAACCCTCAAATGTTGGTTTTAAATCCATTCTAGTTATTTATTTTTATTTAGAAGAGTAAGAACTCATTCTAGTAGCTAAGGGCTTCCTTTTTGCAGAATATATCGTAAGGATTACTTGCAGTTCCTACGTATTAAAGTATATATATTTTTTCATTTCTTGAGTGTCATGGCCATGCTTGTCTTCTATTCTTTTAGCCTTCAACTCTTGGCACACAACAATATGGTTTCATCATACTAATAAAGGTAAGAATGAAGTTGGCTCCTATATTTTAGGCAATAGAGAGGTTCTTATATTCACTCATAAAAAAAACATAGTATTGTAGGTTCTAGAGTTCTCTATGTTTGGCCAATGAAAGAGTTTATGTTAGGTACCATCTCCTTTGCCATGATTGGATGTATAGCTAGATTATTTGTCTTTGTATTTTGTACCAGACGATTGGCTTAGTAGGACCAAATGGCAAGAAACTTCTAAAGATGTGGCCAAGCAATTGAGGGATCATGTAGGCGGTGGTATGACATGTTGTTTACTAAAGCCAAACTAGATATTATTGATTTGAGACAAGCTAAATTGGAGTCAGTTAGTTTTGTTAAATTTATCTTATGACTATCTCCATGCTAGATTTAATGTTATGGGAAAATTATAAGAATGTAACTCCCAACATTTTGCACATAAAAGAGCTCTCTTCTTATTTTATATTGAAAAAATTCATAAAGCACATGTTAAAACCATAGGACTTTATGTGAAGTGCTACTCTGAGTACATTAAAAATGTGATAATATACATATATATATATATATATATATATCATATAATTGAGTGTTCATAGAAACAACTTCATAGTAAGTGATCCATTGCAAATATTAATTGCACATTCATTTTCTTCTTTATAATATTTTAGGTATTCATAAAAAAAGTAATTATTACACAAGTGCGCATACACATTCAGTAAAAGAAAAGGTGATGAAAACATATTTTATGTAGTTATGAAAACCCTACTCAAATAAAAAATTAAGAAAAAGAAAGTAAAAAAGAATTTGAAGAGAGCTCGTGAATAAAAAAGAAAAATAAGTGAAAAGATTAAAAAGAAATGCCTTTATTCAAGATATAAAAGTCTAATTTTTATGGTAAATAAATTGCAATAAGATAGAAGGTTTTCTAGTCCTATTTCTATTCACAATACGTCAAAAATTTTTGATTGTCATTAAATATTTAGTTGAAAATAACTTTATATATAAATGAAAAATAATAGAAAAACTCTAATAGTAGATTTTTCGTTATACACGGTTAAAATGTATATGAACATAAACAAGTTGACACGTGATGAAATTTAAAATTTTTTGTGATGGTTTTTGCTATAAAAATGAGGAGGATCAAGCTAGGTAGTTGTCACGCCCCAAACCCGCAAGTGGGTCCCCAGTGTGAATTTAGTAACCTAACCTATTTCTGTATCAATTTAAAACATACCTGATACAATACAAATAGAGGGTCCGACCCCGTGGGTGAACGGATGCCCACATACATACACACAATCATCCATACTCATCCAAAATACGCAGCGGAATACGGTCTTTTATACAATAACAATATCATACCAGAGTCTATACAAGCTAGGATATACATCCCCATAATACAAAACATACCTCAAGTGTCTCCAAAACTATCCTAACAACCTGGATACCAAAACTCGTACCTAATAGGTACTAGTAGTAGCTACGACACCCTTGCTCCCAGACGTTAGGATGCTACTTATGGCTACCTGAAGGACATGAAAAATAGTGTACGTACATTTGGGCTGAGACACCTCTCAGTAAGGAAAAAAGCAGGTTATATCAATGTGTGGCATACCAGTGTTATTTTACATACTTCATAACACTTTAAAAGATACGATATAGTTGAAACATTTCCATATAGTTTCATACATTTACATACAGTTCCATACAGTTCCAGTATTTTCACAAAAACCATTCCAATACATACGATACCTAAAACATACGGTCAGTGTCGTCACACTAGTTCGCAACTACACAAGGTCACCTTGTCTCACAGCGATTACATTGCTACATACGCAACTATGCTGCGACGCCCGAGGCCCACAGTGATTACATTGCTCCATACGCAACTACACAAGGTCACTTAGTCTCACATCGATTACATTGCTACATATGCAACTACAATGCGACAAATCAGGCCCACAGTGATTACATTGCTCCATACGCAACTACACAAGATCACCTAGTCTCACAATGATTACATTGCTACACGCGCAACTACGAAGTGACGACTCAGGCCACTGTGATCACATTGCCACATACGCAACTACACAAGGTCACCTAGTCTCACCACGATTACATTGCCACATGCACAACTACGCTGCAATGACCTACGCCCACAGTGATTACATTGCTACATACGGTGTAGAACACACCCTTCGGTGACCACCCGAATCATACTGGTGATATTTCACACCTCGGATATAGAGCCGCCCACTCTCGCCCACTGTAGTTAACGATACATGGCTATTTTACAAATCCCTGGAATCATTTTGGAACTCATGTTCCTATACATTTCAGCGTACGGTAATTAGCCGCCATATAACTGTTTTACAAATACCTGAGACAAATACATACACCCATACATACCACACTTATTTGGTTTACGGCAAATCATATCAATTACAATTTCAAGTATACAGTTTATGCAAATATGGATTATGGTCACCTCAATAGTATAATTTTTAACATAACCAACAGTTTCCAAAACAAAGTAGAGATGATACCCGAAATCCCCAATTTTTTCCAAAAACTGTAACCCGAAAATCCCGTATTTTACCCGATAGATTTTCCCAAATAAGTAACCAAAACATACATACCATCGTAGCCTACAAGCTTACCAATCCTGATTTCGAAAATGAACTGATATAAACTGAACCTTACCTTAACCTGAATTCCAACTATGAACTCCACGGTCCTCAAAACTACGAACCGAGACTCCAAAACCTACAAACCACAGTACAGTACATGCTTACAATCCATACTACTACACATATATCGAATTAGAAACGAAAACTGAGCCTTACCTCGATTTTAGAACGAAACCCGGAAACCTTCGAAACGAGATTCTGATCCGCTAGAAACGTAGAGAATCCTTTCCTGATCCTCGCAGTATCGTTGGATTTACGAACCAGGCAACGATCGACAAAGAAAACTAGAGAGAGTGTGTGTGTAGGGAGAGTTCTAGAGAGAGAGAGAGTTTAGGGAAACTTAGTCCCAAAGCAACCCAAAATCTCATTTATAGCACCTTTAACCCGAGTAGATTCGTCAACGAATTGGGGACCTCGTCGATGAATTCTTCACTAGCCTCATCGACGAGTCGGTGACCTCATCGACGAGTCGGTGACCTCGTCGACGAGCTAGATATTTCAATTTTCCTGAACCTCTTGGCATTCACTCATCGATGAGCTTCTGAATTTTGTCGACGAGAAGCCTTCAGCCTTCGTCGACGAATTATGACCTCGTCGACGAAGTCTATGAAATTCCATTTTTACCCCTCTTTTACATAAAAATCCATATATCACGGTTCGGATTCTAACAGTAGCAGAGAGAGAGAGAGAGATTTAGATTGGTTATTTTCTAAGAGAAAAGGGAACAATGAAAAAAACAATAGTAATGAGGGTGCAAAACGAGACACGTAGAAAAAAGGAGTAGATATGTAGAGACCCGAATAATAATAATAATAATAATAATAATAATAATAATAATAAAAAATTAAGAAAAGGGAAAAATAGGTTTAGTACAGACCAAACCGTCGATGGTTTTGGAGGAGCTTAGAAAACCGTCCACAGTTTTGTTTTACCACAGCCAAGTAAGGGTAAAATAGTAAGAAATGGCTTGGTTAAAAACCAAACCGTTGACGGTTTTATTTTGGGATAGAAACCTATAAATGGAACTCAAGTCAAATTTTTTTAGAAAAATTAAAATACTCTCTCTCTCTCTCTCTCTCTCTCTCTCTCTCTCTCTCTCTCTCTCTCTCTCTCTCTCTCTCTCTAGCGCTACGGCTCTCCTACTCTCTCTCTTCAATTTTCTCCCCAATTTTAGCCAGATCAGCAGAGAAACATTATTTCGGATCCTCGCATCAATTCTAGGCAGTTTAATCTGAGCAGATTAGCTGTTTGTGGATCCTAGGCACCACTCCAAGGTTGAGGTAAGAAAGATGAATTTGTCAATTGTTTTTAGAATTTAACTGGTTAATGGGAGTGTGTGAGCCTGGCATGTTGCAATAGTTTTTATCCCAAGATTCAACTGATTAAATTAAAATATATGATTATAGGATTTTGTGCTTCGAACGCTATTAGCATTGGTTTAGGATCCTTGCAGACACTTTCTCAGTAAATAGGTAAGGGGAATAAGTTATGTCAGACATTTTTAGAAATTCAACCGATTAAAATTGAGCATATGTTTACATAAATATTATATAAATTTTTCTGAATATTTAGGCATGTGAAAATGGAAATTCGGTATTATTATATGTGTGTTTTTTAGAAAAACCTGATGTTTGAATTTGAGAAAATCCCTAGAGATAATGATACTTTATTTCATCAAAATTTATATTTTCCTAGGCAGTTATAATTAATATTATAATTTATCAATAAAAAATTGTGTGGCATAAGGATGATTTTTATGGCTTGGTTAAATATAATGATTTTGCTAGTTATGATATGACGACTATATGACCAAGTTATGATATGTTGTTTTATACTAAGATAGGGAACAACAGTTTTATACCGAGATGTGATTTGACTAGTTTTATACAGATTTATGAAAATGAGATTATGTTACTGTTTTTTGGGAAAATTGCAATATAATGTTTGCAGGATATGAGGAGGTCATTAATTATTTTTATATAAAATTATGAAAAACTACAATATAACGTTGGCAGGATATGAGGAGGTCGTTATATTGCTGGTTATGGAAATTGCAATATAACATTGACAGGTTATGAGGAGGTCATTATATTGTTCATTATATAAATATCAATATAGCGTTGGTAGGATATAAGGAGTTTGTTATATTGCTATTATATAATACTATGTAAATTGCAATATATATGAATTAAGAACCTTGGTGGACCAATTATGTATAGAGCACGATACTGTAGCTACAGTGAAATAGCAGAGAGTGCAACCACACTAGTCTGGTATGATAGTGTTGGTGGTAGATAGTCGATTTGGCCTGCAAAGTGTTATGGACCACCCCTGGAGTCCGGACCAGGCTGCAGTAGGCAAATCGTACTATAGACGTATGTTGAAGTTGACTTAGCCTAGTGGTAGGCCAACCGCACCTAAGTCCAACCTTTGGACCGTAAAATCCGTCATAGGGGGAAGCATGTCGTTTGTCAATTAGCCCTACAAGGAAGGTTCTATCTATATATGTTGATTTATTTACACAGAGAAATTTATTGAGATAAAGTGTGTTTTAAGAAAAGTATGTATTACCAAAAATATCTACATATATAACAGTTGATCTAGGGTAAAATTATAACCGTTTAGGACCCATAGGAAATTATTAGAAAATATTTAAAACATATTAGAGCTTTTAAACCATTTTAACCCTTTTAACTACAGTAATAATTTAAATGACCCAAGAAGGTTCAGGTGGCTAAACCAAGGTTCGGTTGCCCGAATAGACTAAGCTTTGAAAAGCATTTTAAATGGTTTGGTAGCCCAAGTCTGGGTTCAGTAGCCCGAACAAAAGTCAGAAACATTTGTTTGTAGGTTCGGGTGCCCGGTCAGTGGGTCGGTAGCCCAAACACAAAGGTTCGGTCGCCCGAACTAGTTTTTGAACTGAAATCGACAACAGCTCGAGTTGGTGGGGCAACCCTGTGAGAGGGTTCGGGTGCTCGAGGGAGATAGGTTCAACAACGGTTTGGTCACCCAAAAGCTAGGTCAACTGTTGACTTTTCAACCGTTTGGGCGCCCGAGGAGTTTTGAACTCCTTGGGTTCGGTCGCCCGAGGTCTCTCAAATTTTCTTCTAATGTTCAATTCAGTTTATATTTAACACTTCTGAATTCTGTATGATATATGTGCATGAGTGTTGGGTCCTAAGGTTTTACTAAGGTCGCCCAAAAACCTGGCGTCGGTCTACCGAAGGGTGCCCTAAGGTCATTCGGTCCCTATGGTCAATGTACGACATTTCTAAGCATTAAACCCTATCATGCATGCAGATGAATTATTATAGGTCATATAAATTATTACAGACCAATTAAAAAGGAATGCAAATACAATAGAGAATAGGTCTTCATTCTTTCGATTCTTCAGACGCCATAAATGAAGCTTGATCTTCATAGTCCATTTGGCTTGCTTAAGTTCCTATCAACAGTGCATGTTAAGGATAAACCTGTTCAAGAAGCTCAAAGCACAGGTGAGAAACATTGGTTTTGTCATAATGAAAACGGGATCAAACTCACAGAGTCAACATAATACTATGTAAATTACAATATATATGAATTAAGAACTCTGATTGACCAATTATGTATAGAGCATGGTACCATAGCTACAATGAAATAGCAGAGAGTGCAACTACACTGGTCTAGTATGATAGTGTTGGTGGTAGATAGTCGATTTGGCCTGCGGAGTGTTATGGACCGCCCCTAGAGTCTGAACCAAGCTACAGTAGGAAAATCGTATTATAAACGTATGTTGAAGTTGACTTAGCCTGGTGGTAGGACAACCATGGTTAAGTCCAACCTTTGAACCACACAATCCGTCATGTGGGTAAGCACGTCGTTAGCCAGTTAGCCCTACAAGGGAGGTTCTTATATCTATATATGTTGATTTATTTACACAGAGAAATTTGATGAGATAGAGTGTGTTTTGAGAAAAGTATGTATTACCAAAAATATCTACATATATATATATATGTGTGTGTGTGTGTGTGTGTGTGTGTGTGTGTGTGTGTGTGTGTGTGTGTGTGTGTGTGTGTGTGTGTGTGTGAGTACAATTTCCATATAAGATTTCTTAGTTGAAGTTTATGATTTAATGGGCGTGAATTTGATACACTAAAACTCATGTTGCCACACACTGATTTTAATTTATTCCATCTTACTGAGAGCTTGTTTACTGGTGAGAATTGTTATGTATATTTGTGTAATGGGGTTGTAATAAAGTTTTGGGAGTATTTATGTAAATATGATGGTATTAGAACTCTAGTATTGTATTCGGGATTTTATGTTTATAATTCCACTACTTAGTTATGAAAATGAGATTTGGACAGGTAAATCCGGTACCCCAATGTGGTACAGGTTGTACAGTTATGGTATCAGAGATAAAAAAAAAATTGGTAGAAATTTCGGGTCATAAGATGAGTAAGATTAAAAAGGATAAATAACAAAGATGAAATGCCAAGTTAGAGCATAAATGACGACTGAAAGTTAGAGCTCAGACTACTGAAGTTCCTTAGAGTTTCGAAAAGATTAACCTGGACACAGGGTCAGACGACTGAAGTTGGGGTTCAGACTTCTGAAGTTGGGAGTTTAGACTACTGAAGTCAAGGTTCAGTCTTCTGATGTACTTCTTCCTGTTTCTGTGTTTCTCCAGTAATTTTTCAAACCAAAAAACTTAATCTTCGGTCTTCTAATGAAATTCTTCATACGACTGAGCTTAACTTCGGTCTTCTGAAGTTGACACTTCAGACGACTAAATAGGGAGTTCGGTCTTCTGAACAGTGCATTTTATGGATTTTTTTTTTTAGTTTCAAAAATTTGTTTTGCTCACTTTCTTGGCTCTTTTATAAAATATTTTTTGGGGTTTCAAAAACAATTTCTAAGTCCATAAATATCCCCGAAAGATGTTCATGAGATGCATGAGTCCTAAGGTTAGTTTAGGGTATATTTTGAGCCTCAAATACCCATTCCCATGATGATCTTGAACTTGCCACTTGCATCTTCATTCTTCAACTCTTTTAGTTTCATGGATTTTGCCAAGATGTATATTCTTTAATCTTCATGACTTCCATGACTTTCTAGCCTTCCGTGCATGCTAAATATTGTTCCTGTTTACAATCTCAATGCACAAATCAAATACCAAGTGATTTGTTATTATCAAAACCGGATTGAACTCATAGAGTCAACAAGATTGTTGTGGACTGCCCCTAGAGTTCAAACCAGGCTGCCGTAGGCAAATCATACTATTGACGTATGTTGAAGTTGACTTAGCCTAGTGGTAGGTCAGCCACGATTAAGTCTAGCCTTCGGACCGTACAACCTATCATGGAGGGGGGGGGGGAGCATGTCATTAGCCAGTTAGCCCTACAAGGGAGGTTCTTATATCTATATATGTTGATTTATTTACACAGAGAAATTTATTGAGATAGAGTTTGTTTTGAGAAAAGTATGTATTACCAAAAATATCCACATATATATATATGCGTGAGTACAATTTCCATATAAGATTTCTTAGTTGAAGTTTATGATTTAATGGGCGTGAATTTGATACACTAAAACTCATGTTGTCAAACACTGATTTTAACTTATTCTGTTTTATTGAAAGGTGTCTCACCCCAACAAATATTTTAACATTTCAGGACCTCATGGGGATCGAGTTTAGCACTTCAAAGCAGGGTATATATAGTGTTATCGAAAGTAGTATATTTGTGTAATGGTGTTGTAATAAGGTTTTGGGAGTATTAATGTAAATATGATGGTATTAGAACTCTAATATTGTATTCGGGATTTTATGTTTATGATTTCGCTGCTTGGTTATGAAAATGAGATTTGGACAGGTAAACCCAGTACCCCAATGTGGTACAGGTTGTACAGTTATGGTATCAGAGCTAAAAAAAAAAAAAAAAAGGTGGAAATTTCGGGTCATTACAAGATAAGTAAGATTAAAAAGGATAAATGACAAAGAAAATTAAAAAGAATAAATGACAAAGATGATACGCCAAGTTAGAGCATATACACATAAAAAAAATAAAAAAATAAAAAAGAAGGAATAAAATGTAGCAAAAAGTAAAGTTGAGTTAAACGAGGCACATGGATAAAAAAAAAGTCTATGTATAAATTTAATCCAATCAAATGATTACACTATTTATAATTTTATAAGAAATATAGAACATAGGTGAATGAATTAAACGCCAATAAATTTGTGAGTATTGATAGTTTCAAGAATTTTATTTGTAAAAGTCTAGATGCTTGGGGGTATATGTTACCGCCCTAGAGCTAAATGTCATATAAAGTTGAAACATACTTAGCACACTGCAGTACCTAATTCCTAGAGCATATTCTACAGGTATTTTGATAGGCATCTTACACTAAAATTGCAAAAAAGCTATTACTTCAACTAGGTTCTACAGTTAATAATTAAGATACAAGCACATTCATGCACATGCACACAACAATGTTTATTAAAAAAAAAAAAACTTCATTCCACTGCATCATTATTAAGTCAATTTTCTAATTCAATTTTTCAAAGAAGAATTGATGAATGTGTCTAAATCAAACTCCATTTACCTAAATCATTGACTTTATTATGTCTAGTTTTCATAGCATTGATCTTTATGACATTCACTTATGAGATTGATGGAACTAAGGCTTCAACGAAGGCCCTCCAATTTGCAATTTCAAATCAATATATATATATATATATATATATATATATATATATATATATTATTCATGACGTGGCAACTCTAATCACCGACGAGTGCTTTGGATCCTCTTAGTACGGTACCAAATCCATGGGGGTGGAAATATTGCCGCTCATCCATTGACGCACTCCTAGTAATTCACCGTATAATATATAAGTGGGGAATCGAACAATCTTAAGGTTACTAAAGTTACAAGTCTGCCCTTATTATATCTCAATATTATTTGAGTTTAATATATTATTTGAAATTGTGTTCTCTGTCTGTCAGTCTCTCTCTCTCTCACTCACACACACACACACACACATGCACACATACACACACAACTAATGCTAACACCTTACCATTATTACACACACACATATGCATATAATTAATGTTTATTTTTATTATAATAAAGATAATTAAGTCAATTTTGAGTATGTTTAATTTTTGAATATTCTAATTTGAATTTTAAAAGAAGCTTTTAGGTAAAAGACATTCACCTCCTTTAAGATTTGATAAAAATATAAACACCTTTCTTGAGAATTCAAAATTTTCACTAATCTCATATGAGATTTTAAAAATACCACAAACCTTGATCCCTTGAGGCTTCAAAAATGCTAATACTTCTCTTGAAATTGTCAAAAAACATAAATCTTCCTTTAAAAGAATTATTTTTTTGTCAAACATAAGAAGATATTTGTCTCCTTTTAATAAATCTTAAGGGAGGTCCATAAAATTTTTGAAATTTTAAGAAAAAAATGTTAAAATTTTTTAAATATTAGGGAAGGCCAGTGTCTTTTTTTCTTCAAGTACTTAAATAGCTATAAAATTTTAAAAAGTAGTTTAAAGCTTTATTGATTTGAATTAATAAAATAGAAGTTCATTTTTAAGTACTAAAATTGTTAAGTAATAAACAAATAAATAAACATTTTATTTGCTGGGTGGGGGAGAACCAGCAGGACACTCCCATCCTAAGAAATAGTTGATTGTGGTTTGAAAAATAAGAACTTATGACAGTTGATGAGTGGTAGCAGCAGTTTGCACTTTGCATGGAGAGAGAGAGAGAGAGAGAGAGAGTATATAAATAAAAATAACCCATTAACTATGACCATAAAAATAAAAATAAAAATAAAAATAACCCATTAATTATGACAATTATGGGCTCATGGGCACTACAAGACATGGGCCCAGCCCACCACCTAGGTAGATTACATGGTCCCCAACCAAACCCACGCACATGCTTGCCACGTGTACTGCAACCAGTGGATGATATAAGCATGAAGTGTGATGATGATGCCCCCATTAACATTATTATTACTATTATTATTATCTCCATGTAATGAATTTTGATGACATGTAACATAAAATTATAATAAATTTTGTAAAATTCTTATGAATTCAAATTAATAACCTAAAATTCATATTGGGATTAATATAACATAAGGTTTTTAAATTAGATTTTAAATATTTTTTACAAATTAACAATTATTTTGATTTTAAGATAAAAAAATACTAATTTATTAGGAGGTTTGATCCTAATTTTTTTATTAAAAAAAATTAAAAATTTTATTTAATAAAAGACATAAACTTTCCCTAAAACTTGAAATTTTTCAAGAACTTATGTTATGATTTACTAAAAAGATATAGATTTTTTTTAATAACAAATAAAATAAATATTACACTTACCTTCTAAATATTATACTTTTTATTAATCACTATTTTATGCTGTGTTTCGTATAATTATATAAAATAATAAGTATAAGTAAGTTTGTGTGTTTGTGTGTATATATAAAGATTGTGTGTGTGTGTGTGTGTGTGTGTGTTTGTATATATATAGCCGTTGTATATATTTAACCCTGGCTCTCTCGAGGAAGCACAAAATCTGACGTCTTAACAGATCATCCATCCGTTGGGCGCCGCCTCGGCGCACCCATCCTCCAAATTAAAATCAATTCAATTTTCCTCTCTCTCTCTCTCTCTCTCTCTCTCTGCGCGCACCTATAAATATCAACCACAGCACGCTCATATAAGCCCTTAAGCTCACCCCATATACTCTGTTGACATTGATTCAACCTACTGTTATTCATTTTAAGTTCATTCTCCAATTCCTTAATTTCCTCCTCTTACAGCTTCTTCCTTTCTATGATTTAGCACATGTATAATCGATCAATAACCAGATCGACCTATTCAAAGAGTTTGATTTATATATTTATATATAGATATTGGATCCGCCATGGGAGAGAATAATAAAGGGAATCTGCACTATCTTCCACCTGGTTTTCGATTTTATCCAACAGACGAAGAGCTCGTAGTCCACTTCCTTCATCGCAAGGCCTCCCTCTTGCCCTGCCATCCCGACGTCATCCCCGATCTCGACCTCCTCACTTTCGATCCATGGGACCTCAACGGTATACCATATTAACCTTGTTTTACTATTATATCTACTTTAACTTGAAGAATAAAATGAAATGAAATTTATCACTTAAAATTTTTTGTATGTTGTTATCTAAATTTACATTTCATTTTTAGCAAATTAAACATGACGCAACTTTCTTATTTAGTTATATATGGAATGGATGAAGTGTTCAAATCTAATGGGGTCACTAATTAATTCGGGTCTGCATGGCCCGGTTATGAATAAATTAGGTAAAGCTCTTGGGGAGGGGAATCAATGGTACTTCTTCAGCCGGAAGACACCGGAGCGGTTAACCCCGAATGGGTGCTGGAAGGCGGTGGGAATTGAGGAACCTGTTGTCTCAAGCGCCAGCAATAAGAGAGTGGGCATGAAGAAATATTTTGTGTTCCACCTCGTCGGAGAAGCTGCCGCCGCCGACGTCCAAACAAACTGGGTAATGCACGAGTACCGTCTCTCCGATGCTGCCGCTGCTTCCACCAGCAGATCCTCCAAAAGAAGACCCCATCCTGTAACCATCCTTTTATATAATAATATAAATAATATTAATAATAATAATAATAATAATAATAATAATAATGAATTTTCTACCCATTGCAGGATTATAGTAAATGGGTTCTCTGTCGAGTATACGAGCACAATTCCGACAACGACGACGACGGCGGGAACGAGCTGTCGTGTCTGGATGAAATATTTTTATCATTAGACGACTTGGATGAAATAAGTTTTCCAGAACCACATGCGCTTAAGAAATCATACATTTAGATGCATGTTGGGTAACTAGCTAGCTAGCTAGCTAGCACAATTCTTCATCCAAATGTACAATTGCAATTATTATTATTATTGTCGCTGTTCTGAATTAGTATGGTTAAATAGTTTCCTTTTTGTCATTTAATTTCTGAAAAATAGATTCCATGTGCAGTAACTTACTTAACACAATCCCATTTCATTACCGAAAAAATTGTAGCTTGTTAATTTAAAGTCGAACAACACCTTCGCTCAAGGGTTCATTGATCTCCTGTCTCCCATATAGCAGGCCAAGATTCAGAGGATTTCAATACTCAATGAAATACTTCGCTGGCAAAGGGAAAAAAAAAATGGAAGTTATATAATTTAAGCTACCTGGCTAACCCTTTGACAGCTATTGTAATATTCACTTTACACTTAAAATAATCAGTCATAAAAATATAATGTTCGCAAGGGAGAATACATCTAATGAAAAAAAAAAGACAATCTATATTTGTTTGACTTAGTTTCTATTCAATTGATAATACTATCATTTACAATGCTAAAAATTAAAAATTTTTCAACCTTGCCAATGAAATCGGAGTGCAAATTAAACTGATCTCTAAATTCAAACTTTGAGTCCATGAAAATTATATCATATAGGTGTATATATATTTACCTTTAAGTTAAACTTTAATTTATTTTGTCCCCAACTCATCAAGTTAGGTATTTAAAACATAAAATAAAACTCCCCAATTGAATTCATATAAACCAACTTGCTATTTCAATTAGGGATATATCCATTTAATCTTTTGATAATCATATCATAGCCTTATAACAACGTATATTGTTTTGTTTTATTTATTTTTGTAATCTAACACTTGTGCAGTGGCAATTTCATATTACATATATTTCTCCAAAATCTTGACTTTCTCTCGGCGTCTTAGTTTTTTTTTTTTTTTTTGGTGCTTTAGAAGGTTGACATGTGTGACAGAAAATCTTAAGCCTGGGGCGCACTGAAAGATAGTGAAGGGGAGCCATTGGTTGAGGATTCACGTGCAGAGATTATTATCAGAAAAGGGGGAAGGATAAAGGTTGGGGAAGAAGAGTGGAGCCCGGCCGGCACCGTAAGCTTGCGGGTTCAGCATTGATATATGGGGCATGGGGCATGACAACCCTTACTCTCTCTCTCCGTGCTGCTTTGTCTTTTACTGCAATGATGGGATTTTTTTGTATTTGTTGCGTGCGACAAAGATGAGGAGCATTTGCTTTGCTCTTTTTATTTTATTTATTGGGTGCCTGCTTAGACAAGCATTGGGTCATATGTGACGTAGGTTTCAACTTTGAACCCCATTCCCTCAACCCCCACTATGCTTTTTATCCCCTACGCACATATGCTTATTTTCAAAGGTTTCAAGACCATAAATTTCTTTGGTTAATTATGTGAGTTGGAGCTGTTGACGTTCAATTTGAACACGTGCAGCGAAAGCACATACAATCAAACACAAAATAATAAGCAATCTAATGCAAGCACTCGACGATAAAATATCTCAATAATTAAGCAATCAAACAATGATAAGAAGAATAAAAAACACAACTAGAACACAAAAGATTTATGTGGTTCAGTAATAGCCTATGTCCACGGGAGCAGCACTTGGGTTTTCATTATGATCAATGTCAAAGTTCATACTTTTGGGTTACAAATATTGTTTATATAACCATCTAATGTCTATAAAAGAGTTTTAGTAAACCTAAACTACATTTAGTGTTATCCCTTGTAGGAAAATCCTCCGGATAAGCCCAATCTACAAGCCGCCGAATTCAAATTACGTATTCTAAGCCGATGGAAACCATCGACGGTTTGACAAAACCGTCAACGATTTGGGGCAGAAGAAAACAACTTGCTTCTATTCCTTTGTCTCTCGCGTCACGTAGCTTTATCTTGTACATGTGATCTGCTCTAAATATGAGTCACATCCCCAATAGAAGTGATAAATTATATGGTATTTTCAAAGTTTGGAGGCTGAGTTTTGAGGAATTTTGGATATGTATGCTTCATTTAAAATTATAACTTTTCACCTTGATATGCCCTAAATATATCAGCTTATAAAAGGAAGTCAAAACCCAACAATCACTACCCAAGTCAAATCATCTGGTAGGAGCAATTAACTCTAATCCAATAATGAAATAACAAATCCACGCTGACGCTTTAAACCTCTGGAGCGATCCACGTCCCTACGTCATAATGACGGATCACCCCAATGGTCAAACCTTGCCACTATAAAGAAGGGTGATGCAAACAAGTTAAGGTTACTCACTCTTAACCCAATCTTACTATTGCATTCAACCTCTTGGAAGCATTCCCTTACTTTGGCATTAGAGTGATCCCCCGGAGTACACCTCAGGTCCTCCAAGCCTGCTTTGTTTTCATCCTTTTCAGGTCATCGAAAGTCGTAGAGCAACGCCGCAGGTCATCACCATTTTATCCCGCAACAGTTGGCATCGTCTGTGGGAACTGCTTCTGAGAGGTATTCATTCTGCTCCCGACCTCCGACACTTAAATAATGACAACCACTTACGGCTTAAGCTCCGGCCCTGCCGCTGGAAAACAATCACCTCAGTCCATTCACTGCACACCCATAGAACATTTTGGGGTTACCAAGGAGGGATTTCTCGCCTTCCAAAAGAAAATGGAGGATATGTTCAACCTACACTTGCAGCAAAAGAGTCAGGAAGAGCATGTGCCCCACCAACAACAGGTTAGCCCCAACCCACCTAAGAAAGAAAAGAAACTAAAGGAGAGTGAGGAAAAAACTAACCTCACTAAGAAAGTGGAAGATGCGAACAACATAGGAGCCAACGAGCAAAGATCGACTGAGTTAGAGGAAAGGATTAAGAAGATAAACCAAATTGAGAAGATGATGAAAAAAAGCCGAACCAACCCCTTCTATGGGGAAGCCTCTCTAAAATCCTCAAAGACGCTGTCCAACAAAGAAGTAATGGAAGTTCTGCTGCCCAGCAAGTTCAAAATGCCCACTTTTGAAACGTACGAGGGTTTGACTGACTCAGTCGATCATCTGGATACCTTTAAGGTGTTGATGCAATTGCAGGGCGCACCTGAGGACATCATGTGCTGAGCATTCGCAACCACCCTTAAAGGTAGTTCCAGGGATTGGTGCTAAACCCTACGGCCTCGATCGATCGACTCCTTCTCTGAGATGGAATGGCAGTTTACCAGTCATTTCATCAGCAATCAAAGAATCGTGAAAACTTCGGCTCATCTGATGAACTTAGTTCAAGGAGAACGGGAGACGTTGAAAAAGTTCACACACCACTTCGTCACAGTGACCATGGAGATCCACAACCAGGACAATGGTGTGGCATTGGCAGCCCTGACCACAGCCCTTCAGCCAGGAAACTTTCTGTCTTCTCTAGGAAAGAAACCCCCAGTTGACATGGGGGAGCTGATGGTAAGAGGGCATAAGTATATTAATCTGGAAGAGGTAATGGACACAGGAAGAGAGAAAACTTATCTGGAGAGAAAGAGTTCGAGGGATACGGGGGAGGCTTCTAAAATAGGGAAGGGGCAAGAGAGTAATAATTTGTAGAGTAGCCCTAGGGGGTTAGGACATACAAGTAAGTTTTGGTCCTACACTCCCCTAGATGTCTTGCATACCAATGCCCTAGGGGGTTCTGTGTGACGACAGGAAGAATAATGGTATTTAAATAATAAAAAAAAGGGAAATGGAAACCAGAAACAGAAGGAGGCAATCGACGACATTGCATTTTGGAAAGGATAAATCCCAAGGAATTTTTCAGCTCCTCGTCAACGAATAGAGGTGACTCGTTGACGAGGGTATAATAGGAGCTCATCGATGAGGGTTGGAGTTCGTCGATGAACTTTCTACAGGACTCGTCGACGAGGTGATGTGGCTCGTCGATGAGGAAATACCGAGGGGATGACTTTGGGGTTTTTGAATTTCATCGACGAAAGGGAGAGTTTGTTGACGAATTTTATATTGACCTTATCGACGAGGTGACATGGCTCGTCGATGAAGACCACAATTTAAATAGGCCTAAAGTTCATTTTGGACGAAATTTTCTGCGCAGAGCTTCTCTCTCTCCTACCCTTCGGTCCCTCCTCCTTCTCTCTTCGATTTCAGGCCGGATTTCTTCCGATTTGAGGATCTGAAGCCACCACAACGCTCTTGGAAAAGTTCTCTGCAAATCTACCAAAGCAAATCGTCGATGGGGCTAAAGTGGAAACCATCCCAAATCCAGGGTAAAGCTTTCTACTCAGTATTTGGTTAATTGACAATTGTAGGAAGTGATATACGCGTAGAAATACTGAACTTTAGTTCTGGGGAATGTTGTTTCTAGGGTGTTGAGTTGGGAACCCTGCGGGTGTGAGACAGATTTTCTTAGGGGCTTTTCAAGAATCAGGTAATAGGATAAATTAAGCTAGTTCTTTTTAATAAAATGTATGTATATATAGCATTTGATTTCAGGAAAGTAAATAGGTTCATATATATGATTTATATTTGAGAAAATACTGTTGAAAATAATGGTATATTGAATATATGAAAAACCTGTTCAGTGTGGCATGAGTAGAAATTGTTATAAAATACTGTTTTCTGGGAATGTATTAATGATACAAATTTTTATAATGTGTAAAATTAGCGTATGGGCAAGATTTTTATATGTTTTGCCGGTGTACGGGCCGAGCTATGTATGTGATTTGCCAGCGTACGGGCTGAGCTATGATATAATTTGTTGGTGTACGGGTCGAGCTATGGATGTGATTTTTCAGCGTACGAGCAGAGCTATGATATGATTTTCCGGCGTACGAGCAAAGCTATGGATGTGATTTGCCAGCGTACGGGATGTGCTATGATTTGCCGGCGTACGGGTCGATGATTTTTATGATATACGTATATATATATGCAAAATGATATAATTGATTTGAAAATTTATAATATGAAATATCCATATATCACAGTTTCAATATATGTTATATGGTATCAGAACCTGGTTGGCTTGGTCTAGACGAGCACTTGCACTGTACCGTTGCTATGTGTCCATGGTCATCATGATCATGATATCTGTGTTAACGCCGCTGTACATAGTGGTATGAGATTGGATGGTCGATGTGGTTTCTTAAGAAGTGTGTGAGCGCTCCTGGTGTATGGACCATGTCTCACAGACCCATTAGACTTACAGACTGTACTTTTGACTTGGCAGTGGTCGGCCAACCATTGTCAGGTCCCGTCTTCAGGTCACACAACCCATTCATATGGGGGTAATGCATGACAACAACCAGCTAACCTACCAGGAATGTTTTTGCATTATATTCTATGAGATGAAATATGATTATGAAAATGTAGTATGTTCTACCATGTTTTGATGATATATATGTTTTCCCAGATATGACATAACAATTATTAAATATGTTTCTATACGATATATGTATAACACGGGATACTCATGTTGCCACACACTGGTATTAGTTTATTTCCCTTACTGAGAGATGTCTCACCCCAAAATTTTATAAACTTTTCAGAAGCCCCAAATAGGAGAGCGGGTAAAGCCCCGCTGATCTAGTACGATAGATCTGCCCTTCCAAAAGGGTAAGTATTTTGATAGGGTTGGATGTATTTTGTGGAAATAGCCCTAAGACATCTTTTGGGTTGAGTGTTGTGTATATATATACAGTGATGGTAGTAACTCTGGTATTGTGATGTATGGTATAATGAGGTGTTTATGATTTATGTTTCCTGCTACATAGGCTTCCGTGATGTGTTTCTGATGTATCCCTGGTGCCCACGGGTCCAAGTTGATTGTGATCTATTGAACTGGGATTTATGATATTTATTTTTTTTTATAAAAAAAAAATGAGAAAATTAAACAGGTCGTCACATTCTGACCTAATCTAGCATGCCAAAGGAAATTGTTCCATAAAATTGCGTCTCTATCAGTCATGTACTCGAACATTTTGTGTGCATTTATTAAATTATCAATTTTTTCATACATACCTATAACTGCGTTCTCTCTCACACTATTCGATTTCAACCTAAAAAATGAGCACAACTCAATAGGCAAAAAAGAATCAACCCAACTAATGAGCAATGCTCATGAGGCAAGAAGACTGCCCAACAAGTGAGCACAGCTCATTAGGTAAAATCAGCCCAACTGACGAGCAAAGCTCATGAGGCCAGAAGACTGCCCAACAAGTGAGCACAGCTCATTAGGTAAAATCAGCCCAACTGATGAGCAAAGCTCATGAGGCCAAAAGACTACCCAACAAGTGAGCACAACTCATTAGGCAAAGAAGAAACGACCTAACTGACAAGCAACGCTCGTGAGGCCAGAAGACTGCCCAACAAATGAGCACAACTCATTAGGTAAAGAAGAATCGGCCCAACTGACAAGTAATGCTTGTGAGACCAGAAGGCTGCCCAACAAATGAACATGACCTAAAAGTAGAATATGTTTCCCAAGAGGGGGAGGGTTGACAACGGTGCCTCTTTTCACGTGGCATCAAGGAAGAATTTCTTCAGTTCATATACTTCTGGTGACTTTGGAGTTTTAAAGATGGGAAACGATGTTGTGGTACCGATAGTTGGCACTGGAATTATTTGCTTAAAGACCAACAATGGAACAAAATTGGTACTCAATAATGTCAGACATGCTCCTAGTGTTCATTTGCATTTGATCTCTACTGGAAGACTTGATGATGATGATGATGGATATTGTAACTTCTTTGGTAATGGACATTGGATACTTACCAGAGGAAATTTAATTGTGACCTGAGGTAACAAATTTTCTAATTTATATTTTATGAATGCTTCTATTTGCTTGAATTCTATGAATGCAGTTGATAGAAATAGCACATCAGAGTTATGGCACAAGCGTCTCAGTCACATAAGTGAGAAAGGACTTGATTGCTTGGTCAAAAAAGTATTTGTTGTCGAACTTAAATGGTGCAAAATTAAAAAGATGTGTTCACTGTTTGGTCGGGAAGCAGAAAAGGGTTTCATTTAAGAGTCATCCTCCTTTCTAGAAAAATAGAGTTACTTGAGTCGATTCATTCTATTGGAATTGATTTATTCCCAAGAGGGGGGTAAATTGGGTATTTAAAAAATTATCTCCTAGGTTCAACTAAACTAGCGGTAGTAATACACAGCCTAGGGTCTTTCTAAGCATATACCAATTGCGCAGATAAAATTAATATACGAAAATTAAATCATGCACAACATTCACAATATATCAAATATAACATACATGTGCAGGAATATAAAGTACTAGAAATTAAAAGTTGACACACGATATGTTATCAGGGTTCGGCCAATACTTCCTACGTCCCCGCTTTAGCTCGCAAGCCCGAGGATTACCACTATTACTCACTTAACAGGTGAAGCGGCACCGTTTACAACACCTTACAGGCTGGTGCAACTAGTTCTCTTAACCAGGTCTGAACCTATTCGGGACTATTCACAGGGTTAGTCTCCCTCTTTCGACCATACGCCAGGAATACAATAGATAATCAAATATTGTGTACAAATATAGTGCTTCTAATACAAACAGATGATGTACAACAATAAAAGCACAATAAATATACTCACATATAACTCACATATGATAAGGATTTAATGCTCAAGAGAGATTGGTCAAACAACGTATCAACTCACAATAATATGTGCATTTATATGTATATGTGTGAGTGAGTGAGATCTTTGAATCAGAATGGTATGATCACAATATGAATATTCAAAGATACTCTACAACCCTAAACAAATATCTCAATAAGATTTTTTAAATATCAAGCACAATAGATATTAGGGTTTTTGGCTCAAAAAATGTTTTCGCAAAAACAAGCAAGTGAGTGTTTGAATCTTGCAATGGATGTGCAAGATTCACAAGTTAAGAATATATTTCTCTACCAAAAAATATTTGCGAAAGATAATGTGGGAGAAACTTGAATAATACTCTCAAAATAGGATGTGAAAAATAAATGCAATATGAGAGTAAATAAATTTTTGATTTGTAAAACAAATGCCCAAGATGAATAAAACACTCTCTTTGAGAAATTATTTTCAAAGCAATAACAAATAAAGGATCAAAAATTATGCTTGGAAGATGAAAATGAGATTTAAAAATTTGAGAGAATCTTCTCACTAATCATCTTGCTAATTATGTATAATGAGGGGGTATATATAGAGTTGGATTGAAATTTGACCGTTGGGGACCTATTGGGTATTTTGAAATTGTTAAATTAAAGTTTAACCTAAAATAACCTTAATAAACCATGGTAAAAATAAGGCAACCCAAGAGTTTTGGTTGCTCGGACCTCAAGGATGGTCGCCTGAATAGACACACAGAGAAAAGTAACCTTTTTCAAGTTTAGGTGCTCAAGGAAAAGTTTGGGTGGCTACGCCAAAGTGATTTTCCCAAACATACGAGGTTCGGTTGCCCAGTGGTCAATTCGATCTACCGAACTTCACACTTCAGTCGCTCGGGACTATTTTGAAATTAGAGTTCGGGCGCCTGAGGAAGGTAAAAAGTGATCGTTCTTATCTTCGATCAACCGTAGACATTCAGTTCAAATTAGGTTCGGTCGCTCAGGCCATGATCAACTGTTGACCCTTTGCACATTCGGTCGCCCAAACCATTTTTAACTCTCTAGGTTCGGTTGCCTGAAATCCTATTTTTGTCCTTGAACTTATTCAACCATGTGTGAATAAGTTATAGTATTTTGTGCAAAGGTTTTAGGGTCTAGTAGTCAGTCTATGGTCTCTTGAGAGTTAACCCCAAAAATCCAACGTCCGTCAACTAAGGAGATCCCTAAGGTCAATCTATGGTCTTGAGCATAAAATATTTATCACGTATGATGTGGTTATCACAGACCATTATAATTACAGACCAAATAATTAAATGCATTCACAATAAGCATAAATATCTCCTTCTTCTTTTGCTCTTTGTGCATGGAAAATGCCAAAAGATGCAAGTTTTAAGTTTCGTCTAGGCTTCCATTAATCCTCTTCCATGTGTGTGATATGAATCATAAACCTGTTCAAGTACTAGACACACACATTAGATCCAAGTGTTTTGTCAGCATCAAAACAGGAATCGGACTCAAAAAGTCAACACATTCAGATGTTTGTGGCCTAATGAAGGCAATTAAGGACATTTCTTGGTGCACTTTATTTTGTTACTTTTATTGATGATCATTCAAGAAAACTTTGGGTTTATGTTTTGAAATACAAAAATCAGGTGCTTGATATGTTTAAAGATTTTCAGGCTTTAGTTGAGAGAGAAACAGGAAAGAAGATGAAATGTATTTACACTGATAATGGTGGCGAGTATTGTGGTCCAATTGATGTGTACTATAGACAACAGGGCATCCGACATCATAAGTGATTACGCGCTTAAACTGCGTAATTAGGGGTTTAATTCATGTATTGAGACTTATATTTTTAATTAAATACCTAATTACTCTCAATATTTTAACACGGTGTCCTATTTATAATATTTGGGTTTTATTGAGCAATTTATGAATTTTTGGCATTTTTATATCGTAGGAAAATTATCAGAAGCTAAAACCGATACTAGTTTGTAATTTGTGCATAATTTTTTTGTCCGAGCTCCGATCAACATGATTCAAAATTTTAGAGAAAGATAAGAATATTATCTACAACTTCTGTGTTTTAAGCTTTGAGAGAAACGGGCTCCAGGAGGGTCAAAATCACCCTTATTTGCTAGGAAACAAAAAGAAGGAAAAGAAAAAAAATGAAAATCCTACCTTGATGTGACCTGGCCATGCATCTGGTGTAACAACCTGCTTAATTTACTACATAATCAACCATATTAAATACCCTGATACCATTAACTTATAATATAACAAAGTCAACCCGAACCTGTGGGTAGCAGGGACACATCTGTCATACACAGCGGACACTTAAGCAACAGTAAATATAAATATCATTCACCCAACCATAGAATACAATACCAGAGATACTTACATTCCACTATATTTCTGTAGATGTATATATATATAATCCTCAAAATACCAAAAGTTAAAACTAGGATCTTACATCAAGAACCTACTGACCCTAGTTCAAGAACTCACCCTCCTAGCGGGGTAGTAAAAACTGTCTCAACAGCACGGAGCTCGGTTTGCCTGTCTTTCTGGGTTCCCTTAAATGGTTTAAACTGGGATGAGACACCTTTCAGTAAGGGAAATAAGTTAAATACAGTTGTGTGATAACATGAATATCTATGTGCTATAATAAATATACAGTACATATTACATGCCTGAAAACATTGATAAGATCATAACTGAATAAACATACAATTTCATAATTATACTAAATCATATTGTATCTCACTATTCATAAAATCATTTGATATAACTAGTAGTTCTGAAATTTACCCAGGATGAATAACTAGTTGATGTCATGTATTATCCCCCCATGACGGGTTGTGCAGCCCGAAAGCGAGACCCAACAATGGCTGGCCGACCACTGCCGAGTCAAAAATGATTGTAAGTACGATCGGCCCGCCACACCCTGGTCCGGACTACCAGTTGGACGTCTACAACTCTACACTGAAAGTCACATCGACTATCCATCTCCCGCCCCCTCTACTAGCAGGGGTAGTTTGCACAAGTCTGAACTGAACTGAACTGTATAGCTACGGTACCGTGCTCCTACTAACTGATCTGAACTATCATCCGGATTCTGATAACATATAGTACATGATAACATACTGCTTTGACATAAATAAATTGATAGCATTTTCTGAATTTTTTCATAACATAAATAATCACAGCCTTGCGCTGAATACATACATAACTACGGCCTTGCGCCAAACATTTCATAAATACTGAACTGAGCATATATACTGTTTATCATAGATTCTGAAATTATAATTTCTTGTTTTATCATATTATTCCTAAAAATAATTATAAACATGTTTTTTCTGTAAATCTGACTTAACATAATATAATATACGTGAAATAATATTCATGCCACACAAACTGAATAAAATCATGAATTCTGTTCTAAAATCACATTTTTTGAAATTTTACACTAAAAGCATATTTTTGTGTAACAATAGTATTTTCCCAAATATACTCATACATAATACATGCTTTCTGAGAATTAATCTTCTATTAAATAATAATAATTTTCATGAAAAATTACTGTTTTAGTTTACTCCCTTACCTGACTACTAGAAAGCCCCTAAAACAACTAGTCCTACACCCGTAGGGTTCCCCGTTCAACACCCTGAAAACAACATTGTCCCAAACAAAACTTTAGTATTTCTTCGAGTGCTACCTTTTCTATAATTTTAGAAAAACCAAATACTCAACATAAAGTCTTACCTTAACCTTGGGATGGAGTCCAAGTTAGCCCCACCAACGATCTACTCTAGTAGACTTGAAAAGAACTTTCCTAGAAGTAGCGTGGCGACTTCGGATCGTCAATCTGGTGAAGAACGGACCCAAAATCTTAGAGAGAAGGAAAAGAAACTGAAGAGGAGAGAGAGAGAGAGAGAGAGAGAGAGAGAGAGAGAGAGAGAGAGAGAGAAGTTGTTCACATGATTTTTGCAGTAAAAACTGAGTTTAGGCTATTTATACACCTGTGCTCGTTGACGAAATACGTCACTTCGTCAACGAGGCCACGAAGGGAGTTCGTAGACAAACCTTTATTCCTCATCGATGAAATTCAGAGCTAAAAATAGCCCCTCGGTAACTTCTCGTCGACGAGATGCGTGTTCCCATCGATGATTCCATCAAGCATGTTCGTCGACGAGACCCTGTAGAATTCCAAATTACAATTTCCTTTTTCTCCTCCTCCTCCTATTATTTAATTCATATAATTCATTGGGTCTTTACAGCTGGATTGTGTCCTTTTGTCCAGGTGTCTCGCTAGGTAGGGCAGTGGCCCTCTTCCTTTATAAATTTCCTCTTTTTTTTCCTCATTTGGCTCGCACCTCCTCTCCTTCTCCCTTATTCTCATCTCCTTCTTTTTTTTCTCCCTCCCTTCTCCTTTGTTCTTCCTTCTCTCAGACACAACCCCCAGCTCCCCTTCTTCCTTTCTTTTTCTTCCCTTTCTCCTTCCCTTCCTGCTGTCAACCGAAGCTTCTCCTTCTCTTCTCCCTCTTCCTCCAGCTCTCTTTTTCTCCCTTACTCCCCGTACTCCCCTGTTGATCCTCCTTCTTCTTTGTCTGCTGCTGCTACTGTTGAAGCTCCCAGTCGTGTGCCACTGCCGCTGCTTCGTCCTCCCTGCTCCCCACAGTCGTGTGCCGCCACTACTGCAACTGCTACTGCGCTGAAGGAGGACGCCCACCCACTACTCCATCCTCGCTACTCTACTATGTGCTGCTCCTGAAGCCATGAAGATCCTCACAGCCTGCTCCTCTCCTCTCAGCTACTGCTGCCCCTAGCCGAGAGTACTAGTCCAGCCAAGAAGAACTGTTGGTGCTGCTCCAGCCACTGCCCACAGCCAACCAGTCTCCACGGCTAGCCACCTACTACCCGATAATTCTCTCTCTCTCTCTCTTCCTTTCTTTCTTCTTTCTTCTCTTTTTTTTTTAGTTTTATTTGTTCTTGCTTTTAATTGATTGAATAATTGTATTTTTTGGGTGGAATTTTATTTAAAGTTTTAATTTTTGAAGTTTGCTTGGGTGTTATGTTTATTTAAAGTTTTAATTTCTAAAATTTGTTTGGGTGCTATTATTTAAATTAGTTATTTTCTTCTTTTTATAAATTAATATTAGCATTAGATTTAAATTTGTTTACTTGCGTTAATTTTTAATCGATTAGAGTTCAATTTAGTTTATTGAAAAAAAAAAGAGAAAAATATAAAAAAAATCTTCTTAGGATTTAAATTTTTCTTGAGTTCGATTTAATTTAATATTATTAAAGTCTGATTTTTTCCATATTCCGTTTATGGTTTAGTTCTTGAAGTCTCAGATTTCTATTTCAATTCTTGATTGCACTTAAATTAGTATTATTCAAAATTGTGATTAGTTGCGTTCTCAGTCTTGCATGCTTTAATTAAGTAGGAAAGTTCTCGCCTCTAGTTTTTATCCTGAAGTTCACACGTGTTTCAATTCTTGTTTGGTTCGGAATATTAGACGTATGATTTCTGTTTCTCGTTATTAAATTCAATGCATGTTGGGGTTTAGAATTTAAATTGCATGTTTATTTAATTTGTCAAAGGAAAATCTCAAACAATTTAGAAAATCTGAATCTAAACTATGTTCAGTGTCTTTTTGTTTCTTATTTTCTGATTGGAATTACGTAAAATTTGATATTAAACTGCATTCCTTGAAGAGACGATCTGGCCTTTGGGCTGAATATTACATGACAGAACTCCTATACTTAGGAAAGCTTCCAAGCTGCATTTTTCGAGTGAGTCAAGAAGACACCTCCTAGGACTCAATTGAATGGTTTGGCAGAAAGGATGAACAAACACTTGAAGAGAGACTCAGATGTTTGCTTTCAAAAGCAAAACTACCTAGATCATTTTGGGGTGAGGCATTATATACTGTTGTTCGTGTAATTAAGTTGTTTCCTACTGTTGCGCTGTAGACTGATGTCCCTGATAGAATCTAGTATGGGAAGGATGTTTTCTATGGCCATCTACGTGTGTTTTGTAGCAAAGCCTTTGTTCATGTGCCTAAAGATGAAAGGTCTAAGTTAGATGTCAAGGCAAGGAAGTGCATTTTTATTGGGTATGGCCAGGATGAGTTTGGCTACAGGTTTTATGATCTAGTTGAAAAGAAACTTGTGATAAGTCATGATGTAATCTTCATGAAGGATCAACTCACTAAAGACATTGGCAAGACGAAAAATTCTCAGTTTCAGGATAGTGATGGCTCAGTTGACTTAGATCTGATTCCTTCTAAAATTTTCCTAATAAAGTTGAGATTGGCAATCAGTATGATACAGAGGCAGATGTTCAAAATGATCATGTGTTGGGAGGTCATGAAACTATTGATAAGGAAGGTACTTCGAATATTGAACCACCTACCGCTTTACTCAGGAGGTTTACCATAAATCGACAACCCTTCACAAGATATCCTATAGATGAGTATGTTCTTCTAACTGATGAGGGAGAACCAAAGTGTTATAAAGAAGCTAGTGAAAGTGAGCAGAAGCAACAATGGTTTAGTGCAATGGAAGATGAAATGAAATCTCTACATAACAACAACACTTTTGATCTGGTAAAATTACCTAAAGGTAAAAGAACTTTGAAAAATCGGTGGGTCAATAGATTAAAACAAGAAGAGAATTTTTCACTCCCACAATACAAAGTTAGATTAGTTGTCAAAGGCTTTAGTCAGAAAAAGGGGATTGATTTTGGGGAGATTTTCTCACCGATAGTGAAAATGTCGTCAATCCGTGTTGTTTTGGGCTTGGCTGCTAGTCTTGATTTGGAGGTTGAGCAGATGAATGTGAAAATTGCTTTCCTCCATGGCGATCTCAAGGAATAAATTTATATGAACCAGCCTGAGGGTTTTGTGGTGAAAGGTAATTAGAATTATGTTTATAGATTGAAGAAGAGCTTGTATGGCTTGAAACAAGCTCGTAGACAGTGGTATAAGAAGTTCAAGTCTATCATGGTTCAACAAGGCTATAGGTAGACGATTTTAGACCATTGTGTATTTGTTCAAAAATTCTCTAATGATGATTTTATTATTTTTTTGCTTTACATTGATGACATGCTTATTATTGGTCATAATGCTTCTAGAATTGACAGGTTAAAGCACGTGCTGAGCAAGTCTTTTGTCATAAAAGGCTTAGGACCGGCAAAACAAATTCTTGGCATAAGAATCTCACATGACAAAAGTGCTAAGAAGTTATGGCTATCTTAGGAAAAGTATATTGAGAAGGTACTTCAACGGTTTCACATGGAGAAAGCTAAAGTGGTAAGTACTCCTCTTACTACACATTTCTAGTTAAGTAGTAAACAGTCTCCTTTTAATGATGAAGAAAAGAGAGACATGGAAAGTGTTCCATATGCATCTGAAGTTGGTAGCTTAATGTATGCCATGGTTTGCACAAAGTTAGATTTAGCTCATGCAATTAGTGTAGTTAATAGATTTCTCTCTAATCCAGGTAGAGAGCATTGGAATGCTGTGAAATGGATTATGAGGCTGATAGCTTTACCGTGATCCCAAGAGGGGGGTGAATTGGTACTTTTAAAAATTCAAGCCCTAGGTAAATCTCCTAACATCAGTATATTCACAACTCTATGGTCAATCTAGTGCAAGTAATGTAAATCAGTTATAATATGTACCAGTAATTAAATATAGTAGTCTAATTAACAACACAAGCACCAGAAAGCAGTAAAGTGAGAGTGACATGCAAAAATGTTATCGAGATTTAACCAATTGTCTATGTCCCCGCCTTGGCTAATAAGCACAAAGATTACCACTATAATTGCTCACTTAAACGGGTGGAGCGATACCTAAACAAACCAGGTCAATTAGCACAGAGCTGACCTCAACCTTTACAACCAATCCTTACTGGGTTGGATTACCGCCCCCTCAGGCCATGCCTGGAAATACAACAGTATTCTCTCAAATAGATGGTACAATGATTATGCTTTCACGTAAAGCAGATATGTACCCAAATGTGCACATTCACATACACTTCGATGATATGGATATAGAGTAAGTTCAGTGATTCAAGTTTTTTTGTGCAATCAACACCCAATATAATATAATCAGTATGATGCTCAAGAGTGTTCAACACAAGCAATATCTTGGAATCTAAACAAAGTACTTCAATAGCAAATCAATATTCCAAGGATACGAATCAAATAATCAAACTAGTTCAAAAGAGTTTTCTTCAATGTAATACGCACAATGCTAGTTTGAAAATATTTGGTTGTTTGAAAAATATTTGCACAACCAAAAACCAAGCTATTGGACACTTGCAACAAGATGCAAATATCCTAAGCCTCCTTGGTTTATCCCCACACAAGATTTATAATATAAAAATCTGTGGGATAAACCTAAGCTAAACTCCCTAAAAACAATATCTCAATCACACAAACAAGTGGGAGTATTTAACAAAATTTAGTAATCACAATCATTCAAAGAGAGCTCTCACAATCTTAGAATATATCAAATGAATGGAAATTTGAGAGTATTTGGCCAAAAGGTGTATTTTCAAAAGAGAAGATATTTTGGCTAATCTATTGGCTAATCATTCTCTAATCTTACAAATGAACTCATTTATAGCCAGAAGTAAAATTATAACTGGTTGGGACATGTTGGGAATAATTAGAAATGTCCCAAATGGTTAAAATGCAATTTGCCCAAATTAACCATATTTTACCGCGATTAAACTAATTTTAACTAGCCATGGTTCAGGTAGCTAAACCTAGGTTCAATCGCTCGACAAGACTCAGTAATAAAAGTCATTTAATTTAGTTCAGTAGCCCAGTTTTACGCTCGGCGACCCGAATCAAAGTCAGTAGCATTGCTTCGTGACTTCGGGTGCCCGGTCCTATATTCGGTGGCCCGAATTCATGTGTTCGGTCGCTCGGGGTCCTTTTTAACTAAAACACACAGTCATCCGAGTTCGAGAACTGTCCCTTTCGAGGGGTTCGAGCGCTTGTAGAAGGTATGCATATTATTGATCGGTCGCCTGAGAGCCCTGGTCAACTGTTGACTTGTCAATAGTTCAGGAGCCCAAGGAGTTTTGAGTTCCATAGGTTCGGTCGCCCTAGCTCTCTCAAAATCCTGATATTTGTTCAATTTTAAGGCACAAATTTAACACTCCTATATATTATATGATATGTGTGAGTGTTGGTACCTAGAGTCGTGCTATGGTCTTATTGAGCTTAACATATATCCTATATACATGATGTGCAGGTTACTATTACCAACTCATATTACAAACATTGAATTTACAATAAAAAAATTAAAGGTCTTCAAGGTCTTCTAGTTGCTTCAAGTGTCATTCCTTGGGATATTTATTTAAGCCTGCACAAACACTTGACAATCATCAAATACCAGTATTTTTTATTATCAAAACCATCTCTCCTTTTTTGATGATGACAAATACATCATGCAAAAAATGGATATAGCCTTAGAAGACTCCCCCTAACAATGTGCATTATGTGAAGTTCTAATCTAATAAGTTAAATTCAATCCACAATTCAATTTAATCTAATAAGATAACCCAATTTTTGCCCATATATCTCCCCCTTTTGGCAACAGCAAAAAGGGCCATAAAAATTGAGAACTCCAAGCAAAGGGTAAATACCATATTTATACATTACAAATTTTGGAAAGTTTTTGAAAATATTTCAGCAGAGTGCCGTTTGAAAATAGGACTTTCCAAAACAGATCCTGTACAAATAATAACCTGTTTGAGTTTATAAATCCTAACAGTTTATCCAAAACTACAAAAACAGTTTCCGTATGATCATACAATAAAACATAAAGTCTAATATCAACATAAAATGGATAAAAGAATTATGCATCACAAACAATAGTCAATATTCATAAAGTCCAAGGCAATGAGACATATCAACAATAATATTATTTGCTAAGACTTGTAAATATCACTTGAGAGCTCCCCCTAAATTTACGCAAACTATGAAACATCTAAGAAGCATCTCTACTGTGCATTAGACCTAACTCACGTCTAATTTGTATGAACCTTTCTTTGGGAAGTGGTTTAGTGAATATGTCTACCCACTGTTCATTGGTGCACACAAACTCAAGTGCAACATCTCCTTTTTGCATATGATCAAGAAAAAAGTGATGTCTAATCTCAATGTATTTAGTTCGTGAATGTGAGATAGGATTTTTAGGGATGTTGATTGCACTAGTATTATCACATTTAATTGGTATTGTATCATAGTACAATCCAAAATCCATAAGTTGTTGTTTCACATAAAGAGTTTGGGCACAACAACTTCCAGCCGCAATATATTCTACTTCGGCTGTGGATAAGTCAACTGAGTTTTGTTTCTTGGAGAACCAAGAAACAAGAGATTGTCCTAAATAGTGACAAGTGTCGCTGGTACTTTTTCTATCAACCTTACTACCGGAAAAGTTAGCATCAGTATAACTAAAAATCTCAAAAGTAGTATGCTTAGGGTACCATAAGCCTAACTCTATAGTTCCAACTAGATATCTAAGGATTCGTTTAACAACTTTTAGATGAGATTCCTTAGGAGCAGCCTGAAACCTAGCACACATACACACACTAAACATAATGTCAGGCCTACTAGCGGTGAGATATAGGAGACTCCCAATCACGCCACGGTACAATTTTACATCAACAGGGATCCCTTGTTCATCCTTATCAAGCTTAATGGAAGAGTTCAAAGGTGTACCAAGAATTTTACAATCTTCCATATTAAATTTCTTTAGCAAGTCTCTAATATATTTAGATTGGCATATGAAAATTCCATGTTTAGCTTGCTTAATTTGTAGCCCTAAGAAGAAACTAAGTTCACCCATCATGCTTATTTCAAATTCACTTTGCATGCCCTTGGCAAACTCATTACACAACTCATCATTAGTTGCTCCAAAAATGATATTGTCCACATAAATTTGAACAAGGAGCATATCATCATTTTTAGATTTGATGAAGAGTGTAGTGTCAATTTTGCCACGGGTAAACCCATTTTCTAGTAGAAAACCGCTAAGCCTCTCATACCAAGCTCTAGGAGTTTGCTTCAATCCATACAAGGCTTTAGACAACCGGTAAACATGATCTGGATATTTATGATTTTCAAAATTGGGTGGCTGTTCTACGTATACTTCTTCATTGAAATAGCCATTTAGAAAAAGCGCTTTTAACATCCATTTGAAACAATTTAAAATTTTTGAAAGCGGCATAAGCAAGTAGCATACGAATGGCTTCTAACCTTGCAACAGGAGCATATGTTTCATCAAAATCAATTCCCTCCCCCTGATTGTACCCTTGGGTAACAAGTCTAGCCTTATTCATAGTTACTACCCCATTTTCATCTTTCTTATTTTTATATACACATTTAGTTCCAATAATTGTGTGATCGTTAGGCCTAGGAACTAGAGTCCACACTTTGCTTCTTTCAAATTGATTAAGTTCTTCTTGCATGGACATCACCTAAGACTCATCCTCTATTGCTTCTTTAATATTTTTAGGTTCTTCTTGAGATATGAAAGCAGAATGAATCACTAGATTTCTCAAGGAGGATCTTGTGGCTACACCACCGGATGGTTCACCTATGATTTGATCTATAGGATGACTTCTAATGTATTTCCAATCTCTAGGCAATTCCTGATTTTCATTATCTTTAGATGATTTTTTTTTACTTCAGGGTTTTCATTTGCATTGTTTTCAATAGACAGTTTATCCAAGTATTTTCTAATATCAATATCATCTTCATCATCTTTATTAGAAAATGGATTAGATTCATAAAACACAACATGAATAGATTCAATGAAAGTCAATATTCTTTTGTTGAAAACCCTATATGTTTTACTATTAAGTGCATAACCTAGGAAAATACCTTCATCAGATTTAGAGTCAAATTTTCGTAAGTGTTCATTATCCCTAAGCACTACAACCAAAAACATCAAAATAGGAAATATTAGGTTTATGGTTGTTCCACAATTCATAAGGGGTTTTATTTATTGACGGTCTAATCAACACCCTATTCATAACATAACATGCAATATTTATAGCCTCGACCCAAAAATATTTAGGTAAGTTATGTTCATTCAGCATAGTTCTACCCATTTCTTATGGTGACCTATTCTTTCTTTCTGCCACATTGTTTTGTTGAGGTGTCCTAGGTGCAGAGAAGTTATGTGATATGCCCTCTAAGTCACAATAATTTTCTATGACTTCATTTTTAAATTTCGTGCCTCTATCACTTCTTATATTCGTTATCTTATATTCCTTTTCATTCTGAATTCTCCTACAGAATTTGGAAAACTGTTCACATGATTCATTTTTATGTACAAGGAATAATACCCATGTGAACCTAGAAAAATCATCCACAATTACAAAAGCATATGATTTACCACCAAGATTTTGCACAGAATTAGGACCTAAAAAATCTAAATGAAGCATCTCAAGTGGTCTAGTAGTAGATATGAATTTCTTTTTCTTAAAACTAGATTTCGTTTGCTTACCCATTTGACATGCATCACAATTTTTTTCTTTTACAAATGACATTTTAGGTAAGTCTTTTAGTAATTCTTTTCTAACAAGTTTTGACAATAAATCTATACTTGCGTGTCCTAAGCGCCTATGCCATAACCAACTAGCTTCATTTACAGCAGAAAAACAAGTGACTTGTTGTGAAGTTAAGTTATCAAGAGAAGTAGTATAAACATTTTCATGGCGATCAGCAGTAAAAAACACTTTGTGATCTGATTTATTTTCTACTATGCATTTATCATTTTCAAAAGATATTTTATATCCTATGTCACACAATTGACTTATGCTTAGCAAATTATGCTTCAGCCCATTAACCAATAAAACATTATCAATAGAAAGAGAGGAATCCTTACCAACCTTACCTACCCCAATGATGCATCCTTTTGCATTATCGCCAAATGTCACATAGCCTCCATCATTGGGAATGATTGAAATGAATTTTCCCTTGTCCCCAATCATGTGTCGTGAGCACCCACTATCCAGGTACCACCAGTCCTTGGAGGAGGACGATCTTAGGCATACCTGTAAAATAAACTAAGTAACTGATGCTGGTCCCCAAATTTTGTTGGGTCCACGGGGGTTAGTGGTCGGATCTCCCTTAACTACCCATACTTTCCTAATTCTAGCATGCTTATTCCTAAGTGGACAATCAAATTGAATATGACCAATTTTTTTACATTTAAAACATGTTATTCTACAATTAGGATCTTTAGGAGGACTATGAGACTTTGACTCACGTGTCCTAAGTAAAGATTAGGTTGTCTAACATTTTCAATACCATTAAAACCAAGATCTTCTTTACTTAAGGAGTTTTTTTAGGCACAAAGTAGTTTTTCAAAATTGCGTTTGCCCTCGGTGAATTTAAAAATAATTTTGGAGCTATCCTCCAATTTCTTCTCAAGCTCAACAATAGTAGCATCTTTTTATTTTAAAATGGAAGCATGAGAGGTTTTTGCAATATCAAACAATTTTGACCAATTTTCACATTTCTTTTTCAAATCGTCATTTTTTTTTTTTTTTTTGTCATTTTACATAACAGTTTAGATACACGAATATATTCAAATTATTACTCTCTAAATGTAGGCATGCAATCAGAATCACAATCATCAGATGAATTATATGAAGATAATGAACTAGAAGACGATACCTCATCATCGTGCACCATTAAGCATAGATTAGTGACCTCTAAGTCGTTGTGGTCTGATTCTGAGTTGCTGCTGCTAAGTTTATCTCATGATGTCCCAGCCTTCATGACTTTCTTCTTTTTCTTAGCCTCCTTTTTCAGTAGTGGCTAGTCTGGTTTGATGTGCCTGACCTTGTTGCAGTTATAACACGTGGGACCATTTGACTTTTATTTTCTTTTTCTGGACTCTCCCTTCTCAATAGTAGACTCCTTGTATTTTTTTTATAAAGCTTTTTGTTCTTCCTGAAGAATCTGCTAAATTTTCTAATTAGCATGACCATATCATCATCGGTGTCAAATTCACTGCATTCACTAGATGAGTTAGTGGAAGTTTTTAATGCAGTTACTTTCTTAGACCTATTATGCTTATTGAGCCTCTTATTTATGGTTAATTCATAAGTGATCAGGGAACCTGTCAATTCATCTAGAGTCATGTCCTTAAGGTCTTTACCCTTAATAATGGTCGTAGTCTTGGCTTCCCAAACAGGAGCTAAGCGTCTAAGGATTTTCCTAATCATCTCATATGTGGGATATGTCTTTTGATTATGCACCGAAACTGGGTAATTGGACGTTTAACCCGGGCTTTACGGTTTATATTTTTAATTAAATATCCAAAATTGTCCAATATTTTAATAAAATGCCAAAATCATCATTCTTGAACTTTATTGCACTATTTATGAGAATTTGGTAATTTTTTGTCGCAGGAAAATTCCCGGGAATCAAAACCGATACCTATTCGTATTTTGTACATAACTTTTCCATCCGAACTCCGATTGAGACGATTCAAATTTTTGGAGAAAGAGGAAAGGATTATATACAACTTTTGTGTTTTGAGTTTTGTGAGATACGGGCCCCAGAAGAGCAGAATTTGTAATGAACAGAGAATGAAAAAAATGAAAAAATATAGCAATTCGGGTTTCCTATTCGGGTCTAGGGCTTTCCCCCCTATCCTATTTAACCCTTCTCTTTCTCTTCCTGCATAGGCAGCCCCCATGGCTCTCCATTCTCCTCTTCTCCTTCTTCTTCTTCTTCTTCTTCTTCTTCTTCTTTAGTTTGTTTTTTTTTTTGTTCTTTTCAATTCTGCTTCTCTTCCCTTGTCTCTCTTCCTTCCCTTTGTCTTTCCTCCCTCACTCTCCCCCTTTCCTCTGTTTCTCTTGGCCTCCTCTGCCCTCTTGCAATACGGCCAGCCTCCTCCACCATCTTCAGCAACTTCTCCAGCACAGCAGCAACTTCACGGCTCCGTGGATTTGTTTCTCTCTCTCTCTTTTCCTTTCTTTCTTTCTTTTATTTACTTTTCTTTGAATTTTGGAATATTGAAGAAAGTTTAGTTTTTTTTTTTTAATGTTATTGGAGTTTTCTTTCTTTTTGTTTAAGTTGAGTAATGTTGGGTATTTCATTATTGTTAAATTAATCTCTTTGTTTATCTAATTGATAGTTATTTTAATTTAGCATTCTTATTTAAATTTAGATATTTTTTTTGTCGAAATTCGATTTAGTTAGGGTCTATGATTAGTAAAGGTTGTGTTTTTATTGTGTTCCGTTATTGTTTATGTTTTTTAAATTTCCGTTGAATTCATGTTTGCATTTAAATTGTGAGTCTTGATTTGATCTCTTAATTGTGCTAAAGGTTCGATTTTTAGTAGGTTTGGTTTTTTTTTAGTGTGTGTCTAGTTTAGTTTCCATTGTGTGTTTTTAATTCTATGTTCTAGGTTGCCATTTTTAATTAACGCATGTCCCAGTGTTTCCTTAAGTAGACTAGGGTTTTCATTATTGTTATTTTAATTCCATGTTTAAAGTTTTCATTTTTAGTTAGTATGATCTAGTGTTTCCTTAAGTAGACGTAGGGTTTCTATTTTTGTTTTCTTTTATTTAGTGCATGTTAATTTTAAGGTTTAAATTGCGTGTCATTTAATTTGTCACAAGTGAAATTGAACCATCTTGAAAAACCCGAATCTGAACTGAGTTCAGTGCATTTTTAATTTCGATTGGAAGAACGTAAAATCTGAGATTAAACACATTCCCTGAGGAGACGATCTAACCCTTGGGCTTAATATTACACGACAGAACTCCTATACTTGGGATAGCTTCCGAGCTGCTCATTTTTTGAGTGAGTCATCTTTCCTAATGCATGCAGTGAGTTTATGATGTGTGTGAATCTAGTGTACATGCTTTGAATGGACTCACCTGCATTCATCCTAAAGGCCTCATACTCACTGGTTAACATATCTATCCTACTGTCTTTCACATCTCTAGTGCCCTCACATGTGACCTCTAACTTATCCCATATTTCTTTTGCAGTAGAGCATGTTATAATTCTATTAAATTCATTGACATCAAGACTACTGTACAAAATATTCATAGCAGTGGCATTTAGACTAACAACTTTCATATCATCATCATCATATTCATCCTCAGTCTTAGGAACTCTAGTTGTACCCTCGGTTTTTATAGGGACATATTTCCCTTAGAGACAATCCTCTACACCTTACAATTAGTATTCTAAAGGTAGATGTGCATCCTCTGTTTCCAGAAGGTGTAATTAACACCACTGAAAATAGGAGGTTGCGTGGAAGATGGTCCCTCAAGGAAAGGGGTCACGAAACTATGAGTCATATGTCATCTTTTGCAAAATAACAGCTAGTCTATGCTACGTGGCTCTGATACCAATTGATAGTTTTACCGTGATCCTAAGAGGGGAGGTGAATCGGTACTTTTAAAAATTCAAGCCTTAGGTAAATCTTCTAATAACTGTATATTCACAACCCTATGGTCAATCTAGTGCAAGTAATGTAAATCAGTTGTAATATGTACCAGTAATTAAATATAGCAGTCTAATTAGCAACATAAGCATCAAAAAATAGTAAAGTGAGAGTGACACGCAGAAATGTTATTGAGGTTCAGCCAATTGCTTACGTCCCCGCCTTGGCTAACAAACACAAGGATTACCACTATAATTGCACACTTAAACGGGTGGAGTAACACCTAAACAAACCAGGTCAATTAGCACAGGGCTAACCTCAACCTTTACAACCAATCCTTACCGGACTGGATTACCACCCCCTCAGGCCACACCTAAAAATACAACAGTATTCTCTCAAATAGATGGTACAACGATTATTCTTTCACGTAAAGAAGATATGTACCCAAATGTGCACATTCACATACACATAAATGATATGGATATAGTGTAAGCTCAGTGATGCAAGTTTTTTTGTGCAATCAACACCCAATAAAATATAATCAATATGATGCTCAAGAGTGTTCAACACAAGCAATATCTTGGAATCTAAACAAAGTACTTCAATAGCAAATCAATATTCCAAGGATACAAATCAGATAATCAAACTAGTTCAAAAGAGTTTTCTTCAATGTAATATGCACAATACTAGTTTGAAAATATTTGTTTGTTTGAAAAATATTTGCACAACCAAAAACCAAGTTATTGGACACTTGTAACAAGATACAAATATCCTAAGCTTCCTTGGTTTATCCCCAGACAAGATTTATAATACAAAAATCCATGGGATAAACCTAAGCTAAACTCCCTAAAAACAATATCTCAATCACACAAACAAGTGGGAGTATTTAGCAAGATTTAGTAATCACGATCACACAAAGAGAGCTCTCACAATCTTAGAATATATCAAAGGAATGGAAATTTGAGAGTATTTGACCAAAAGAGAGGATATTTTGGCTAATCCATTTGCTAATCATTCTCTAATCTTGCAAATAAACTCATATTTATAGCTAGGGGTAAACTTATAATCGGTTGGGACATGTTGGGAATAATTAAAAAAGTCCCAAATGGTTAAAATGTAATTTGCCCAAATTAACAATGTTTTACCGCGATTAAATTAATTTTAACTAGCTGGGGTTCGGGTGGTTGAACCTAGGTTTGGTCGCCTAACAAGACTCAGTAATAAAATTCATTTAATTTAGTTTAGTCACCCGATTTTACGTTCAGAGACCTGAATCAAAGTCAGTAGCATTGCTTTGTGACTTCAGGTGCCCGATCCTATATTCGGTGGCCCGAATCCATGTGTTGGGTCACCCAGGGTCCTTTTTTAACTAAAACAGTCAGTCAACTGAGTTGGTGGACTGTCCCTTTCGAGGGGTTCGGGCGCCTGTGGAAGGTATGCATATTATTGATAGGTCGCCCGAAAGCCCTGGTCAACTATTGACTTGTCAATAGTTCGGGCGCTCGAGGAGTTTTGAGCTCCATATGTTCGGTCGCTCGAGCTCTCTCAAAATCCTGATATTTGTTCAATTTTAAGGCACAAATGAACACTCATATATATATATATATATATATATATATTCTATGATATGTGTGAGTGTTGGTACCTAGAGTCGTGCTATGGTCTTATTGAGCTTACCATATATCCTATTTGCATGATGTGCAAGTAAGATAAATACAGATCACACCCTAAGTTACTATTACAGACCCATATTACAAACATTGAATTTACAATCACAAATTAAAGGTCTTCAGGGTCTTCTGGCTGCTTCAACTGTCATTCCTTAAGATATTTATTTAAGTTTGCACAAACATTTGACAATCATCAAATACCAGTATTTATCATTATCAAAATCGATTGCGATCTATAAGGTCAATAAAGGTATCCCCGTGGTACAATTGATTTGAAAATCTAGTTTGGTTTTGAACAACTTGTTCTAATTAGCTATATAGATTCAGACATGGCTGGAGATTCGGACTCGAGGAAATCTACTTCAGGTTATTTGATTACCTTTGTAGGGGGAGCTATGTCTTGGCAATCCAGGTTGCAGATATGTGTTGCTTTGTCCACTATAGAAGTTGAGTCCATTGCAGTTATTGAGGCATGTAAAGAGTTATTTTGGACAGAGAAATTGGTTTGTCAACTTGGATTCACTGAGAAGATGTTTGTGTTATTTTGTGATAACTAGAGTGTTATTAATTTTAGTAAGAATTCAACCTTTCATGGTAAATCAAAGTATATTGATGTGAGATATCATTGGATTCTAAGTTGCTTGAACTTGAGAAGATCCACACTAATAAGAATACTGCTAATATGATGACAAAGGTGGTGCCTCGTGCGAAGCTTAAGTTGTGCGCCGAGGCAACCGGTATCAAAATTGTTTGATAATCTTAATGAATGTCTCCTTCCTCTTATGGGCTAGAGGGGGAGATTTTTTGGGTCTAGCCCACATAAAAAAAAAAAAAAAAAAGGAGGCCCATGGCTTGAATCCCATTAAGGCAAATTAAAGGTGCGGTAGTGTGCAGAGCCGCAGTAGTAGTGCCGCAACAGTGAGAGCAAGAAAAGAAAAATAGTGTGTGAGGCGATGATCATTCTTCATCAACTCGATGATCGGAAGGTCTTTTGTGATCCGATTTTACTAAAATTTGGAGAGCACGTTTGGGATTTGTCGACCTTCGATCAGGATGGTGGAGATCTGTTTCAGAGCTTTGGAGGAGCCGATTTTGCAGTATTGATAGTGTTCGGGTGACTTCTTTCTACTCATTCTTATTTTCTCACAATTCCTTTGGGAATCCTTTTTGCTATAAGTTTGTGAGCATTTTTTGGTGATTGTACTGCTGTGATTTTTTTCCTCTATTATAGAAAATATTTTATTGGGTCTCATAGGCCCCGTGGTTTTTACCCTTCACATTGGAGGGGTTTTCCACGTTAAAAATTATGGTGTTTCTATTGTGGTGTGTGATTTATTATTATTTTTGGTTGGTTATTTTTGCTCATCACAGATTTAATTTTTGGGAAAGATTTATCCGTTGTACTAGTTGTCTTGTTACTTTCCCAACACATGTTTTATATAGTTAGAATTACCTTGTTTTTTTTTTCTTTTTAAGAATTTGATTGCTAACTTCATATGTAATTGACCGTGAGTAGCTCAGTATGATTTGCAAGTAAATAACTGTCTTAACTCATGTCCCTGGGTTTTCATTGAATATATCATGCTATGAATGGCAAATGTAATGTACGTTTGGAGGTTATTCTAAGGTGAAGAATGACATGTTTAATAAATGTGGAAATAATTATGGCCTGATAATTTTCAAAGCATAAATCCTGAATGAATCTAATTGTATGAGACATAAATTCTAATTAATTAATCCAACAATGATTGTGATGACCCAAATATATATATATATATATATATATATATGATTAAAGTATAATAATAATAATAATAAAATAATAAAAATGGTCATTAAGTTAATATCAATACAAAAGTGTCTTTCTGTAGGATACTTGATTTCATATATGATGCCTAAGAAAGACCTTGTCTTAGCAAATGCTCAGAGACCATTGCGGTTCAATCACTCCCTAGAGGTCGGGCTGGTCAAAATGGAATTTCATAGGATAAACAGGACAGACACTGTTTGTACACGTAAATAAATACATATACATAAAATAGTGTTTTGACAAACATAATTTGTAGAAATACATGGTCAAATAATAATAATAATAATATAGGTATCCTATGTGGAGCCCACAAGATTGTGTGGGGCCTACACGAGTCTCGAAGTCGTGTGGGGTCCACATGAGTTCCGAGGTTATGTAGGGCTCATAAAATCGTGTGAGGTCTAGTGGAGTTACGTAAGACTCACTTAGGTCTCGAAGTTGTGTGGAGCCTACATGAATTTTCAAAATTCGAACTTAATTCTTTAAAAAAAAAATACTAAAATATAACTTAATAATAATAATAATAATAATAACTTTAAAAAAATATTAATTAATTAAGACTTAATTAAATGAGAGTGGTGGCAAGCACTCCCACATGACCTCCATCTGTATCCCATGCCTAACCCATCCCATGCCCATTCCTTAATTTTAAAAAATTATAATTTCACCTCTCTCTCTACATTTTTACAAATTCAATTTTCTTCCCCAAAATTTTCCTATAAATAAGAAGCTCTCGACCTTCATTTTTTACAAAAAAAATTTCAAAGGAAGAGAAGGATTAGTGAGTGAAATAATTAGTGGTGAAGGGAGAATTTTTGTTATAATTAAAACTCTCACTCATCCACTCTTTTTGATCTCATTTTTTAGAGATATTTGTTATGTTTGTAGCACAAGGTAAAGAAAGAGGTACGTAAATTTGATTATGTTAGATTTTTATTTAAAATTTATACTCGAGTTTATTTGTAAGTAAATTTCGATTATGTTAGTTAGTTTCATAAAAATTTTTTAAATTTATTTTTACGCATATTTAATTATGCTAGTTTTATCTTTAATATACATGCATTTATTTTTGAGTTAAGAAATGTTCTAAACCCCTCGGGTATTTTACATCATTAATTTCTACTCAAGAAAATATTTTTAATATAAAAATTGTGTAGCATAGTTTTATTTATACGTTGCATATTTCACGAAAATATAAGTAAATATTACAAGAGTTGATTTTTTTTGCGTTGCGTATTTCACGAAAATATGAGTAAAAATGAGATTTTCATAATATTATTTTAATTGTACAAATTATATAATAAAAATATTTTAAAAACCCCTTATGGCAAAGAAAGTTCAAAGTTACAGATGTTCGGTACCGCAACTTAAAATTTAAACAGATCAGAGTGCACCCACACTATTTATAGAGTGGTTTTATATAGTAGTGAATTTCTCCTGAATGCGCAACTAGGTCGGACCAAGGTTTAATAGGGAAAATCTCATTTAATGATGATGTATGTTGATTTAATTTGGTCAGCTAGTCAGTTAAGTCCAGTTTTCGGACCACACAACCCAGTCATGGGGGTAAACATGACTTACGATTAACAAACCTAAGAGAGATTTTACAGTATATGTATATACATATTTAATTACGTGTACAGAATTATTGATGATTTGAAGGTAAAGTATAAGTTTATATGAACATGGTCATTAGTGTGCCTAAATGATGATTTAAAGGAAACGTATAAGGTTATATATATAAAATTAAAAATTATAATTACAGTTTTTAAAGTTAAAAGTTTAATTTAACAGTTATAGTATATGATTATAAAATTTTACTGTTGTAGTTGATGGTAAAAGTTTTTATGCAGAAATTTTTAAATTTATATTTATTTTAAAAGCATTTTCGAAGTTTACTGAATGTCGTCTCACCCCAATCATTATTTTACATTTCAGATTATTTTGAAGAGTATACCAAAAATTTGGCGTAACAAGTGCATGAGTGGGAATAGAAAGATCAGAGTAGAGTAGAATAAAAAAATTAGCATAATACAATTTAGAATATGTTTGTGTATGTTAGAATTTTAGATATTTATATTTTAATAGTTAAGACATATATTTGTAATAAAGCTAATTAGTGCACTGGTAATAAAAATAATTTAGATTTATTTGCGTCCGCTGAAAAATTTATATGTAAGAACCCACTCGGGTTCGGGTCCTTACAATGATACCATAGGAGGACACAATAACATTCCTATTGGTTTTATTAAGATGAGGGAAGCTTTATGTTCCAAATTGAAATACCATGGGAACGTAAAGTGGAATAATATTAAAAGGAAAGGCGAATCAAATTAAAATGAAAGACAATTGATGTGTTGGTGAATATATGTGGCTTGATTGATACTATTCAAAAGGAAAGGTGTGCAAGGGATGCTACTATGCTAGTCCCTTCCATCACATAACTAAACTCGCGAATTCAACTTTGATACATAAACTACAAACTATCGATCCCATAGACCCTATGATTAGTTAAAGACTAATCAATTGATAGTAATTAGGTGAATTTAACCATACCTAGATAATAAAAAAAAAAAAGGGGGGGGAGGGGGGTTAGTGGTGACTCCGTAGAACTTATAAAGCACAAGATAAATGTCATTAACACATTTTTGGATAGTCATCCTGTTGAATCATCGCATCTCAATCTAAACGTGTTGACAGCTAAGGCATCATTGAACTACTTTGCATTTAAGGCATGTAAGCGAGGAATTAGGCCTAAATTTTTTAAGCAAATGCTCTAAGTATTGGTGGTAGGGAATTGACTTTGCACCCTAATTTTCCATTTCACCATTGTTTAGTAGCTAATGAAAGTTGTCCCCATAAAGTTTTAGGTCTATCTTGTTCATTTTAAAAGTAACCTATAACTTTTTTCATGCAAACTTAATGCTCCATGATATTATTAGTTCACAAGAACTCAAATTTTACTACAATTAAGAATTGTTCACCATTTGAAAATACCAACACAACCTTAACTTGCACCTCATTAAATCGACACTTTTTTGTCAAAATACGAAATGACCAGTACATTTTCATCTAGGAATTTCATGTTGATAGATTCACAATTATAAAGAGAATGTTTACCCAAATGATATGTCATTCCTTGTCCTTTGATTTTCATGATCATACAAACAATTCCATACTTTGACAACAACATATTCCAACTAGAAATTCTTCTTGATAAGGAAACCTTCTTAAAGATCTATTTCAACCAATCCATTCTAGAAATTAGAAGAGCAATGTCATGGCACAACAATAATTCGCTACACTTGAGTATCATGCCTCACATTCATTGACTTTCTTACTCTAGTAGTACAACACTATTTCTTTCCTTCCTCCATCAATATATTGTCGTAGCATACAACCCATTTATCCCTGCATTTTATGTCTAGTTGCTAGTTTCCTCCATGTGCTTTTGTCCTTAATAAAAAGAAACCCCATTAGGAGGAAAAAAAAAAAAAACATTTATAAAACAAATCATCTATGAAATTGATCAATAGAAATTAAGCTCACAACATCCAACACTAGTAAAACATTTTTAAAAAGCAATATCACTAATATGTGACTTCAAACTTTCTTCCACCACCATTTTCATAAATTTCAGTGTTTTGATTCTTCCTTATAGATTAGGTTGCAAATGAATCAAGAATCCTATCGTTGTCATATGGGTAATTAATGAACATTCCTACAAGGGCTTATAAAATGTCATCAACATAGAAAGCATGGTTAAAATATTTATGGTGAACGATAGCATTGTAACATGCAAAGAATGCTAATAATTTTGTAAATTATTGATTTTGTGAAAATGGTGCACTTATATTCTCTTGTTAGTTTACTTGGACTAGCTTTGAGGACTTTAAGTAAAATTACATAATAATAATAATAATAATAATAATAATAGTATGAACTCAAAACATAAAGTAAATAAATTTATTCAAAAATTTAAATTATTAAAGTTTAAACTAATTAAGAGCCCAACTTGGCCACTTGGGCATGAGGGGCAGCCAATACGAGCATCTTGTGGAGCTTGTACAGTAGCGTGGTGACAACGCGCCATGGGCGCTCTTCCGTGCACTCTACAACCGGTGCCGCCAATTAAAAAAAATATCCCAAAGCAAAAAAATTTTAAAAAATAATAATAATAAAGCAATTTCCTTTGACCCTTTCTCCTTTCGCGGTTTCCTGTCTACCACAGTTCTCCGTTCGTTCTACCTCTAGGGTTTCCTTCCCAGCAAGGCAAAGCGGTCTCCTCTCTCCAGGTAGATCAAGTTATCCCCTTCTAGTGTTTTATAAATAAGTTATCATCTTTATTTGATTTTTATCTTAATCGTAATCTTGTTAGCCCTGTCTACGTAATTCACCTACACGGAGATTTATGGCCATTTTGAATTATGCTTTTTTTATTTTTTATTTTTTGGAATTCTCCTCTGAATGAGAGCTACGTCTATGCAGCTGATTACGAGCTTCAGATCCGAGTAGTTATTTGATTGAGTAGGTTTTGAGATGTGGATGTTGAAGTTTTCATTAATGATTCGTTTATAGTTCCCTTTTTTTTTTTTTAAATAAAAAAAAAAATTCTATGATAACTGGGGAGTATGCAATAATTTTGTTATGGCTTGCACGCGGAAAGAAAGAAGAATGTGATTTCGCTGCTGCAATGAATTTTTATTGAAGATTGTGTATGAATGTCCCGACTAGATTATTGGGAAAGGGTGGTATAGAGGTGATGGCCGGAACACAATAGTTCATGATAATCCTTCCCCTGTTCAAGTCAAGACTAACTAGGATAATCAATAACTTAATATGACCGGTGATCAGCTATCAATCAGCACAAAATCAACCCACATAAAGGGGACACCATGATTTACGTGGGAAATACTTTAATGCGAAGGGAAAAATCATGTGTCTGAAGTTCGATTGCAACCTTCCCACTGTATAGTAGTAGGATTACAATAAATGTTTCTTAGCAAAACTATAGGCATATATCAATCATAAATCATCAAGAATAACAAATTCTTGGCACTCAACATGGTATAAGTCACAACCAACGAGGTGAAATCAAAATAGAGTGAAGTATGGAGAGGTCTCACCCAAAAATAAAGGTTTCTATCCCATCAAAGAAACCTGCTTTAGAGAGCTTCCAGTGAAAGTAATGCCATTCAAACTAAAGAAGGATGAGTCATGAACATACTTTTAAATTTTAGTTCATATTGATGAGAAGTCACCATTAGTCGTCACAAACAATCTAATTGCACTGGGCCCTTTAACCCAGAATTTTTGGTAATCCTTTTCTCTCTCTCTCTCTCTCTCTCTCTCGCTTCTAAGAGAATTGCAAACAAGAGAGTAAAGGGAAATTGGCTTTTTATAGAGCTAGTGTCATACTTCAATTTAAATCCTTCTCATCATATACCTGATTAATAGAATCCTAATTAGAGAACAGAACGAAGCTTATCATCTCCAGACCTAATTCACATGTATGTGTGCCATCCTCTGCATTGAAGGGAAACCCAACATGGGTTGGGCAATTATGACTTTTGGTTTGTTGGGACAATGAAGAAGTTGCATAGCAATAGTGGTAAGGGGGGGCACTAGGCTGGTTTAGGATGTAATTGGTAGATGAGAAAACATTTTATGCAGAAAAGTTCTACCCGTTAATTATTCATGGATTTTTTATTGAATATATGATTAACAGCATAACTAATATTGCCTCTTTTATTTATTTTGGAAATCATTCTTTAGTGTATTAGGATTTGGAATTATATGATAAGGTTGCACACGGTGGTGTGCTAAGAAGGTACTAGTTAAGTTGGCAATTGTAAATAATTACCTTGCTAATGGTGTAACTCTTAGGGGCATTTTTGGAAACAAAATGGTAAAATTAATTTACAAGAACTGAACTAGAGGAAAGTGGGTATTTTTGTATAGTACTATGGATGATAGGTGAACTTCCTTTTTTTTTTTTTTAAATGTCGGCTTTCTCATGTAACAAATAAACATATTCAGCCCAACTTTGGTAAGGTATTATTCAATTTAGCTCGTTAGGCCTCACTCAAGGTTTTGCCCCCGAAAAAAGGCACTTCACAAAGTTGAGATTAGTCGGTCATTATATTACCAAGATCTCCCTAGTACATGCCCTAGGTGTGAACGTGACAGACTCCCCAATCTACTCTTTGATGCCCTTGTTAGAATGACCCACACCTTTGCATGAGTCCCACCCACATAATACCCCTAGGCAACTCTGAAACCAAATGTAATGTTCTCCTGGACCCAACTCTGGTGAAGCACGCTTGATGGCTGGCCTTGTCATTTTACCCTATACAAGCATGGTTGAGACCTAATCAGCTCTTATATGGACTGGATCTCCTTAGTACACACCCAATGTGAGATTGTAACAAAAAGCATCTAAAGAGTTGAATAGGATGTGTTAGGGCATCTTGAAAGATGAACCAGTAGTTTTGTTTTCATTGAAATATATTATCTAGAATGAGCATATCAAACAAAGAAAAATATACCATCTAGAAAGTAGAATGGATCACCATAAAAAAAAAATATGTACGACTGTTTGTTTCTCCATTATCAGATGGCTAGGCAGCTCTAAGTTTTTCTTCTCTCAGTTTTTTACAGGACTTTGGTGCTGCCCTTGACTGCTGCTGTTTTCCTTGATGGTGCAGTACAAAGGCTTAGGAGTAAGAGGGGATAGTTTTGTGGAGATATGCAGCTTTGAAATTTTTTGGACCTTGTGGATTGAAAGGAATGGAAGGATTTTCAATTTGCAAAAAAAATTTTCTTGCATTTTTGTTGGGATTGAGAATTGAGTTACTTTCCTAGCTTCTTTTTGGGCTTACTCCTTGTGTTACTTTCAAGGACTTTTGTTGTTGAATCTTCAGTGAGATTCAAAAGAGGCTTTGATGTAATTGTTTTTATTTCTTTGCTTTTTTTTGTTTTCAGGAGGATACCTTCTAATTTTCTCCTGTCTATATTAATTTATTTCTTTTTCTGAAAAAAAAAAACCAAATTGATTGAAAGAAAGTTATTTGTGGAAATTTATTCGACATTATTTTAAATGAGTTATAAATAAAATGAATGACTCAAATTTCTTCCAAAATACATGACATTGCACATAAAATACCATGTAAAAAGCATGATGAACTTGTATAATTATCATGAGATTTTCAAAACCCCAAGCAATTGATTCTTAATATTTTTTTCTTTCTTTAATTGTATGTGTTAAGGATATGCTTTTGTAGAATTTTTAATTAATGAGAAGTTCTCCATAAAGAATGCATGAGCGCAGATGCTGGTCTGTGAAGAACCAATGCAGTTGAAATGGCATAGGTTTCTAAAAAGAGGTTATGAGATGGGAGGATTTTAGAGGAAATAATTTATATGATGTTGGGAGTGGACAGAATGTCTACTTTTGGCATGATGGCTGGTGTAGAGGAGTGAGATTGACACATAAGATTCTTCATTTTTTCACTTGGCATTTATTGGAAATGAGAAATGACTAGGTATTTTCAAGATTAGGGGGAGGGGAGTATTGGAACCATGTTGTGGGAGTGGGAAAGAAATGGAGTGCTTTGAGCTAGCTACATGGATGGAATTTTCTCAGAAGCTTATTTGGACAGTCAAGGCTTCCTCAGCAGTGGTGTTCTTTGCTTGCAGAATGTGATATGGAGACAAACAATTTGAGAAGTGATTTTAGAACAAGTGCTCTGTGTACAAACAAGAAGAATAAACTAATTGCCATTCTAACATTTTGTTGAGTGGCAAGGTAAGTTTGGGGAAGGGTTTTGATTGTTATTTGGTGCTCTATGGCTTATCCTGGATGTTATTGGTTTATTCCAAGTTGTTGAGGAGGACGGGTGAAAGGGTTAAAAGAAGTTTGGGCGTTGATTCCTCTCCATGTGTTATTGTTTCTTTAGATGGTACAGAGATGTCAATTAAAATTTTGGAAGAGTTAAGTTTTTCGGTTATTGTTTTGTTGGTTTAAGGAGTTATGAACATGTCTGGATTCTTTTGTTCATTTCCTTGGGATATGTGAATGGGTACACTTGACCCACCCCCTCCCCCCGCCCAAAAAAAAAGGCAGCACAAGCAAACTTCAGTAATACATGTAAGAAACAGACAAGAGCTTACTCATTTATTCTACTATATAGAACTTTTCTTAATTTTTAAATAGAAATGGAGTACTATTTTCCCACATGTAATTTTTTTTTTTCCGTTGCTAAAATTAGTTAATTTATTGCTGTTCATCCAAACAAGTCTATTCCAAATTTCTTCCAGTTGCACATGGTTTGGTTTAGAAATGTGACTCATGACAGATGTACAATTTGTTTTCTCCATTTCTGATGCTTGTTCCCTGGAAAAAATAAAAAACAACTGTTGTCCAGATTATGTCAGAAGAGGCAGAGTACCGCTGCTTTATTGGGAACCTCTCATGGTCAACATCTGATAGACATCTGAAGGATGCATTTGAGAAGTTTGGCCATCTTCTTGAGGCAAAGGTAATCAATCATTGGGTTTTGTTTCTATTGCTTTCTTGGATATAATTTTGTTCTTTTAACCTTGCACATAATGCTCATACTAAATTTGTATCCAGTTAAACCTTCAGTTTGTGTTCATGAATAAGAACTGTTTTTATTGGATACCTGATTGTCTGTCCTTCAATGAATTGAAAATATCTCCTCGATGCTACCATTGACATTTTCTTTGGGAGGATGGAAAGATAAGTTGGGCATGAGAATGATGATAAAATCTCAATGATAAAATTTCTGGAGTCCATTGGTCTCCCTGACTTTTTTTTTTGATTGAGAGAGAGAATGAGAGAAGTGGGAATACTGTACGACTTTTTATATATAAGCCTACCAAAGCAGATCATCTCAAATGTGGAGAGATTTGGATGGATGACTTAAAGCAGTAATAAAGGTATAATGTTTTAACACAAGGTGCAAGTGCTTAACAAAGGATTTGGATAAACAAACAGAAGAAAATGCTCAAAGCTTGTGTCTCTCTCTTCCTTATTTTCCCTCCCATTACCCAAATTCAGCAATGAACCAAATGTACATGTTTCCATGTGGCAGCAATCAAGGCTCACTTTAAGTTTGGATTAGTTTTCTGTGCATCAAATGATTGAACTGATGAAATAAGGTAGCGCGATTTTAAATTAGTTCATTGAACAAAATCATGGGTTAATTATTATAAGTTCTATCATATTTGATTTCTGCAAGCTTTTTATATTTTACAAATGGGATTATGACAGATAATATTTTGTTTGATAGGTAGTTGTTGACAAGTTTTCTGGACGCTCACGTGGATTCGGGTTTGTTACTTTTGATGAGAAGAAAGCAATGGAAGAGGCTATTGATGCAATGAATGGAATGGATTTAGATGGGAGAAATATTACTGTTGATAAGGCTCAGAATAACCAAGGCTCTGGTAGAGATCATGATAGTGACCGCAGCCGTGACCGTGGCCGCGACCGTGATAGTAACCGGGACTATGGTGGTGGTGGCCGTGGATCTAATGGTGGAGAGTGTTTCAAGTGTGGTAAGCCAGGACATTTTGCCAGGGAATGCCCTGGTGAAGGAGTAAGAGGGGGCAGGTATGGTGGCAGGGATGACAAATATGGTGGAGGTGGTGGAGGTAATCGTTATGGACCTAATAGAACTGGAGATCGATTTGGTGGGCGCAACAGGGATGCTGGCAGTCGTGGGGGTTCAGGAGGTGATAGGTATAATCGGGATCGTTCTGGACCATATGAGCGCCGTGGATCAGGAGGTTTTCGTTCTGGATAGAATTGATGCTTAATTGTGGTATGCAACGTGTATTGATATTTGCTTATTCTTTGGGGTTACTGTGGTGTACTGATGGAACTCACATCCTATTGCAGTTGAAGAAGGTGGAGGTCCTGCTGATACCATATGGAAAGCTTTGGAGTTCCTTTCGACGGATGCCACTGCCTCATCATCTTTTTTGGATGGATCGTATAATTTTACTGGATTGGTTTTTGGAAGTGTGAAACTTGGCACAAAAATTCAACTATGTTATGTTCCTAAAATGCTCAATTCGATGTTTTGGGCCAGTGGAGTCTTATGCTTACTTGACATGCACTTTGGAATTGGGTCTTGTGCTCTTTGAATGCCATTCTTGCTGCTGGATTCTAGTGACTTTCTTGCATAGGCAATTGCAAATTCCATTATTGCTGCGGGATTTCTAGTAACTTTGCTTGCATAAGATTACAAGTTTTGTCCGCTGTTGGATACATATCTGGAGGACTTTTGGGAACAACCAATTTAGTTTGTTTTTTGGGTGCTTTTACAAAATATTTTTTGATGGTTCCAACCATTGGGAGTCTGGTTCTTCTCATCTTCTGGGACACAGGCTTATGTTAGAAGTAAAATTCTCATTTGGCTTTCCAGTTCTCTTAACTCAGTTTCTTAATAAATTGGAGTCAACCTGGTAATTTTTTCCATACATTCTATTTTTATTTTTGGATTTTATACAGTTATGCTGTTTGCCATGTCAGTTCTCAATTTTTGCATAAATATTAATACTCTTAACCCTTTGGCAGGATACTGGCTATTTATGGTATTTTTGGTTGCGCGATTGGGTTTCTAACTTGCTAAATCATACATGGTTTTAAAATTGTAAAAATTGTGAAAGTTTTTGGGCAGCACACCATCTGAAATTTAACATAAAGGACACTTACCTTCTGCACGGCGCACTGATGGAAGATTTCCATTCTTCGTAAACACGAGGCACATTGTTTAGAAGCTCTTGAAGAGTTCAGCAACAGCTATCCATTGTTTATCTTATGGCTCTCTGTTGCTCTTCTTGGGAAGAGGCTTCTTTTTATGTTTATTTCAGTGCATGTGTATGCTTTCGTGGTTTTGTTTACTCAGATCCAGATCAGTTGCTGTGTTTTTACAAGCTGGATTTGGTTCTATATCTGTTCTTCACCTTGAGGGTGCTGGCTTTTAATTTTTCCACTGGTGATTGCCGCTTGGCTTATGATGTACAAGGAAAATTCTTGTTGGGACTGCTTGATTTTTTTCTTCTTTTAGCAGATAGGTGTTTAATTATTTGTTCTGTCATTGCTTTATGATTTTGTCTACTGGAAAATCAAAAAATTTGTTCTTGTGCAGGTCCAAGTAATACAACCATGAATAAATTGGCAGGCATGTATCTTCTAATTTTTGTTAGAATGTTTTCTTCCTGTATTTTGTATTTTGTTTGCCTTACATATATATAACTGATAAATGTTGGTCAGTAAAAGGCTTATTATGAGCTACGCCTATGGTTGTTTATGAACTTATTTCAGCATGTGGGCTTTCTCTTGAATGATTTGCAAATTTTGGATAGTTGGAAGAAAACCTGTAATTTTTGTAGTTTTATTTGCTGCAGAAATGGTTCTAGCTGTTTTAAATATCGTCGTCTTTTTGTTTTTTGTTCTCACCATCGAATTAAACAAATCATAAAACATGTTTGTCTTGTCGAGATCTGTAAACCCATAGGGGGTATGATAGCTACGTCATCAACAATGTTCTCAACTGTATTTAGGGGTTATTTTATTGGTGATTTTGTATGGCTTAAATTCATTGTCTTTATTGATTAGAAATGGTTTGATTTGAAGATCTGTCAACGTCCCATCTGAAATACGTTACAATCTGAAGCACTTTAGATCCTGTAGCTAGTTTTTTATAACTAAGCGTTCATACATTTATTGGATTCCTATGGAAGAACATTTATTGGATTCCTAAGGACTTCTTCCATGTTTAGCGTCTTTATTAACTGAGCAAGGTTTATATAGATTTAATTATTCTTAGCTCTAGATTTATCTTCGTGCCATCTGTTACCTTTCAGTGCCAAAATCTACCTAAATTAATGTGGACACGTGTCCATTGCAAAAGGATTCTTAAATAAGCTATGCAGTCCATGACAAGTAATGGGTTCTTATGAAATTGCCTAGTTTAGAAAAGGAGTGCCTGAATTCCAAATAGCCAATGTGTTTTGAGATTCAAAAGGCTGGCTTTTGACTCTTTGCGAGCTGCAGTTAGCATCAACAAATGAAGCAGAGGGCTCCTCTGACTCTGAGGTTGAGCTATGGAGGCAGCGTAGGGTTTTTTATTGGCAGAGCAATTTCAACTTTCAAAATGTAGGAGGATAACCGAACGAAGAGGAGCATCTTAGTTTCCCACTAGTTGAAGGTTGTAGCCTAAACGTGCAATCAATCATGCCTCGTTAGAATGAAGTGAGGGGAGAGAAAAATACTTAAGAGAGAGAACAAATAATTTCTCTTCATATATTTTGGATTTAGGGGTCTATTTGAGTTGAGTCGAGTAAAAAAAATGAGATACTCGAACTAAACCTTGAAAATATTGAGCTCGAAACTTGAACTTGATCACGAACTCAAATTTGAAATCAAACTCGTTTCAATTACAAGTTCTTAAAAATTGGGCTTGACTTTTTGATTCAACTGCAAGTTCTTAAAACTTGGGTTTGAGTTCAAGTCGATCAACTTTGATTCGATTATAAATTAATGTAGAATAACATAATGTGGAATATTAAGTATATGTATAAAAAATATATATTATATGACATATATAATATAAAAAATAATAAAATTACAAAACCTCCATTGGGTTCAATTAAGCTCACAAGTTGTATTATAAAATTTAAACTTGTTTCATTAAGCTAGTCAAGTAGTTTGAACTCGATTCAAGAATAGAACCAAGTTAAGTTACAAAGAGAGTTGAGTTTTATTGTGCAAAGATTACCAGTGCGCAGTGGAAATACAAATCGAATTGGATCGTGCAATACAGCAACCAACAATGAACTATATAGAAATAATCAATCACAAAGATAAAAGGAAAGTAATAAAACACTTGACATAAGAATTTAGTGGTTTGAAAATGTGCCTATGTCCATGGGAGCAAGCGACTCATTTTCACTATCTTTTCAAACAAATGTTACAATATTGTTTATATGCTATTCGTATAAGTACAGAAGACTTAAAAAGTTCCCTAAGTATCTCTGTAGCAATTCTCGAAGGAAAATTCTCAAATCCCTAATCTACTGATCTTCCCAATTCAAAATTTGTAATTAGAATAGAACAAGGCCGTCGACGGTTTAATACAAAGACTGAAATGTGAAGACTGAAACCATCGACAAATTCTTCTTGCAACCCAACTTCCTTGTTCTTGCTTCACCATGCTTTCCCTGTGCATGTATTCCACTCAATATGAGCTACATACTCCAACAATCTCCACCTTGGCGAATATTTACTCCATAGGAGAAATATGAAAGCCTAACTTGTAGCTTCACTTTATATAGTAGATTGGAACGCCTCCTATCTAGTACCTAGAGACGTTAATCAAGTCCAAGCAATGCTTGAACTTGTCCGTTGTAACAGGCTTTGTCAACATATTTGCTGCATTCTCAGACGTGTGAACTTTCTCAAGTAGCACTTCACCAGAAGTAACCAGTTCCCTAATCCTATGAAATTGCACATCTATGTGCTTAGTCCTCGCATGATACACTTGGTTCTTCGCCAAATAGATGATACTCTGACTATCACAATGCAGGTTAACTCCACCTTGTTGGATACTCAGCTCCTTGACTAATCCTGTAAGCCACAACGCTCCCTTGGCAGCCACAGCCGCTGCCACGTATTCTAATTTAGTAGTAGATAAAGCAACAAGTGACTGCACCATGGACCTCCAACAAATAATCGCTCCTACAAGGGTGAATACGTACCCTGCGATAGACCTCTTGTCATCTAAGTCCCCTGCATAGTTTGCATACACATAACCTACCACTAAAGGATCATTATGTTGCCTGCTGAACATAATGTCATAGTTTGTTGTACCCCTCAAATATTTGATAACCCACTTGACTGCATCCCAATGTTGTCAACCTAGATTCAAAGAGAACTTCTCACCACACTGACTGCTTGTGCCAGGTCCGGTCTTGTACATACCATATCATACATCAAATACTCCACTGCACTAACATAGGGGACCTTTGACATGTCACGAATGTCATCATCCGTTTTTGGGCACTAGGCGATAGATAGCCTAAAATAATTCGTTAACAGTGTACTCACTGATTTAGCATTAACAATGTCAAACCTCTCCAACACCTTCTCCCCATAGCTGCCCTGAGATAACTTCAATCTCCCTATAACTCTGTCCTTGCAAAGTTTCATTCCAAGAATCTTTTTGGCTGCACCCAAGTTTTTCATGTCAAACACTTTACTCAAAAGATTTTTCAACTGATTTACCTTCGTCATATTTTTTGCAGCAAGCGACATGTCATCAACATAAAGTAACAAAAATATAAGTGAACCATCCTTAAGACTCTTCACATAAATACAACAATTGTACTCATACCTCTTGTAGCCAATCCGGATAATGTAGGAGTCAAAATGTTTCTACCACTGCCTCGGAGATTGTTTTAGCCCGTAAAATGATTTTTTAGCTTGCATACTAAGTGTTCCTGTGTAGGTTGGCTAAACCTTTCTAGCTGTGCCATGTAAATCAGCTCATCTAAATCACTATGGAGAAACGATGTCTTTACATCCATCTGTTCCAATTTCATGTCATAATGCATCACCAATCCCAACACTATCCTGATGAAAGTGTGTCTAACCACATGGGAGAAGATCTCATCATAATCAACTCATTTCTTTTCTAAAACTGCTTCTCTCTTCCTATACACTCACTTGCATCCTATCGCCCTCTTCCCCTTGAGAAGCTTCACCAACTCACACGTCTAGTTCTTATGCAAGGACTCCTATCTCCTCCACCATAACACCCATCCATTTACTTTTCTCTTGGTTGTGCACCGCCTCTTGAAAAGTGATAGGATCCCCGCCACTAGTAATGAGGGCATAAGAAACCAGATCGTTAGATGTATACCTAGGAGGTATCCTGATAGTGTGCCTGGGTCTGTCTATAGCTATACTGTGATGCCGTTGTTGGTTACCTGAGCTAGAATTCCTTGTGTTCTGAACATTGTTATCTCCACCTTGAGTCTCTAACTCCACCTGCACCGCATCTTCATTGCTGTTGCAGTTTTCTAGCACCTGTTTCTTTTCTTCTTCCTGAGTACACTACAACATAGCTTTCTCATCAAAAACCTTGTCTTTACTGATCATCACCTTGTTTGCCTTCAGATCCCACAACTTGAATCCTTTCACCCCTTTCTGATACCCTAGAAAGATGCACCGTCTAGCCTTTGTCTCAAGCTTTAATCTCTCCTCAACGTGCACATAGGCTGGACATCAAAATACTCTTAAACCAGAGTAGTCTACCTCGTTACTTGTCCACACCTCCTCTGCAACTTCCCCATCTAATGATGCCCTTGGTGATCGGTTAACTAAGAAACAAGCCATACTTACCGCCTCGGCCCAGAAATTCTTAGCAAACCATGCATTCAACCTGAGTCATTGGGCTCTTTTAGCTAGAGTTCGATTCATCCTTTCAGCCACACCATTTTGTGTTGTGTCTTGTGTACTATAAAATGTCTTCTTATGCCATGCTGCTTGCACAATACTCTGAAGCTCAAACTTGTGTATTCAATGTCAGTGTCTAACCTAAGGTACTTAATCTTTCTCTTGGTCTGGTTTTCACCTCAGCTTTCCACAATTTAAACCTGGAAAACGTCTCTAACTTGTGCCGCATGAAGTACACCTAGACCTTTCGTGAGTAATCATCGATAAAACTCACAAAGTAGATTTGAACCCTCCTCGTGATGCTACTCTCACTGGCCCCCAAACATCTAAATGAATGTAGTCAAAGAGTCCCTCTATCTTGTGTGTGGCTGCCATGAAGTGCACCCTATTCTATTTTTCAAGCATATAGTACTTGCAAAAATTCAGCTTCTATGATTTGACCCCCAGCCCCCTCCCCCTCAAAAGATTTCTCTAATGAAGCTTCATCATTCCACTCACCCATATGCCCTAACCACATATGCCACAAGACAGTACTAACTGACTCAAACTCTACAACTGCAACTCCACCTACAACTGTGGTACCTAACAGTGTATATAAATATTTACCGATACTTTTTGCCCCTTCGTCACGGTTAGAACACTCTTACTCACCGTTGCGACATTCCCTGGCGGAACGAAGTGAATGAAAAGTAAATTTAAATTTTCGTGAAAAATGGTGTAATGGAGTCGCCACTAACCTTTTAGTGTTGTTAGAACACTTGATTACTACCCAATTAAGGGTAGAATCGGTCTGCGCTACCAGAGACGGGTTCGGGAGTACGGTTACGCAAGGGGAATGTATTCGCACCCCCTACGCGCCCATTCTTACGAATGGTACCAGATTAATAAAAAATTATCCCAAGATTAATTTAATAAGTCTTTAAAATTTCTCCCTTTTTAAAATTGTAAAACAAATACCCGAAGAAAAATAACATATAGGTATTCCCTCAAAACCAGGACATATCGTGCTTCGAAAAGTTCAACGCTCTTCTTTGCAATCATCGAGATCGAAAAATCAAGAAAATAGGTTTTTACAAAAAAAAAAATTACTCCCAGGTATTTTGAAATTTATAGGATTCCTTTTAAGTAAGGAAAATTGACATTTTTGAAACCTTGGGAGGTTTTGGGCTCATTCGGGGTAAAAATGATTTCTTAGACCTTAAAAATGTTTTTCTGATTTTTTTCTAAGTGTGAAAACATTTTTGTGACTTTTATGATTTTTCAATATTTTTCTTGACTTTCAAAATAGTACAAATAAAATTAAGACAAAACTCATAGAAGTTAAAGTTTGAAAATATTTTTGGAATTTTTCCTAGAAAACTTTTGTGATTTCTTTTTGGCATTTTATGATGTTTTTATGGGTTTTTTTGAATTATTAGATGTTTAAAGGAAAGAAAATAGTAAACTGGTTCCATACCGACTCAAGGGTTCAAACAATTCGTAGAAAGATAAACGGGATTTAGGTTCAAGGTTGAACCTAACTTTGGGTTTGAGTCCTTGATTCACAACTTCATACCCTGTTTATTACAGTTCAGGATGTAACCCGAGAAAGGAAAATCCATTAGTTTTACCTTTCGTTTTCTTCTCCTTCGGTCTTCTTTTCTTGTCGGTAAGTCTACAAGGGTCTGTCTACAGCGTCTTCCCGATGGTGGTTCTTGAGCTTTGACTTGAGGCACTATGAAGTGCCTTCTTCAGATGGGGTGACCCGACATCGGTAGGAAACGAGATCGTTCGACCGCTTGATCTTCTAAGAGAATGAAATGTAATCTCACTCAATAAAAGACTTAAATATTCAAAATCTTCTCCTTATCACTCAAAAAAATTAGTTTCACAAACTTACAATAGAAGACTTCAATATTCGAAATCTTCTCCTTACCACTAATAAAAACTCCTCCCTTGTGCTTTGAATGAGAAGACTATTTATAGACTTGACTTGGGGCAAACATGGTAAAGAAGACATAAGAGAGTAATTATGGGGGGAATAAAGTATGTGGTGAGTGATGATGAGGGAACAAAACACGGGGGTGAAGAATGATGAAAGAAATATAACATGAGATGAGTGATAAAGAGGGGAACAAAGCATGTGATGAGTGATGATAGGGGGAACAAAGCATAGGGTGAAGAATGATGAAGAGAATATAGCATGAGATGAATGATAAAGAGGGGAACAAAGCATGTGGTGAGTGATGATGAGGGGAACAAAACATGAGGTGAAGAATGATGAAGGGAATATAACATGAGATGAATGATAAAGAGGGGAACAAAGCATGTGGTGAGTGATGATGGGGGGAACAAAACATGGGATGAAGAATGATGAAGGGAATATAACATGTGATGAATGATAAAGAGGGGAACAACGCATATGGTGAGTGATGATGGGAGGAACAAAACATGCTTGCATTTGATAAATGAGATAAATAATAATAATAATAATAATAATAATAATAATAATAATAATAATAATAATAATAATAATAATAATAATAATAACAACAACAGTAAAATAATAATACGGGGGTCCTTGAAGCCGTGCGGTGCCCAACGGAGATATGTGGGACCCATGCGTCATGTGGCGCACAATGGAGATGTGTGGGGCCCACAAGCCGTGTGAGGGTTATAGGAATCCGAGCTAGCATGCATTGGATATAGGGATCCGAGCTAGCGTACTAAAAGAGGTAATGTGCACCGAATGTAGGAATTTGAATTAGTGTACCAAAGGAGGTAACGTGCACCGAATATAGGAATCTGAGTTAGCGTATCAAAAAGGGGTGACGTGCATCGGATGTAGGAATTCGAGCTAGTGTACTAAAGGAAGTAACGTGCACCGAATGTAGGAATCCGAGTTAACGTACCAAGAGATGTGGGGCCCACAAACCATGTGGGGCCCAATGGAGATATGTGGGCCCCACAAGCCATGTGGGGTCCACGAGCCGTGTGAAAGTTATAGGGACCCGAGCTAGCATGCACCAGATATAGGGATCCGAGGTAGCGTACTAGAAGAGGTAACGTGCATCGGATGTAGGAATCCGAACTAGCGTACCAAATGGGGGTAATGTGCACCGGATGTAGGAGTCCGAGCTAGCGTACCAAAATGGGTGACGTGCATCGGATGTAGGAATCCGAGTTAGGGTACCAAAATGGGCGATATGCATCAGATGTAGGAATCCAAGTTAGTGTACCAAAGATGTGGGGCCCACAAGCCATGTGGCGCCCAATGGAGATATGTGGGGCCCATAAGCCATATGGGGTCCATGAGCTATGTGAGGGTTATAGAAACCCGAGCTAGCATGCACCAAATATAGGGATTCGAGCTAGCGTATTAAAGGAGGTAATGTGCACCGGATGTAGGAATCCGAGATAGCATACCAAAGATATGGGGCCTACAAGTTATGTAGAGTTCAATGGAAATATGTGGGGCCCCCAAGCATCGTGGGACCTACATGTGTGGGGTCCACAAAGATGTGTGGGGTCCACAAGTAGTGTGGGAGGGTTTGACATAAGGTTTCCTCAGAAAGATTTGGTTAAAATTGAGGTGTCTACAGTTGCCCCTCTTTATAGGCCTTGTTGCTTTGGGGTAACAGTAGGAACTCTCCTATGTTATCTATAGTAACATGGCTATAAAGATACAAAACACTTATTTTAGCCAGGCCATACAACTGACCACGTGTCGTCTTCTGAGTAAGGTTATGCGTTGATCATCAAAATGGGAGATAGAGGGTGACCTGGATCGAAGATGTTTCATGATCTTGTCTGTTGTGGAGAAACATAGATTGAACGACTCATAAGAGGCTATGTAGCATATGACAGTGTGTAGGAGGACATGCCACGTGTTAGTAGCTGAGTGGCTGGTCAAATGTGACTCGAATCTAGGCGTGGCACAATACTGACCGTCCCCAGAGAACAAAGATCCAACGGTGGTCAGGGGGGCCACACCGAACTTTTCGTGTGTTGGGGAAAACGAGCCACGTGTTGGTGGCTCGATTGGTGGGTTTATGCGGGTGTGAATCAATGACGTGGCTCAATCCAAGCCATCCTTGGAAAAGCAGGATTCAATGGTGGAGGTGAGGCATGCTCGGATTGCTAACATGGAGAAATCCTCACCGTCCTGAGAAAACACATATCAGACGGTGAGTAGCAAGTGGTACTTAGATTGCCAATGTGGAGCGATTCAAGTCGTCCCTAGAAAACACAGATCGTACGGTTGAGGAGGGGGCGTAGACTCTTGATGCTGACATGCTGATGTGGAGTGATTCGAACTGTTGGTGCACTGTAGGGATCCATAGGGATATAACCTGCACAGATCTCCTGTCGTGGCATGATCTGATCCGTTTAATGGAGGGGCGATCCGATGGCTTGTGGAGAGGGTTTGCGAGCTTCTATGTGCATTAATGATGAGGGTCAAGCACTTGCCATGTGTCACCTGGCGTGCAGACACTCATGATGGCTTATTTTTGAACGAGGCGATCTTGATTGTTGCTGATCTGCGAGGATTGAACGGTTATCCAGAGTACTAACACGGTGAGATTTGGGCTGTTGATGGGGAATAGAAACGGACGGACGCAGGGGAGCCATATGCTTTCTTTGATCGAACGGATGATGGAATGCCACGTGGTCGAATCTTGTGGCTCCGGGGCTTTAGATACTTAAACTTAATTTTTTTGCTTTGTTCATTTTTTCAATGTCTCATTCTCTCGAATGCCCTCTCTCTCTCTTCTTTCTTCTCTCACCCTCTCTATTCTTCTCTTGGTCTTCTCTGTTCTTCTCTCTCAGTCTCTCTTCTAGATAAAGGGAGAACAAGGGGTACTTAGCTTTTTAGACTTCTTGGATCTTCTAGGGTGACTTTTTGATATGCCTTTAGTCAACCGGTTGTTCGTTATAGTCCAAGCAAACCTTGTGCAGTTTTGAACACACTCATGTGTTCAGTAGCCCGTTGACAGCCAAGGAATAAGGAGGATGGAAGCTTTACTAATATGAGAAGGAAAAATAGGTGGTCTGAGAGTCGGGTTTCGAAGGGGGTTCGTTTGAGAGAGAAGATAGGGACAGAGAGACTAAAAGAGAAGAACAGAGGAGACCAGGAGAAGAATAGAGAAGGTGAGAGAAGAGAGAAGAACAGAGAAAACCAAGAGAAGAATAGAGAGGGTGAGAGAAGAGAGAAGAGAGAGAGAGAGAGAGAGAGAGAGAGAGAGAGAGAGAGAGAGAGGGCATTCGAGAGAATGAAACATTGAAAAATTGAACAAAACGAAAAAATAGGGTTTAAGTATCTAAAACTCCAAAGCCATAAGATTTGACCACGTGGCATTTCATCATCCGTTCGATCGAAGAAACCATATGGCTCCCCTGCGTTCGTTCGTTTCTATTCCCCATCAACGACCTATATCTCACCGTGTTAGTACTCTAGATAACCGTCCGATCCTCGCAGATCAACAACGGTCAAGATCGCATATTCAAGAAAAAGTCATCATGAGTGTCTACACGCCAGGTGACACATGGCAAGTGCGTGACCCTCATCATTAATGCGCATAGAAGCTCACGAGCCCTCTCCACAAGCCATTGGATCGTCCTTCTATTAGACGGATCAGATCATGCCACGACAGGAGATCTGTGCAGGTCAAATCCCTACGGATCCCTACAGTACACCAACAGTCCAAATCACTCCACATCAACACGTCAGCATCAAGAGTCTACGCCCCCTCCTCAACCGCACGATCTGTGTTTTCTAGGGACGACTCGAATCGCTCCACATTTGCAATTTGAGTACCACTTGTTGCTCACCGTCCAATGTGTGTTTTCTCGGGACGATGAGGATCTCTCCATGTTAGCAATCCGAGCATGCCTTACCTCCACCGTTGAATCCTGCTTTTCCAAGGACAGCTTGGATTGAATCATGTCATTGATCCACACCCGTAATAAACCCACCAATCGGGCCACCGACACGTGGCTCGTTTTCCCTAACACACGAAAAGTCCTGCGTGACCCCCTTGACCACCGCTGGATCTATGTTCTCCGGGGATGGTCAAGATTGTGCCACGCCTAGATTCGGGTCAAATTTGACCAGCCACTTAGCTACTGACATGTGGCACGCCCTCCTACACACTGTCATATGCTACGTAGTCTCTTGTGAGCCATTTGAACTATGTTTCTTCATGACGGACAAGATTATGCCACGTCTTCCATCCGGGTCACCCTCTATCTCCCCTTTTGATGGTCAACACATAACCTTACTCAGAAGATGACACGTGGTCAGTTGTATGTCCTGACTAAAATAGGTGTTTTTTTAATCTTTATAGCCTTGTCGCTATAGATAACATAGGAGAGTTCCTATTGTTACCCCAAAGCAACAATGCCTGCAAAGAGAGACAGTTGTAAACACCTCAATTTTAACCAGGTCTTTTCGAGGAGACCTCATGTCAAACCCTCCCGCACTGCTTATGCACCCCACACATCTTTGTGGACTCCACACATGTAGGTCCCACGATGCTTGTGGGCCCCACATATCTCAATTAGGCTCCATATGACTTGTAGGCCCCACATCTTTGGTACGCTAGCTCGAATTCCTACATTCGGTGCACATTACCTCCTTTAGTATGCTAGCTGGAATCCCTTTATCCGGTACATTCTAGCTCGGGTTCCTATAACCCTCACACGGCTTATGGACCCCACATGGCTTGTGGATCCCACATATCTCCATTGGGCTTCACATGGCTTGTGGGCCCTACATTTTTGGTACGCTAATTCTGATTTATAAAATCTAATGCACGTCACCCCTTTTGGTGCGCTAACTCAGACTCCTACATTCGGTGTACGTTACCCATTTTGGTATGCCAGCTTGGATTCTTACATTCGGTGCACGTTACCTCCTTTAGTACGCTAGCTTGGATCCCTATATCCGATGCATGCTAGCTCGGGATCCTTTAACCCTTACACGACTCGTGGACCCCACATGGCTTGTGGGGCCCATATATTTTCATTGGGCTCAACATGGTTTTTGGGCCCCACATGGTTTGTGGGCCCCATATTTCCTGGTACGCTAACTCGGATTCTTACATCCGGTGCACGTTACCTCATTTAGTACATTAGCTCAAATTCCTACATCCGATGCACGTTATCCCTTTTTGGTATGCTAGTTCGAATTTCTACATCCGGTGCACGTTACCTCCTTTGGTACGCTAGTTCGGATTCCTACTTCCAGTGCACGTTACCTCCTTTAGTACGCTAGCTCGGATCCCTATATCCGGTGCATGCTAGTTCGGGTTCCTATAACCCTCACACGGCTTGTGGGCCCCACACATCTCCATTGGGCCCCACATGGCGCGTGGCCCCAAACACATCTCTGTTGGGCTCCACACTTATTATTATTATTAATCTAATTTATCAAATGTAAGTATGCTTTGTTCCCCCCATCATCACTGACCCCATGCTTTATTCCTCTCTTTATCATTCATCACATGCTATATTCCCTTCATCATTCTTCACCTCATGCTTTGTTTCCCCCATCATCACTCACCACATGCTTTGTTCCCCTCTTTATCATTCATACCATGCTATATTCCCTTCATCATTCTTCACCTCATGCTTTGTTCCCATCATCACTCACCACATGCTTTGTTCCCCTCTTTATCACTCATCCCATGTTATATTCCTTTCATCATTCTTCACCCTATGCTTTGCTCCCCCACATAATTACTCACCACATGCTTTGTTGCCCTCTTTATCACTCATCTCATGCTATATTCCTTTCATCATTTTTCACCTCATGCTTTGTTCCCTCATCCTCACTCTCCACATGTTTTGTTTTCCTCTTTATTATTCATCTCATGCTATATTTCATCCATCATTTTTCACCTCATGCTTTGCTCCCCCCATAATTACTCCCCTATGTCTTCTTTACTATGCTTATCCCAAGGTAAGTTTATAAATAACCTTCTCATTCTAAACACAAGGGAGGAGTTTTTGTTAGTGGTAAGGAGAAGATTTCGAATATTGAAGTCTTTTATTGTAAGTTTGTGAAACTAGTTTTTCTGAGTGGTAAGAAGAAGATTTTGAATATTGAAGTCTTTTATTGAGTAAAGTTACGTTTCATTCTCTTAGAAGATCAAATGGTCGACTGATCCTGTTTCCTACCGGTGCCGAGTCACCCCATTTGAAGAAGGCAATTCGTAGTGTCTCGAGTTAGAGCTCAAGAACCACCCTCGGGAAGACGTTGTAGATTGACCCCTGTAGACTCACCGACAGGAAAAGAAGACCGGAGAAGAGGAAGACGAGAGGTAAAACTAATGGATTTTCCCTTCTTAGGTTACATTCTAAAGTGTAATAAACAGGGTATGAAGTTGTGAATCAGTGACTCAAACCCAAAGTTAGGTTCAACCTTGAACCTAAACCCTGTTTATCTCTCTGCGAATTGTTTGAACCCTTGAGTCGGTATGGAACTGGTTTACTGTTTTATTTAGTATTTTTTTTTTCTTTTCTTTAAACGTTTAATAATTCAAAAAACCCATAAAAATATCATAAAATGCCAAAAAGAAATCACAAAAGTTTTCTAGGAAAAATTCCAAAAATATTTTCACACTTTGACTTCTATGAGTTTTGTATTAATTTTATTTGTGTTTTTTTGAAATTCGGGAAAAATATTGAAAAATCATTAAAGTCACAAAAATGTTTTCACACTTAAAAAAAAAATCACAAAAACATTTTTAAGGTCCAAGAAATCATTTTTACCCTCAATGAGCCCAAAACCTTCCAAGGTTTCAAAAATGTTAATTTTCCTTACTTAAAAGAAATCTTATTAATTTCAAAATACCTGAGAGTTATTTTTTTTGTAAAAACTTATTTTCTCGATTTTCTGATCCCAATGATTGCAAAGAAGGGCGTTGAGCTTTTCGAAACACGATATGCTTCGGTTATGAGGGAATACTTATAAGTTATTTTTCTTCGGGTATTTGTTTCACAACTTTAAAAGAGAGTAATTTTAAAGAATTATTAAATTAATCTTGGGATAATTTTTTATTAATCTAGTACCGTTCGTAAGAGCCCGCGTAGGGGGTGCGAATATCTTTCACTTGCGTAACCGTACTTCCAAGCCCGTCTCTAGTAATGCAGACTGATTATACCCTCAATTGGGTAGTAATCAAGTGTTAACCATACTAAAAGGTTAGTGGCGACTCCATTACACCATTTTTCATGAAAATTTAAATTCACTTTTCATTCGCTTCGTTTCGCCTGGGAATGTCGCGACAGCTTGGCGACTCCACTAGAGATCATTGAGAGTTGAGCCAGTGATTAATCGTCGATTATCCAAATTTCAAATATAATGAACCTTTTGAATACTCCCCTTTTCTTTTTGTGCAAATTGATAAAACTGATGGTGCATAGGTGAGTAATTGTGCATATTAATAACCATAAGTTTTTGACCTACCTTTTATGTTCAAATAAGTGGTAATTGATACTTGTAAATATTTGTCATGTTGAGCATATGATTAGTTGGTAATTATGTGATTAGTTGTATAGATTTCTAACATGTGATATGTTGCATGTATTCGATTGTGAATAACGAATGGATAAATGTGGGGTAGAGGGTGTGGGAGAAAATGGACGAACTCACACCTTCACAGTTCTGTACCCAGACTTTTCCTTTTAGGATTAAATAGGGGTATAATAGCGTTTGTCCCTTTGTATTTTAAGCTTGATGAGACCCGCGAACTACTCTGCTCAGTGCAAGCTTTGTCCGAACCTCTGTGAGGGATGATGAAGTTTCAATCTCGGAACCATTTGTCTATAGGGATAGAGCTTAACCATACATGCTTATCCAAAATCCCTTACATAGGACAGAGTCTCGAAGAGCTTTGTATATATCCACCCCGGGTTTGGGATAGGAACCCCATCCTTTTCCAAGAGATTTTATGGCTATACATATTGCATGGTAGTATTACTAACATATTGCATACATATAGGCATCCAACCCGCTTTACCAAGGTTCCGAGAAAAATCAAGGCCATCCATGGAGGATGCAATAATTTACCAGGAAACCGAGTCTGTGGTACAATTATACTCTGAAGATCAATAGAGACAGTGGGGAGACAACCTAAACAAAGAGTCAGTGGTGAAGTTACCAACCAAAGTCTACATATATACTCTGCCAAACCCACTGGATGAACTAAAGTCTATTTGGAAAGGGTGGACACCATAACGCCGTTTGGAGTTCTCGTAGTTATATGGCCACATTGGTTTTCTGTTGCACATATCGGTGAACCTTCAGATGGTGAATGCATTAGTCGATTTCTAAAATCCCCCGTATGCATGTTTCATGGTAAATGGGATAGACATGGTTCCTACAATCGAAGAGTACACGTCACTCCTACATTTGATGAAACGGCGGTCACCTTATCAGATTTATATGCCCGATTCTCGAGCTTCTCTAGAAAGAAAATTGTGTAATGTTGCTAGAATCAAGATTCAGCGAGTCGCAGGGGAAGACGAGAAAATCACTTGGAAGTGCCTGAAGGCATTGTTGGAAGAAGAAGAAGGTAAGGAAACTCAGATCATCTGCTAGCCCTGGCCATATATGGTTTGGTTATTTTCCTTAAAGAATTAGGGACCATCGACCGAACCACCATTTCTTTTGTGGCACAAGTGAAGAATGAAGTTAATCCAATCCCATGCATTTTGACGGAAATTTTTCGATCCCTCAACAAATGCAAGGATAAGGGTCAAGAACGATTAAAGTGTTGTGTTCCTTTACTTTATGTTTGGTTTGCCAGTCACCTGCCAAGCAACCGAGGGGGGTACCGCGACACCTTTTCAGTTTTTAGAATTCCCTTAGTAGAGTTTGAAGAGGCTCAGCAAATCGTCCAATGGAGCAAGGTCATATGGAATGAAAAATTACACAAATTAGGAGATTCGGGACTAATTTGGCAAGCGCCATGGATGAAGCGTTTCGGCATGATATACCAGTGTGGAAACCTCCCATGGGTCTCGTTACTAGGTCCATGGGGAGGAGTGACATATGCTCCTCCGATGGCTAGGAGGCAAATTGGGGCATATCAATTTGTGCCAGCAACTCACGGGTTGGTAAAATCATACTTCGCTTATACAGCAATGGATGCCTAGAATCAGATCAGGAAGTTCACAGTGGCCTGGAAACACGTGCACTTGGTAAACCCATATGAGGAAGCAATTGCAATTCAGGAGAGCCATGAGGTATGGTGGGTCAACTGGGTGAACCCCCAATTCAAAGGAACTTTTGAAGCCCTTGCTACTCATGGCCAGTCATTAAAGGACCCATAGTTACAGATGAAGCCATGCTCAAAGAAAGAAATGGTATTAGAAAGTCAACGGACAAAGCAAGAGAAGGAAGAGCTGGTAGCCTTTTAGTGTAAGAAAGTCAAACGACAGAAAACTTAGCTCGATCTGTCGGAAAAAGAAGTAGTAGCCTTAAGAAAAGAGAGACGGATGCTTCGATTTGCGCTTGATAAAAAATCCAAGACATTGGAAGGTGCAAAGGCTGAAATTGAAAAGAGAACCCTCCGCATTCAAGAATTAGACGACCAATGGGATAAGTAGAGGGAAACCTTTAGTCAGACACTGGATAAGGCCGAACCATTCATAGAACAAGCCATGTACTGGGAGGACAAATACCAGGCACTAAAGCGGAGAGTGGATAGATCGGCACTCATAGGGTTAGAGCCAGCCCAAGAAGGATCGCACTGCATCAACAAGAGTAAATGGGACAATCAGAATCCTCCGTCTGTGTAGAACATTTAAAAGATCCATATATTTTATGAAAAGTTGTAATGAAATGATGATGATTTTTTTCGGAACCTTGGTCAAAGCACATAGGCTGCATAATTGTATTTGCTCTTTCATGCACTAAATACATATTTGCATAAACATTTATGGCATATCATACATTTTTCCTGAAAGACGTGGGTTTCATGTTCAGGGGGAAAAGAGGCGTGATTGAGAATTGGCAAAATTAAGACACCTACACACCCTTACAACATTCGCAGAAAAGCAAAAGGTATGGTAGAACAGTTAGAAAGCTGCGTCCTAGGCATCGAGCAGGGACAGGAGGAACTGAGCAACCAAATGAAAAGAATGCTGGTCTTGCTACTGAGCAAAGGAAATACGGTTCAAGAGCTGGACCATGAAGTAGACACGGATTCTATCAACCCTCCAGGCTTCACATCAATCCATGGGCACTCATTTGGACCTTCATCAGTTATTTTAGAGGGACCGCCTCTGAGTGCAGCCACATTCATCCCGAGAGCAACAATTCCGAGAAGTGGGATGCCCTCGGCAATGACGGCAGTTGTAGGAACAGGCAAGACCACAATTGAATACTGCTGTGACGAGCTTGAAGAGTAATTAAAAGCCATTGAAGGGAACCGTGTGTCAAATTCTGTCAATCCTGTGGATTTATGCTTGGTGCCTAAGGTAGTGCTCCCACCAAAGTTTAAGGTGCCTGAATTTGAGAAGTTTGATGGAACTCAATGCCCTCAAACCCACCTACGGTTGTACTACCAAGCAATGGTCGCATACTCCGATGACGAAAAGTTGATGATACACTATTTCCGAAGCAGTTTGACGGGGACAGCGGCCAGGTGGTATATCCACCAAGGCAAAACACGGGTCCAAACATGGGGAAACCTAGTTACCGCCTTTGTAGTCTAATATCGACATGTGATGGAAATGGCCCCGGATCGGATGACCTTGCTTGAAATGGAGAAGAAGCATGCTGAGACGTTCCGAGAATACGCCTATAGATGGCTAGACCTAGCAGTCCAAGTCGACCCCCCGGTGGGTGACCGAGAAGCAATTTCCCTTTTTGTTAACACCTTGAAGGAACCCTAACGAGGACATTTGAGGGGGGGGGTAACTCCCCACGACTTAATGGACATAGTGATTGCAAGGGGGAGGATCGAGGCTGACATTAAAGCAGGTCATGTCAAAGAAAGTAGCATGGAAAGTGGTCCAAGTAGGAAATGGATTGGCAAAAAGGAGGATGAAGAGACTCAGATGGTTCAGGGACCACCTAACAGAAAAAATACAAAGGGCCGTAGTCTGTGGTCCAACCGAAACTTAGCAATCAAACCCGTAGTGAATCAAGCAGCATATGTAAGCACCAGGCCCCAGTTTGTGGCCCCCACGCCTATGCTAGCCCAACCGAACATACCAGCCTGCCCGAGCTAGCAGACACACACGAGAAATACACCCAAGAGTTTTTGAAGAGTGGACTCGATTCCCATGCCGCATGCAGACTTATTCCCTCAGCTGCTAGAACAAAGGATGATATCTACCATCCCCGGGATTCCTCTCACCAATCCTCCCCCGCACTGGTATAATTTCGAGGTCCGATGCGCGTACCATGCCAATTCTCTAGGATACCCTATTGACTAGTGTTGGGTCTTCAAACACAAGGTGCAAGATCTGAGGGACGCTAATTGGTTGTCATTCAATGGGAAGCCAGTTGGTATTCAAGAAAATCCCTTACTCGACCACAGAAGGGACAATGTCGGGATGATCGAAGAAGAAGTCGGGGAAAAATTAGAAAGAAAATGGAAACAAATAACGCTAGACTGGGTGTATGGTGAACTGACAATGGCAGGCCTAGTAGGACTAAAGGCTATTTGCCCTGAAGGCGCTCCATGCACATGCCAAAATACTGTGAAAGGATCAATACAACAATATGGGACTTTTCGGATTTTTCTGAGTAGCTTGATTTATAAAAAACAAGTGGAAGTCAGCCGCATTCAGAAAACGAATGAAGTTTTAGTTATAGGGGAATCTGACTATCCCTAATTCACCAACAGACCATTTATCCCCATCATGGGAAAAACCCCACAAGTCCTAGAGGCCTCGGTTTGGGTAGTGATCTCAGCCCCTTGCCTTTTTGCATACCGCAGTGACCGGACAGTACCGTGGAGGTACAATTGTGAAGTACGCACTGAAGGAGAAACTAGCAATGTTGCTGAAGCAAGAGGGATAACCAGAAGTGGAAGGGTTTATACGTCGGAGGTCTTGGAGAAAGTGCATTCTGGCGAAGAACTAAACAGGAACTTGAAGAAGCCGGTTGAACCTCAGGAAGCTGAGGAATTCTTAAAAATAATTAAATATAGTAAATACAACATCATTGCCCAGCTGAAGAAGATGCCAACCCATATCTCTATCTTATCGCTGTTGTTAAGCTCGGAAGCCCATCGGGAAGCTCTATTAAAGGCCCTTAATCAGGCCTATATTCCCCAAGACATTAGTGCATCGATAATTTTAATCACATGATTGGTGGTCTTACAACTACCAACTACATTACATTCACTGATGAGGAGATCCCCATGGAAGGACAGGGGCATAATCAGGTGTTGCACGTTTCCGCTAAATGCCGAGATCACATGATTGCATGAGTGTTGATTGATAATGGGTCATCCTTGAATGTCATGCCCATGACGACCCTACAGAAGCTGCCTGTTGACCCGTCCTACATAAGGCAAAACAATCTGACTGTGCAGGCTTTCGATGACACCTGTAGGGAATCGGTGGGATCTGTTGAAATTCCCGTGCAAATTGGACCGGTCACCTTCGACATTACATTCCAAGTCATGGCCATAACCCCATCTTATAGCTGCTTATTGGGGAGGCCGTGGATACATGAAAATCGGGGCAGTTCCGTCCTCTTTGTACCAACGAGTCAAATTTGTAGTGGATGGGAAATTGGTTTGTGTATACGGAGAAATGGAGTTGATGGTAACCAAAACCCACCTCCACCCCTTATGTGGAAGCTGTTGAAGGAGCCCGAGAGGATTCATTTCAAGCCTTCGAAATAATCAAGGTAGCAACTGTGGTCGAAGGGTTCCTAGTCCCACAAACACGAGTTTCCTCAACAACTCGCATGATTGCGACATAACTGATTAGAGATGGGTATCATCCGGGTCAAGGGCTGGGAAGATGTTTACAGAGGATTTCGAAGCCACTGGTGATTCCTGAAATGAAAGACAAATACGGTCTGAGATATAGGCCTACGTTTGTAAACAAGAAAAAGAAGAAAGCAGAAAAAGAAACTCAAAGAAGGGAAAGACTCATTAGTGAGACCAACGCTCGGTGGGGGTCAGGCGTCCCTCAGATCAATCAGACATTCATAAAAAGCAGTCAGGATGATTTTGAGTTTGAAATGAGACAGCTAAGCATATATGTTCTAGATTCAGAGGCTTCATCAACCACCTCGAACAAATGGGTCCGCCATCTTCAACCAGGAGAGTAACTACACAATTGAAGTTCTTTTGATTGTCCCATTTTCTTCATGTAATGATTTCTTTTATTTCTGATTTTTCATTTAAAATTTTTTTTTTTCGTAAGCCCAAGGCACTATAGTCATAAGCAGTTTCTTCTTAGTTCATAAAAAATTATGCACTTCTTGATATTTGTTTGCATCCCTGGTTCAGCTGTCAAAATTTGTTTGCTGTGACTTCATGCAGGAATAGGAGAGATAATGACATCAATATCCTTGATAAAGAAATTGATGTTAATTTTGAAAATATAATTCATGAAATCGAAATTGAAGAAGGTGAGGTGAATTTATCCCTTGAAATGGAGAGAATGTTGAAGTCAGATGAAAAGCCAACACTAACCAATAGCGACCCCACCACTATAATCAACTTGGGAACTAAAGAGGGACCTAAATAAGTAAAGATTGGAGCACTATTGAGGGGGTGAGGAAAGGAGCAAAATAATTAAACTGTTAAAAGAATACTGGGAGGTGTTTGCTTGGTCATATCAGGACATGCCGGGTCTAGACACGGATTTGGTAACTCACAAGATTCCCCTCTACCTAGGTTCGAAGCCGGTCAAGCAAAAGTTAAGGAGAATGCGGCCGGAGATGTTGCTTATGATAAAAGAAGAGGTGCAAAAACAATTTGAAGTTGGGTTTTTAGAGGTAGCCCAATATCCTGAATGGATGGCCAACGTCGTTCCGATAATGAAAAAGAACAGCAAAGTGCGAGTTTGCGTGGACTACCAGGATCTAAATAAAGCTAGGCCCAAAGACAATTTCTCGCTCTCACACATTGATGTGTTGGTAAACAACACTACGGGGCACGCTTTATTTTTGTTCATGAATGGTTTTTCAGGGTATAATCAGATCAAGATCACCCTAGAGGATAAGGAAAAAAAACCACTTTTATCACATTATGAGGGACCTTTTGTTATAAGGTCATGTCATTTGATCTAAAGAATGCTAGGGCTACCTACCAAAGAGCTATGGTGAGTCTATTCCATGACTTAATGCACAAAGAAATCGAGGTGTATGTGGATGATATGATCGTCAAGTCACGGAATGACAGTGACCATGTGGTGAACTTGGAGAGGTTATTCAAAAGGCTTCAAAAATTCCAATTAAAACTGAACCCGGAAAAGTGCACCTTTGGCGCTACTTCAGGAAAATTATTGGGATTTATTGTAAGTGAGAAAGGAATCGAAGTCGACCTTGATAAAATCAGAGTCATTCATGAAATGCCTAGTCCCAAGACTGAAAATGAGGTACGGAGTTTCTTGGGTAGGCTCAATTATATAGCTCGATTCATATCCCAACTAACTGCTACCTGTGAACCCATCTTTAAGTTGTTAAGGAAAAATAACCCGAAGAGGTGGAATGAGGAATGCCAAGAAGCTTTTGAGAAAATAAAGAAATACCTCCTGAACCCCCCGGTGCTAGTACCCCCAATGCCCGGAAGGCCGCTGATTTTGTACTTGGCAGTATCGAAAAATTTCATGGGTTATGTATTGGGCCAGCACGATGAGTCGGGAAGAAAAGAAAGGGTCATTTATTACCTTAGCAAAAAGTTCACAGAATATGAATCTAAGTACTTAGACTTGGAGAAAACATGTTGTGCTCTGGTTTGGGTAGTCAATAGGCTGAGACAATACACATTGTATTACTCGACCTGACTAATTTCCAAAATGGACCCGATCAAGTTGTTTTCGAAAAGCTCGCAGTAACAGGACGAGTTGCGCGGTGGCAGATGTTGTTGACTGAATATGATATCATCACCTATGTGATCCGAAAAGCTATTAAGGGAAGCGTCATTGCGGAGTATCTAGCAGATAAAGCTGTGGAAGATTACCAGCCTATGGAGTTTGACTTCCTAAATAAGGATATCGATTCGATAAGCCAAGAAGAAGAAGATTACGAAGGATGGACGATGTTATTTGATGGGGCAGTCAATGTGTGGGGACATGGAATAGGAGCCATACTCATATCACCAGAAAGGAGACATTATCCGGTCGTAGCCAAACTGACTTTTCCGTGCACCAATAACATAGCAGAATACAAAGCGTGTATATTGGGTTTACAGGCCGCCATGGACTGAGATATCAAAGAATTAGTCGTGAAGGGAGACTCAACCTTAGTCGTTCATCAAGTGACAGGAGAATGGGAAACCCGAGATTCCAAATTGGTGTCGTATCATGAGTACATTCAAGAGATGATCAAAGGATTTGATAGCATCACTTTCTCACACCTACCAAGGGAAACAATTTAATTCCTTATGCCTTGGCAACCCTAGCGGCTTTATTCAAAGTAGAACTTGGAGTAGATATTGATCTGATTCAAATCAGAATATAGTCAGAGCCCGCTCACTGTGTAGTGGTAGAAGAAGTTGACAAAAAGCCCTAGTTCCATGAAATTTGGACATACATCCAGCAAAATGAGTACCCTGAAGGAGCAACCAGCAATGACTGAAAGACAATTATGAGGTTGGCTATGGGGTTCTTCTTGGACGGTGAGGTGTTGCATAAAAGGAACCACGATATGACCCTTCTACGTTGTGTAGAAGCGCGAGAAGCACGACAACGTAGAAGCGCGAGAAGCACGATATATCATGCATGAGGTCCATGAGGGAGTCTGTGGTACTCATGCCAGGGGTCACTCATTGGCGCGGAAAATCCTTAGGAGTGGATATCACTGGATGACCATGGAAAGGAATTGCATTGAATATGCCCGGAAGTGCCATAAATGCCAAATTTATGGAGACTGGATTCAAGTTCCACCAGCCCCACTCCACGCCTTATCTGGACCTTGGCCTTTCTCAGCCTAGGGCATGGACATGATTGGGCCGATTACTCCGGAAGCCAGCAACGGGCACCGTTTCATCTTTGTGGCTATTGATTATTTCACAAAATGGGTAGAGGTAGTGTCATACTCTAGTGTCACGTAGAACGTGGTCAGTCGCTTCATAAAGAGGGAGTTAATTTGCCGGTATGGAGTTCCCGAAAGGATAATCTCGGATAATGCCAAGAACTTGAACAACAAAGTAATGACAAAGTTGTGTAATCAGTTCAAGGTTAGGCACCATAATTCAGCTCCTTACAGACCACAGATGAATGGGGCAGTAGAAGTAGGCAAAAAGAACATCAAGAGTATCTTGGAAAAAATGATGGAAACCTACAAAGATTGGCATGACAAGCTCCTTTTTGCCCTAATAGCATACAGAACCACAGTCCGAACCTCCACAGGTGCCACTCCTTTCTCACTAGTGTACGAGATGGAGGCTGTGGTCCCGATAGAGGTTGAAATCCCGTCCCTACGGGTCCTGAAGGAAGCAAAGTTGACCGAAGCAGAATGGATACAATCTCGGTATGATCAGTTGAACTTGATTGAAGAAAAAAGGATAGTCGTAATAGCTTATGAGCAGTTGTACTAGAAAATGATGATGAGGGAATTCAACAAGAAGATATGATCTCGACAATTTCAAGAAGGTGATTTAGCATTGAGAAAGATTTTACCAATCCATATGGATCCCCGTGGTAAATGGACGCCTAACTAGGAAGCGCCTTATGTGGTAAAGAAGGCATTCTCAGGAGGCGCCTTGTTCTTAGCAAACGTGGATGGAGCCGACCTCTTGCACCTTGTTAATTCTGATGCTGTAAAGAAATATTATGCTTAGAGGCCTTGTACACTTTCAAAAGAAAGCAATAAATTGTTCATGTTGTTATTCCATGCGCTCTCTATTTGTTCATGTTTTGATTAGATGATAGATGGTCATTTTTGGCCGACCAATTCCCCCCTTAAAAAACCCAAAAATTTGTCTATCACTTGGAAAACCCTTTTAAACTTAAAAGTTAACCAATTTTCTTCAAAAGTCATTTCCCAAATTTAAACTGGGTTGGGATTTTCAAAGGTCAGGCAAATCATGCGAGGCAATAACACAATGCCAAAATGACGGCAAGCCATTTTTCCGCTATCCAAAAGTTAGAGAAAGAAAATACTCCTTGATACCCCCTGTTGAGCCTGAAAATGTTTAATCTTTTGTTTAAATCCACCAAAGGATCACACCCCACATGGGGTAGTTTTGGAAAGACTTGTCTCGAACAAAGCCTAAATGAATAAATGGAGGCACGATTCCCCGTAAAAAAAAAAGAAAATGCGGCGAAAGGACAAAGGGGAAAATCAAAGCAAAGGAGAAACAAAGGACATGCATCGTTTGTGATCTTTGACCAATTCACCCTTTGGTAAAATTCATAAGTTCGAGCCTCATGCACCATTTCTTCTTTAACCAATACCCACAGCTTACATTACAACCCAAATGAAAAGACCTAATCAAATTGACATATGTTATTGTTTTAAATGATTTGTCAGACTCAATATTGAGTTTGAACTATGTAATGACCTGATCCTATAAAAATACGTAGGCAGCTTGTTCAAATTGACAAGCTCGGTCAATGCTTTGCAAAAACCCCAAATAGGGGAGAACACATTCATCTGGGGGTGGGACTTTGAGCTTTAGTTTTCTCATTCTTCTAAAAGCCCTCATCCTTAAAGCCAATGTTTCGTCTCAAGTCTTAAAGATCATCTAGAGGTCGAAACATGAATAATGCCTAATCGGGTCATGGACAAACAAATGAACGAAGAGTATCATTTGGTCTTACAGCATCAAGAGGAGAGTTCTTTTCTGTGAAAAGGGCAGTTCTTGAAAAGGGAAGAGTTGTTTCGGCTTTATAAATTGATGTCATCACCTTGACAAGGGGTATTGGTGTCGAGTTTACCCTTTTCCCAAAATACTTTCTGAACATAGAAAAATAATTAATTTGTATAGTCTGATACACTAAGTCAGCAAATTAATGTCATAAATGCATAATAAAAAATCCTTTTGTTTTTCAAAACCCTAAAAAATGGACAGTAAAAAAAAAAAAAAATTAAAAAGTTCTCGATACTGGGTGCTTGTCGAATTTGAAAGGGGGGTAGAGCTAGCAATAATTGTAATTGGGGCAGATTTTGGGTTGAGTTTTGTCTAAACTGATTTCGATGCCTTCATATCAAAACACAATATGAAGACATAACCAAGAACAATGGCAGGTAAACACTGGGGCAGATTTTGAGCACTTTTGGAATTTGAAACATGGCTAGAATCATCGGTAACTTGGGATTTGAAAACATGGCCGAGAGTAGACACAAACCAATGTAATTCGAGCAAATGACGAGATGAATTTTTAATGAATCAATTCAAGGACCCTCATATTAAATTGAAATTTGAAATTGGCCAAGGATAAGGATAGGGTTGTCGATTACAGGCACGTTAGAGGAAGGAAAGTTCATGCATTTCATGCATTGCATAAGAAAGAAAATACAAAGGACATCTCATACAATGTGCATACATCTTTGCACTCATGCATTATTATGCACACGTACACATAGTAACATATCATTGCATTCTAGCATCTCAGGTAGCAACATGCATACATATAGCAATAGAGCACTATTCATTTATACTTGCCTGGTTAAATAAAGTTTTGAATAATCCTTTTGCATCCTTAATTGGGTCATTCTTGTCTTGACATATTTGAAAACTAGGGCAGCTGACCCCATGCACAGATTGACATACTTTGAAATTGTGGCAATTGACCCCAAGAATCAATTGAGGCATTGGTTGTTAAGTCTCAAAGTAGGCAATCTAAAGACAACCCAAAAAAAAAAAAAATCTCGGGATTTCTTTTCTGACTGATCATCCCTAGCGGAGTCGTCAAGCTGTTGCGACGTTCGTAGGCGGAACGAAGCGAATGAAAAGTGAATTTAAATTTTCGTGAAAAATGGTGTAATTGAGTCGTCGTTAACCTTTTAGTGTGGTTAGAACACTCGATTACTACCCAATTAAGGGAAGAATCAAGTGTTCTAACCACACTAAAAGGTTAGTGGCGACTCCATTGCACCATTTTTCACGAAAATTTAAATTCACTTTTCATTCAATTTGTTCCGCCTGGGAACGTCGCGACACTCACCTTCATTATCCCACTTTCAGACTTGTAAATAAACCTATCCCGTTACAATCTAAAGTGTCCAATAAAATCAAATTCTTCCTTAACTCCGGTATGTGCCTAACATCACATAACGTCCTCACCACACCATCATACATTTTGATTCTAATGTTCCCTATTCCGAAAATTTTGCGTGAAACATCATTCCCCATCAGAATAGAACCAAAATTTACTAATATATAAGTGGTGAACCAGTCTTTGTTGGGTGTCATGTGATAATACCATGACGAATTTAAGATCTAAGAATTCGTGAGACCATCTGTACCAGATGAAACCAAAAGCATGTCACCACCACCGCTCCCTAAGTCTCCTTCTTCCACTACATTCACCGAGTTTGATGAACCTTCTTTATTTTCTGCATTCCCTTTCTTCCTCTATGGACAATTTGGTTTTATGTGCCCTTTTTTCTCGCACTTAAAACACCATACGTCCTTCCTATTCCTGGAATTGGACCGAGCCTTATTGTTACTCTGTCCACTCCATAACTTGCTTCTCCCACAGTCCTAATTACCTTTCACCACAAGCCCTTCACCTTGAGAATTCTTATCACTAGTCTTCTTCCTTTGATGGAAACCCAACAAGGCACTAGTGATATCCTCCAACTCCAGAGTTTCTTTAGCCCGTGTCAAAGTTGTAACTAGATTTTCATACGTAGGAGACGTATGTAGGGAATTCAACAGCATCAATGCCTTGTCTTCTTCCTCAAACTTCGCATCAATCCGCTTCAGATCACTAATGATCTAATTGAATACGCTGATGTGTTGATTCATATCTGAACCCTCTGTCATCTTAAGCCAATACAGTTTTTGCTTAAAATACAACTTATTTGTCAATGACGTAGACATATACCGGCTCTCTAGTTTCAGCCAAACTGTTGCTGGCGATTCGTCATCCATGATGTGATACGTCACATCATCAGCCAGACAAAGCCCGATACTCACCAAAACCTTTGCTTCCGACTCTTTCCAACTCATCTCGTCCATGCCTTCCAGCTACCTCACGAATAATGCTTTCACCATACCTTGTTGCACCAACAAGTCCTTAACCTTCCTCTACCAAAGTCCAAAATTTCTCGTTCCATCAAACTTTGCAGAAGAAATTCCAAAAGCCATTAGAACCTAATGCTTTGACACTAATTTGTTGTGCAAAGATTATCAGTGCGCAGCGGAAGTACAAATCGAATCGGATCATGCAATGCAACAACCAACAATGAACTATTAAAAAACAATCAATCACAGATAATAAAGGAAAGCAATAAAACACACGACACAAGAATTTACGTGGTTAGGCAATGTGCCTACGTCCATGGAAGCAAGCAGCTATTTTTTACTATCTTTTCAAACAAGGGTTACAATATTGTTTTTATGCTAACCCTGTACGTATAGAAGGCGTAGAAAGTTCCCCAAGTACCACTGTAGCAATCTTTTGAGGAAAATCTTCTGAAATCCAAAATCTACTAATCTTCCCAAGTCAAAATTCATAATCACTATCAAACAAGACCGTTGTTGGTTTCAGAAAACCTTCAATGGTTTAATACAAAAACTGAAATGTGAAGCTTGAAACCGTCGACGGTATCTCCCGAGGGTAAATCATCTACCAAACCGTCGACAGTTTCCTACAACCCAACTTCCTTATTTTTAGTTCACCATACTTTCCCTATGCATGTATTCCACTCAATATGAGTCACATACTCCAACAAGTTTGAATAGCTTGCGAGTAGGCTTCATTCACTTGCACTCTTGTTTTTTGATAAGATAAATTGTAGAGATAAACTTGGGAGAAAAATAAAATAAAATTGGTGTCAATTTTTTATTCATTAGAATGCTCCTTGTAAGACTACTATTTAAAGTTAAAGATTGTTTTAATCCTATATTTGGAATTATGAGTTTCAAGATTTAAATTTGAATATGTGTAAATTTAAATAAAAATGGATGCAATTTTATATTCTATTTTGTCTAAGTTCACACAAATCAAAATTCAAACCTTAAAATCAATGTTTTCAAATACTACCTAAATATATTTGCACGCTTTCTCTTCATACACCTCCAATTTAGGGGATTAAAAAGTTAGCATTTTTTTAACCTTTGTTTTCTATACTTGTCTCCTCTCTATCTCATGCCAACAAAACAAGAAATAAGCAAAAAAAATATTTCTTTTCTTCCCCTTTGTCTCAAATGAAACAAATATTTATGTAGGAAAAATTAACCTAGTCAAATTCAATTAATTAGTTAAACAGATTTGTACCAATTTTTGTAAACCTAAATGTAGGGTTGCAATATTTGTTATTTGGGCTATGTAACAAACATGGAGGTTTCAACTTTCATTAACTTTAGAAGCCATCAAGATCTCTGCTTGGAAGTAGTATAGGTGCATCGTCACATTTTAATTTTTGGTATATGAATGGTTGTCAATGCTCTTATGCTAGATCAATTAGAGATACTATGATAGTCATTTAGGGACGTACTAGTGGTTATAACTCGGGACTTACATATTAGAGGTCTTATATTCGAATCTTACGAGAGTTAGGCCTAAATGAATATATGGAGGCAGTTTTGGCATATGTTGTTGTCTCAAATGATTTGTCAGACTCAATATTGAGTTTGAACTACGTAATGACCTGATCCTATAAAGGTACATAGCTAGCTTGTTCAAATTGACAAGCTCGGTCAATGCTTTGCAAAAACCCCAAAATGGGGGAGAACACATTCATCTGGGGGTGAGACTTTGAGCTTTAGTTTTCCCATTCTTCTAAAAGCCCTTATACTTAAAGCTAATGTTTTGTCCTAAGTCTTAAAGACCATTTAGAGGTCGAATGAATAATGCCTAATCGGGTCATGGACAAACAAATGAACGAAGAGTATCATTTGGTCTTACAACATTAAAAGGAGGAGTGAGTTCTTTTCGGTGAAAAAGGGCAGTTCTTGAAAAGGGAAAAGTTGTTTCGGCTTTATAAATTGACGTCATCACCTTGACAAGGGGTACTGGTGTCGAGTTTACCCTCTTCCCAAAATAATTTTTGAACATAGAAAAACAATTATTTTGCATAGTTTGATACACTACGTTAGCAAATTAATGTCATAATTGCATAATGAAAAATACTTTTGTTTTTCAAAGCCCTAAAAAATGGACAGTCAGAAAAAAAAAAAAATTTAGAGTTCTCGATATTGGGGCAGATTTTGGGCGCCTGTCGAATTTGAAAGGAGAATAATGGTAATTGGGGCAGATTTTGGGTTGAATTTTGTCTAAACTGATTTCGATGCCTTCATATTAAAACACAAGATGAAGACATAGCCAAGATTAATGGTAGATAAACACTGGGGTAGATTTTGAGCACTTTTGGAATTTGAAACATGGCTAGAATCATCGGCAACTTGGGATTTGAAAACATGGTCGAGAGCAGGCACAAACCAATGTAATTCGGGCAAATGACGAGATGAATTTTTAATGAATCAATTCAAGGACCCTCATATTGGATTGAAATTTAAAAATGACCAAGGATAAGGATAGGTTTGTCGATTACAAGCACATTGTAGGAAGGAAAGTTCATGCATTAGCATGCATTCAATGCATTGCATAAGAAAGAAAATACAAAGGACATCTCATACAATGTGCATACATCTTTGCACTCATGCATTATTATGCACACGTACACATAATAACATATCACTGCATTCTAGCATCCCAGATAGCAACATGCATACATATAGCAATAGAGCACCATTCATTTATACTTGTCTGGTTAAATAAACTTTTGAATAATCCTTTTGCATTCTTGATTAAGTCATTCTTGTCTTGACATGTTTGAAAACTAGGGCAGCTGACCCCATGCACATATTGACATACTTTGAAATTGTGGCAGTTGACCTCAAGAATCAATTAAGGCATTGGTTGTCGAGTCTCAAAGCGGGTAATCTAAAGACAGCCAAAAATAAAATAAAATTAGGATTTCTTTTCCGATTGATCATCCCCAACGGAATCTTCAAGCTGTCGCGACATTAAAGATAGAATCAAGTGTTCTAACGATACTAAAAGGTTAGTGGCGACTCCATTACACCATTTTTCACAAAAATTTAAATTCATTTTTCATTCCCTTCGTTCCGCCTAGGAACATCGCGACACTCACTTTCATTATCCCACTTTCAGACTTGTAAATAAACTCATCCCATTACAATCTAAAGTGTCCAATGAAATCAAATTCTTCCTTAACTACGGTATGTGCCTAACATCATATAACGTCCTCACCACACCATCATATATTTTTATTCTAATGTTCCCTATTCCGAAAATTTTGCATGAAGCATCATTCCCCATCAGAATAGAACCAAAATTTACTAATATATAAGTGGTGAACCAGTCTTTGTTGGGTGTCATTTGATAATAGCATGACAAATTTAAGATCCAATAATTTGTGAGACCATTTGTACCGGATGAAATCGAAAGCATATCACCACCACCGCTCCCTGAGTCTCCTTCTTCCACTACATTCGCCGAGTTTGACGAACCTTCTTTATTTTTTGCATTTCCTTTCTTCCTCTCTAGACAATCTGGTTTTATGTGTCCTTTTTTCTCACACTTAAAACACCGTACGTCCTTCCTATTCCTAGAATTGGACCGAGCCTTATTGTTACTCTGTCCACTTCATAACTTGCTTCTCCCACTTAAAACACTGTACATTGATGTGTTGATTCAGATCTGAACCCTCTATCATCTTAAGCCAATACAGTTTTTGCTTAAGATACAACTTGTTTGTCAATGACTTAGACATATACCGACTCTCTAGTTTCAGCCAAACTGCTGCTGGCGATTCCTCATCCATGATGTGATACATCACATCAGCAGCGAGACAAAGCCTGATACTCACCACAACCTTTGCTTCCAAGTCCTTCCAACTCATCTCGTCCATGTCTTCCAGCTACCTCACGTATAATGTTTTCACCATACCTTGCTGCACTAACAAGTCCTTAACCCTCCTCTACCAAAGTCCAAAACTTCTCATTCCGTCGAACTTTGTATAAGAAATTCCAATGCCATTAGAACCTAATGCTTTGATACTAATTTGTTGTGCAAAGATTATCAGTGCGCAACGGAAGCACAAATTGAATTGGGTCATGCAATGCAGCAACCAACAATGAACTATTAGAAAACAATCAATCACAAAGGTAATAAAGGAAAGCAATAAAACACACGACACAAGAATTTATGTGGTTAGGCAATGTGCCTACGTCCATGGGAGCAAGCGGCTGATTTTTACTATCTTTTCAAACAAGGGTTACAGTATTATTTATATGATTACCCTGTACGTACAGAAGGCTTAGAAAGTTCCCCAAGTACCACTATAGCAATCATCTGAGGAAAATCTTCCGAAATCCCAAATCTACTAATCTTCCCGATTCAAAATTCATAATCACTATCAAACAAGACCGTTGTCGGTTTCAGAAAACGTTCAACGGTTTAATACAAATATTGAAATGTGAAGCTTCAAACCGTCAACGGTATCTCCCGAGGGTAAACCATCTACCAAACCGTCGACAGTTTCCTACAACCCAACTTCCTTGTTTTTACTTCACCATACTTTCCCTGTGCATGTATTCCACTCAATATGAGTCACATACTCTAACAAGTTTGAATAGCTTGCGAGTAGGTTTCATTCACTTGCACTCTTGTTTTTTGATAAGGTAAATTGTAGAGATAAACTTGGGAGAAAAAAAAAATTGGTGTCAATTTATTATTCATTAGAATGCTCCTTGTAAGACTACTATTTAAAGTTAAAGAGTGTTTTAATCCTATATTTGGAATTATGAGTTTCAAGACTTGAATTTGAATACGTGTAAATTTAAATAAAAATGGATGCAATTTTATATTCTATTTTGTCTAAGTTCACACAAATCAAAATTCAAACCTTAAAATCAATGTTTTCAAATACTACCTAAATATATTTGCACGCTTTCTCTTCATTTACCTCCAATTTAGGGGATTAAAAAGTTAGCATTTTTTAAACCTTTGTTTTCTATACTTTTCTCCTCTCTATCTCATGCGAACAAAAGAAGAAATGAGCAAAAAAAATATTTCTTTTCTTCCCCTTTGTCTCAAATGAAACAAATCTTTATGTAGAAAAAATTAACCTAGTCAAATTCAATTAATTAGTTAAACAGATTTGTACCAATTTTTGTAAACCTAAATGTAGGGTTGCAATATTTGTTATTTGGGCTATGTAACAAACATGGAGGTTTCAACTTTCATTAACTTTAGAAGCCATCAAGATCTCTGCTTGGAAGTAGTATAGGTGCATCGTCACATTTTAATTTTTGGTATATGAATGGTTGTCAATGCTCTTATGCTAGATCAATTAGAGATACTATGATAGTCATTTAGGGACGTACTAGTGGTTATAACTCGGGACTTACATATTAGAGGTCTTATATTCGAATCTTACGAGAGTTAGGAAAGGGTATGGAATGATAGATAGGCTACTTCTTGTGATGTAATTCAAGCTCAAAGTCAAAAATAAATAAGTAACTAGGCTAAAAAATGTGTCATTACTATCATCTTTTATTAAAGTTGTCAGATTAATAATATATAATTTGTGTTTTTTTTTTTTTTTGTTGAGAAGTGCATAGTGGGTTATCTATAAAGAACTCAAAAAGTGGCAATAGGTGGTAAGTAAGTTGTGATTACATATCACTATTATGACTAGGCTTAAGAAGATGATAATTTTGAACATTTCCCTTTTAACTGTAATTATTAGAATTGTCGGTAGGAAACTAAAACAACTTCTTACTTCTTCTTCTTCTTTTTTTTTTTTTTGAATATCGCTGGGTGTCCACGCCCGTCAACGTCCGTTTTACGGTCCGCACCGGTCGTGACTAATCCCACGCCCCGTGGAGATGGCCCCACATCACCACGAGGGGGGTAAATTCAGGAGCCCGCCACAGGAATCAAACCCGGGAGGCATTTCTGCTAACCATCAAGCGGCACTCCACAAGATCCGCTCTGCCAACTGAGCTACACCTTGGGGGCAACAACTTCTTACTTCTTGAATCAATGCATAAGAGTCCAAGAAAGGAACCATAGGTCAAAGGAGAGAGAGAAATTGGATTTGTTTATGTACACTACAATTGATTTTGCATGCATTGAAACTTGTTCTAGTGCACATATTTCTCTATATTACAATAATAATAAAAAAGAAAAACAAAACATATGCATTCCATCTTCTTGTGTGCGTGTGCATGCACATATAATAAACATATATACAATCATCATAGCATGGATTCTTGCTTATTCAATAATATCATCACAAATGTTTCAAGACCAATAATTTCAACATAACAATAAAACATTTTAATCAAGTGGCAATTTTCAACTTAACCACCCATTGTGTATTTGCATAAAAGCGAAAATATTCTCTGAAAGTTGAAGAACTTTCTATCACGCAAGTCACTATCCCAACTTGCTAGAATTTCATAAAATTATTCGGCACAATTAACATTGAGAACCCACTAAATCCAAATTTCTTACAAACCCCTTACTCCACCTGGTGATAAGGACAAATTTAATTGAGAGAAAAGTTCACACTAAGAAGGATATACACAAGAGTTTTTGAAACAATTTTCAACAGTAAGCAACTTTCAGCATAAATAAACTTTTTGAGAGAAAAGTTTTTAGTGACTTTCAAATATCAATATGAATATAAAATTTGGGCAAGTTAGTTGTTTTGCATAACAGAGTATGATTTTTTGTTAGACCAATCGACCGCTTACAAAGATTGTTGACTTGATATTAGTCATTAAAGTAAAAATAAAACCGATGCAATCTCTAAAAAGATATACTGGTTGACAACTCACTTGGCCCAATCGATCGTTCAAGCATTCTATCAAAGTCGTCAACCACCCCAAGCGACAAGTCTAGAATAGTCTCCTTTTCTCTCTTCTATTTTGTTTTTTTGTTACTTTAGTGTCATGATCATTCATTTTCTTAGAGATTACATACAGTTCAATTTTAAAAATACAATCAAATACGTAAGAGAATCTTCAATATTTTTCAAATTTTGCCTATTTCTAAATCTTTAAAAATATCCTTCAAACTTTGCCCATTTCATGAATTCATTAACAACTTGTACATCACACTTATGCTCAAAGTAATTAGTTCTTAAATAGTTGTCAACATTGAAATTAGGTCGTAAAACCTTAGCGCTAATAGTAAAATTGTCGAATCATTTAATGATCCATAACTATAATAACATAAAAAGAATGCACTTTGAAATTTATCAAACAGAAAAAATAGGCATAAGATTTTAGCTCCAATCTACTACACATGATCCCCGCCCCCCCCCCCCCCCCCCCCCCCCCCCCCCAAAAAAAAAAAAACTATAGCACTATTTCCTTAGCTAATTTTGACCACCTTTTATTTCCCTAAGTGAATAAAATGCAAATTAAAGTCACATGCCTTAATTTTAGCTTTTTCAGCTTCTAGAAAAGCTCACTATTTTCAGTTTTTTTTTTGGGTAACATTTTCTTCATCCTCATTCCTCTTGCTGTTCCTCCTTTTCTCCCTAGAATTAGTTTTATAACTACTATCTTCAACCTCATTTTTCTACCTTAAATTTCATTCTGAAGCCCCCCTACGACATTTAAATTCAATTACATTTTTTTAAAACCCCTGATTTTAGGGGGAAGAGGGGCACAAATAGCAGTGAAGAGATAGTTGGTCATATCTATACTTGGAGGTTGTAGCATGAATATGCAATTAATCAATTGTGGACAAAACTCTAATATAATATAGTTTGTTTGGTTACATAGAAGTAGAGAAAAAGAAGAGAAACTTATAAGAGAGAGGAAAAAAAAAAAAAAACAATTAGTTTCTCTTCATCTCTCTCCAATTAAAGGAGAAAAAAAGTCACTCCACTTTGACATTTTTTTTTATCTCCACCATTTCTTTTCTCATCTCTCTCTCATGTGAAGCAAACTAAATCACGTACAAGTAAAAAATGCTAGAAGGCTTATTCTTGAAAGTAGGAAGGGGAGCATCCACATTCCAATGTCTAGTGTCGCAACGTCTTGGGAATGTAACGAGGCGAATGAAAAAATTAGATTTTGATTTTTAGGTAAAAATAGGAATGAAGTCACCACTAACCTTTTAATGTGATTACAACACTTGATTACTATCCAATGATGGGTAGAATCGGTATGTGTTATCAAAGTAGGGATCAGGAGTTCAGTTACGTGAGAGGAAGGTCCAAGCACCCCCTACGCACCCGTTCTTACGAACGATACCTAATTAATTAAAAAATTATCCCAAAATAAATTCGAAAAGTCTTTTATGTTACTTATTTTGAGAATTCACAAAATGTAAATGTACATGAATGAATCACACAAATATTTACATAGATAATATATTCCCTCAAAACCAAGGTACACAAAGCTTGAAAAGCTCATACCCCTTTTGTTGCAATCATGAGGATTGGAAAATTGAGAAAATATGCTACAAAATACACTCCCAAAATTTTGAAATCTCATAAGGTTTTCTGAGTATATATATATATATATTTTGGGAGGATTTCGATCTCATTCAGGATGAAAAGTTGCCAAAAATAATGTCTAGGTCTCAAAAATTTTTTTTTTGACTTTTCTATTTTTGTAATTTTTTTTAAAGGACTCATTCGACTTCTCAGAGTGCCAGGTTCTCTCAAAACGGTCTGATTAAAATTGGGGTGTCGATAGCTGCCCCTCTTTGTAGGCTTCGTTGCTTCAACGTAACAGTAGGAACTCTCCTACGCCATTTGTAGCAACAAGCTAGCAAAGATGAAAGACGCCTATTTTAATGAGGCCACACAACTGCCTCACTCTTTCAGATCAATCAGGTGCTATTTCTGTCAATCAAGGGTGGGAAGAGAGCGAACAGGGCAAAAAAGTTGCATTTATTCTAGGAAGTTAGTAGTTAGCTATTTTTGGGTTACAAGGGTAGAAAGTGGCTTGCATCGGGTGTAGGACCCTGAAAGCCAGATGGCTACTCGAGTGTAAGATCTCGAGAGTTTGTGGTTTACCAATCAGGTGTAGGACCCTGAGTTTCTAGAAAATGACTGCTTTGCTGGAGATGACCAATTACGTGTGGGATCCTGAAGGTCCTAGACTGCTTGCTGATGGCTTGAGTGTAGGATCTCAAGAATTCTTGGGGTAAGGTCCCAAATATTTTCAATGCTCGAGTGTAGGATCTCGAGGTTCTGCTGGATGCTTGAGTGTAGGATCTCGAGGCTTCTCGATGTCTACTTCGCTGGGGATGATTAATAGGTTGTAAGGCCCCAAGATCCTTGGCTTCTTGAATAATTACTTCGCTGGGGATAATCAATTGGGTGTAGGGTCCCAAGATCCTTTAGCTACTCAGCTACCCCCCTGGTGTAAGATCCTGAGTCTCTAAAGAATAGTTACTTCGGGGATGATCAATCGGGTGTAGGGTCTCGAGATCCTTTAGCAAATCGAATCAGGTTTAGGATCCTGGGGACTTTTTGAATGTAGAATTCTTCTAGTTGCTCCAGTGTAGGATCTCAAGGACTTCTCATATGTACGATTCTGAGAGTTTGCGGATTGCTCGAGTCTAGGATCTGGAGGACTTCTAAGATGTAGGATTCTGAGAGTCTGCTGGTTGCTCGAGTGTAGGATCTCAAGGACTTCTCAGATGTAGGATTCTGAGAGCCTACTGATTTCTTGAGTGTAGGATCTCGAGGAATTCTCAGATGTAGGCTTCTGAGAGTCTGCTAACTACTTAATTGAGGTTTGGGTTAAATTATCCTAGTTTCAAAACAAATCGATTGGTACCTGGGGGTCAGCTGCCCCAGTTTCAAAGTAGTCAAATTTCTGCCTGGGGTCAACCACCACAGTTTCTAGGTAAATTAGTATGTGCCTGGGGTCAACTGCCCCAGTTTCCAAGTATATCATTGTGTGCCTAGGGTCAGCTGCCCTAGCTTCCAAATATATCATTGTGTGCCTAGGGTCAGCTATCCCAGTTTCCAGAGATTGGAAAACAGGAATTGCTTGGTCAAGTATGCCAAATGACCATTCAAAAGTTTATTCAACAAAACAAGTATGACTGGATGATGCAAGCATGCGGCTATATGTATGCATGTTGAGATGCATGGATGTATGCATGTTGCTATATGTATGTATTTTTTCTTTTCTATGCAGTGTATGAAATGTGTGATGATGTGCGAGTTTTCTTTCTCCAATGTGATTGTAATCAACAAAACCAATCTTTGAATTCCATTCTGATATGGACGCCTCTGAATCAGTTCCTCGTCCTGAAATTCGCCCCAGTTAAATTCATATGAGACTGATCTTGACCGTGTTTTCGAATTCTAATCTAATAATAAGGTGCCTGAATGGGTTCCACTAAAACTCAGCACGAAATCTGCCCCAGTTACATTTATTTGTCACTGATCTTGACCATGTTTTCAATTTGACAGGAAGGCATCGGAACTAGCTTCACTAAAGCTCAACATGAAATCTACCCCAGTTACATTATTTGACACTGATATTGGCCATGTTTTCAATCTAACATGAAGGCACCCAACATGGAATCTGCCCCATTTAAATGCATTTGTAATTGCTCCTAGATGTGCTTTCAAATTCCACTTGGATAAGCAAATCTCTGAATTGGTTCTCCTGAAACTTGACATGAAATCTAACCTAGTTAAATTGCCTGTATTGCACTTTCTCAATGGGGACCTTCTTCTTAGGAAGCGTACTGGTGATTCTAAAATCTTTTGACTATCCGCCCTCTTTCGAATTTTTGAAGAGTAAGGAGGGTTGTTTTATTTATTTATTTATTTTTTTTTTTTTTTTGAAGAATGAATGATCATGCATTTAGGACATCAATTTGCTAAATTAAAAGGTCATGTGCACAAAATATATGTTTTACCATGTTCACATACTATTTCAGGGGAAATAATTTATACGAGTATTCGAAAGTCATATGACATTGATGTTAATTCACCATACTAAATAGCTGAATTTCTCCTCTTTTTCACAAAATGCCCCAGTTTTATCGAGGGATCCTTCTCCTCTTGCGTCCTATTCTACTGTGAAACCACTGGAATTCTCTTATTTTACTATCACCTTTAGTTCAGTCAAGTTCAGTCCATGTTTTGATCTCAAGATGGTCTTTAAGGCATTGGTACGAAACATAGGCTTAGGGATACAAGTTTTCAGAAGAAAAAGGAAACTAAGGCTCAAAAATCCCATCCCATATGTTTTCTGCCCCAATTTGTGGTGAGGTGTTTGCAAGATATTGACCGCACTTGTCCATTTGAACAAGTTGCCTACATACCTTTTTAGGATCAAGTCATTACATAGTTCAAACTCAATCATTGAGTCTGACGAATCATTAGAGACAACGATACATATACCAATTTGGTCTGGATTTTCATTTGGACCGTAATGTAGGCTAGGGAGATATAGGTTAAATAAGAAAAGGGTTAAGAAGGCTCAAAATCATTGATCTTATCAAGGGTAATCATTGGTCAAAGATCACATATAAGGTATGTTTCTTATTTTTTTTTCTTTCTTCTTTTCTTTTTTCTGCATTTTCTTCTTTTTACTGCACCTTTTGCTTTTCCTTTCATGGAGGGATTTTACCTTCACTTTCATTTGGACTCCATTTGGGACTGATTTTAAAACTGCCCTAGTGTGGGGTGTGATTCTTTGACAGGTTAATCAAGAATTGAATTTTTTAGGCTCAAAAGGGCTAGCAAGGGACTTATTTTTATTTTTATTGTTTTTGGGTAGTAGAAAGATGGCATGCCATCCTTTTGGTAGCTAAACGTTGCCTCATAAGATTTGTCAAATGCTTGAAATCCCAAACCCAATTAGACTTTTGGAAAATGACTTTAGAAGAAAATGGTTTAGGACTTAGGCTCAAAGAATTTAATAAGTGATAAATCAATGTTTGGTTCTTTTATGGGAAAACTAATCGGCCAAAGATGGTCATCTATCAGTTGATCAAAAAAAGAGTAATAATTGACATGAAATTGTCAGAATGGCACAGCCACTTCATTGAATTCCTTCGAGAGTAAAATGCTTCTTCTCAACGTCTGAATTCATATGGTGAGGAAGAATTGTTTCATCTTCCTCTGCTTCCACCTCCAGGCTTGAATTTTCAAAATCAACATTTGTTTCTGGCTCACAAATAATGGCATAGTTATTTTCCCTATCCTTGCATGAAACACAAGCAAACATTTTTTTGGCAATTGAACTCATGATGCAAGTGATATATGAAAATGCATAACTTTGTTTTATTGATAAAAGGGAAATTGTCCGGGATAGCAGTGTCGATGGACTACAAGAATAAAAAGAGTGAAAATAAAGAAAATAACATCATTACATGAAATAAACTAAATAATCAAAAGCTTGTCTCATTTGTATCTTCGCTCCTGCGGTTAAAGGGTGAACCTATCCATTCAGGCTATTTGTTGAGTCATCAGGATCCAGGACTGACATGCTCTTCCACCTGACTTCAGCTCCCAAATCTTCTTACAACATATTAACCATTTCTTTCCTCGTGATTAGGTAGAGGATCACTCTGGACTCCTAACTGCTTGTCATTGAAAACCAACCAATCGACATCCCTCAACGATTGTACCTTGTGCTTAAAAGTCCAACAGCGGTCAACGGTGTGGCCTGGAGAATTGGAGTGATACGCGCACCGAGCATCCAGGTCATACCATTGCAATAGGGGATGTCGTACGGCTACTCCAAGGATAACTGAAATGAGTCTTCTTTTGAGCAATTGCGGGAACAATTCCGAAAGACATAGGAATTGGTTCCACCCTATTAGGACCATTTCTCTGTGTCTGAACATTTTGTTGTGTGAGCATAGACCCATAGGGAACAAACTGAGACCCTACGCCTGTATGCACTATTTGATTAATGGTGGGTCCACAAACAAGATTTTTCCTGGGCCCCTGGTTTCGATTGCCTTGGTAATAATACCCTTGAATCATATGGGCCTTTTCATCTTTCTTTTTATTGGCCCACTTCTTGCTTGGACTAGATTCTAAATTGACATTTTTGGCCTTCCATGATTTTATAGCCGCTTCGATCCTTTCACCAGTGGACACCACGTCCATGAAATTTTGAGGGGTAGCCCCTAAAAGATGGCCAAAGTAGGGATCGTTGAGTGTGTTAATAAACAAATAGATTGCCTCCCTATCATCCACAAGAGGACATACCTGGATCGAGGAATCCCTCCATCTATAAGTGTATTCCTTAAAGGTTTCAATAGGCTTCTTTTCCATCATCTGTAATGACATATGATTTGGTACCATCTCTATGACGTGGAAGTATTGAACAATAAATGTGTGGGTTAGGTCTTTCCAAGTACGAATTCAAACCCTGTCCAATTGAATATACCACCTGACAGCCCCCAGTTAGGCTATTCTGAATGCAATGTATCAAGAGTTTATTGTCGTCAGAATAAGCAGCCATTTTCTGGCAGTATAGGCGAAGGTGCGTCCTAGGGCACTTAGTTCCATCGAACTTTTCAAAATCACAAGTCTTAAATTTGGGAGGTAGTGTCACCTTCAGCACCAAGTAGAGGTCGTTGGCATTTATAGACCCAAATTGGCATGTACCCTTCATTGTCCAAAGACGCTCTTCTATTACATCCCACCGTCACTCAGTTTCTGCTTTATTGATCCCCATATCTGAAAATATTAATGGGGGTGTCCCCATGACATGGAACCCTTGAGTCAGTATAGCAGGAATGAATGGTGGTGTAGTTGGCCCTGAACCATTTGCGGATAGGAAAGGGAAACTGTGGTTTGCCCGTGAATTAGAGTGAATCCCGGAGCGTGTATGGGATCTGACTCTGTTTTTGGTTCTAAGACTTGAACGACTTTCCCCTTATTAGCAGCCATCAGTAATTCCATCATCTTATTCATTTGCATCTGGATGTTTTTTGACGTTGCTACCCATTTCTTCCTGATGCTGCTCTATACCCATAACATGGTTTTCCAGTTGGTCACTCATTGATTTTTCCTTTCGCCTAGTGTTGTACAGGTGTGTAAAGGTTTCATTCGTTGCATTTTGGTTTTACTCCTTGCTTCATGTACAAAAAACCCCTCATTAGAACGATGAATGCATAATTATGTTATGCAATGAGTGTTTATGTATGGATGTAACTAGTGCAAACATACATACAAATGGAGATATGAACATGCATGCAGCCTATCGTGCATAGCTATGCGTGAAATTATGCATAAAATGTATGAATGTAATGTAAACTAAATAACCACTTTTCTAGAACTCTAAAAAAAAAAATTTTTCAACTGACGAAAGATTTCAAATTAAGCCCACCATTGATGGACCACTATTTCAATTTGATTCCTCCCTCAACCATTCCTTTCCCTGGTGATGGTCCATCTACCCTGAAGGATCAGGTTATGATCTGAGTTTGGGATTAACTCGGGTGAGTCAACCCATCGGGTCAGTTCAATGTGGACTTGTAGGATTACATTGTGCATTAGGACCTCAGGTGTTTTAAAACATGGGTTTGGATTGCTTAAACATATTGGCTTGAAATTTTAGGTAATAGGGCTAAAGCCCACTTTTGAAATCTGGGTTTGGCTTTTTGAAAATCAGGCCTGGGCTGGGTTTTTTTGCTTAGAAAAAGGTTGGGTCTGTGTTTGTTTTAAAAAGAGTTGGGCCTGAGTTATTCGAAAAGGATTGAACCAACCCATCTTTTAAAATGCTTAGGCCAAGTGCTTTATTTTGTGAAAGAATGGGTCGTGATCTCACTGTCAAGCTTTTCGAGAATATTGGCTAAGTGGTATGCATGCCTAAAATGGATGCAAAATGCATGACACAACACAAACTATTTCAAAAACACATACACAAAGGACTGGATTAAATCACGTGGAGAAGGATGAGGCTCCTGTCCCAACCCAAGGTAGGTATATTATTTATAGGGTTCTTCAGGGCTCTATCCTAGGTAAGGGATTCTAGATAATTATGTGTGGTTAGGCTCTATTTCTTATTGATGACAAGGTCCCTAGATTGGACTTCAATCCTCCCTGATAGGGTTTGGATAAAGCTCGCACTGAGCGGAGTGGTTCACGGGTCCCATCAAACTCTACCACGAAGGGACTGATGCTATTACACTCCCATCTAATCCAAGCAGGGAAAGCCCAGGTATAGAGCATGCGAGAGTGTGTGAATTTATAAACTTAGTCTAATCCGTCTATCCCCCACTTTTATTCACATATTATTTCAAATATATGGAAATAAATATTTATAATTAACATACTTATTCAAAAAAAAATGTGGAAACAAAATATTCACAATTAACATGCTTATCCAAAATATGGAAACAAAAAATTTACAATTAACACGCTTGTTCAAAAAAATATGGAAACAAAATATTAACATGCTTATTCAAAGAATATGGAAACAAAATATTTAACATGTGTATTCAAAAAGTATGGAAACAAGATATTCACAATTAATATGCTTATTCAAAAGATATGAAAATAAAATATTTACAATTAATATGCTTATTCAAAAAATATGGAAACAAAATATTCACAATTAACATACTTATCCAAAACTTATGGAAACCAAATATTCACAATGAACATGATTATTCGAAAAATGGAAACAAAATATTCACAATTAACATGATTATTCAAAATTATGGAAACAAAATATTCACAATTAAAATGCTTATTCAAAAATTATGGAAACAAAATATCCATAATTAAAATATTCACAAAATAAAGAGTAATTAAAAGACTTGACAAATTTAAATTTGCGATAATTCCTAATTAATCACAGGCTCGACTCTCTAGCGTCCCCAGAAGAGTCGCCAAGCTATCGCGACTTCCCAGGAGTGGAACGAGGTGAATGAAAAAATAAGATTTTAATTTTCAAGTAAAAATAGGAATGGAATTGTTGACTTTGGTGTAATCCCAAGAGGGGTGGTGAAATGGGTATTTAAAAAATTATCCTTCCTAGATCAAATCCAAATCACCAAGAATATAGCTCAACTTAGGGTCTGTCTAAACAAATACCAATTACCCAACAAGAATTTAACTAAGAGATAATCAAGGAAAGTACAGCAGGCTCAGTTTATCCCAATCATTCACAATATTTAAAGCATGCACACATTCATAATAAATTAAATGTAAGCAAACATGTGTAAAAAATTAAAGTGCAGGAATTTAAGAATAGACACAAGATATGTTATCGGGGTTCGGCCAATAATGCCTATGTCCCCGCCTTTAACTCGCAAGCCTATGGATTCTACTATTGCTCACTTAACGGGTAGAGCGACATCATATACAATACTAGGTTAAATTACCACGGCTGACAATCAACCTTTACAATCAATCCTTACAGGCTAGATTAACACCCCCTCAAGTCACGCCTGAAATACAACAAATAATTAGTATAATTTTTGTGTACAATATACGTGCTTCTCCAATAAGTAGATATGTACCAATACACACAATACAACAACAAATTACACTTCAGTATGATATGAATGTATAAGCTCAGTGAAGTCTATATCCCAAGTCTCAGTTATATACATATGTATATCAATCACAAGAAATAATCTCAAAGATCTTTAGAGCACAAGCAAATATTTCAAGAATAATTTTTCAAGTATCAAGTATAAGAAATATTTAGATTCTAACTTGTCAAAAATGAAATAGCCAATAGCACAAGACAAGCCCTTGAATCTTGCAACAAGAATGCAAGACTCACAAGCTCAATAGTTTTCCCAAAAGAATTATGGATTAAATACCAAGGAAAAACTCTAGCTCACTCTTCTAAAAATCAATTTCAAATAGGAATGTGCAATGAGAGTGTGACCTTTTGTAAATGAAATGGATGATCTTGAAACACTCTTACTTAAATGATTTTGCAAAAGAGAATCAGTAGGAGTAAAAATGTAAGCTTGTATGAGTAAGAGAGAGTATACAAGAAATTTTCAAAGATTTTGAGAGAGTTTTTGTTAATCAAGTTTGCTAATCCATCCTTAATCTCTCCAAATGAATAAGCATTTATAAATATTCAACGAATTATAAACCTTAAGGGACACAAGAATCATTTTAGAAAAGTTTAATGAAGGTTATTTAAAATTAACCTCGTTTTATTGCGGTTAAAAAATTTCAACCCGAGAGGTTTAGTTGACCGACCCTCGGCGACGTTCGACCGAACTGACACAACCTTTTTGAAATGATTGCAAGGTTTGGTTTGCTATGGGAAATGGTTGGTTGACCTAACAAAGGCGATTTCCCAAACCTTCGAGGTTCAATTGCCCGTCCACCGATTCGGTTTGCTGGTTAATGAGGTTCAGTTTCCCAAGCTCATTTTGAACTGAACGTTCGGTCACCCGTGGAAGGTAGGAATGGTCACTATCACGGTTCAGTTGACCGTAGAAGGTGCGTTCAATTTGGTTCGGTTGACCGAGCTAGGTCAACATATTGACTTTCTAGTCGATTAGTCTGCCGAGGCATTTACAACGCCAATGGTTCAGTCGACCGAGGCCCTTTGAAAATTTTTCTTCTTCTTTTGACCTTATATAATTTTATCCCTATTTTTATATTGATTTCATTTAGGCTTGAGGGCATTTTTTATGAAGTGAACTAAGGTCAATCTAGGGCCTTGAGTTAACCCAAAAAATCTGACGTCAGTCGAACGATTCCTAAGGTCATTCTATAGTCTTTGAGCTTATGCATCCTATCATGCATGTAATGCAATTATTACAAACCATATTATTACAAACCAACAAAATTAAATGCAAATACAATTTACAATGGTTGTCTTCATTCCCTTTGCTTCTCCAAATGCCATCATATGGTGTGAGCATTGAGTTCCTTATGGCATCAACTTTATCTTTACCATCCACACATGCTAAGAATGGACCTGTGCAAAAACTCAAGGCACTGGTAAGATACAAAGCTATTTGTCATTATGAAAACGGGATATGACCATCATATAGTGTGAGCATTGAGTTCCTTATGGCACCAACTGTATCTTTACCATCCACACGTGCTAAGAATGGACTTGTGCAAAAACTCAAGGCACTAGTAAGATACAAAGTTATTTGACATTATCAAAACAGGATATGACCTATAAGGTTAACAGGAGTCGCCACTAACCTTTTAGTGTGGTTAGAACACTTGATTACTACCCAATGACGGGTAGAATTGGTCTGCGTTACCAAAGTAGGAATCAGGAGTTCAGTTATGCGAGAAGAAGGTACGAGCACCACCTACGCGTCCGTTCTTATGAACGGTACCTAATTAATTATAAAATTATCTCAAAATAAATTCGAAAAGTCTTTTATGTTACTCATTTTGAGAATTTACAAAATGTAAATGTATATGAATGAATCACACAAATATTTACATAAAATATATATTCCCTCGAAACCAAGGTACACAAAACTTGAAAAGCTCATACCCCTTTTGTTGCAATCATGGGGATCGAAAAATCGAGAAAATATGCTACAAAATACACTCCCGAAATTTTGAAATCTCATAAGGTTTTCTAAGTAAAATATATATATATATATATATATATATATTATTTCGGGAGGTTTTTTATCTCATTCGAGATGAAAAGTTATTGAAAATAATGTCTAGGTCTCAACAATTTTTTTTTTTTTTACTTTTCTATTTTTGTAATTTTTTTTTTGTAAATTTTCTTTATTTTTCCCGACCTTTGAGCAATTAAGTAAAAAAAATAAAACTAAAGAAAAACAACGAAAAATCAAGTCAAAAATATTTTTGAAATTTTCTATTAATTTTCACATATATATAATACAACGACTAATTATATGAATGATATAAAGATAATGAGCATTTACATAACACAACCGCAAATCTGAACTTTAATTAATAACAACAACTGATGATATAGACATGTATACTAGGTCTTAAAAATTTACATATATAAGACATGACGACAATAAAAATTTACAACAATAAATTGTAAACACAACTAACAAAATATTTACAGCTATAAAAAAAAGAACAAACAAGGCAATAATAACAATAAAAATACCTTCACAATAAATATGTTACAATAAAATAAAAAACAAAACAAAACAATCACATGCATGTGTGTGCATGGCCGGAGGTGAGAACCTCACCTGAATGCTACCGGGATCTAGGGGCTTGCAAGGGCTGCCGGAGACGACGATGGCGGTGGAGGTTCCAGCGGCTCTCTCCGGTGGCGACAATGATGTTCAATCGTGATGTGGCGGTGGCGCAACCATGTTGCGGTGTAGGTGATTGTACTATGTAGTGACAGTGAAACTGGATCTGCTGTCTTGGTGTGGCTTCTTGCCGGCGTGAAGAGAAGACGAGAGTTAAGAACAGTGAGTATGCGCTTAAACTGCATAATTAGGTGGTTTAATTCATGCATTGGGGCTTATACTTTTGATTAAATACCTATATACTCCCAATATTTTAACACTATGTCTTATTTGTAATATTTGGGTTTTATTGAGTAATTTATGAATTTTTGGTTTTTACAGACCCTAGAATGATCAAAGTTGTCACTGATCGCTAAGAAATAAAAAAAAAAAAAAAAGAAAGAAGGAATAATGAAAATAAAAATAAAAAGAAAAAGAAATAATAACCCACTTGAGGTGACCCGGCCATGCAGCCGGGTCCAGGTCTTTCTTGTTGGACCCGTGTGCTATAGGGCAGCTTCCCCACTCCTCATATATTTCCTTCTTTTTTTCTTCTAACTCCAGAATCTGCCCCTCCTCGCTTCTTCTTCTCCTTCCTCTCCAACACTCTCACTCTCCTCTTCTCCCTCACCCTCTCTAACCTCTCGGCCCCCTCTCTCCTTCTCCCTAATTCTCCTTCCCTCTCCTTTATCCTCTTCTCCTTTCTCTTCTCTCCCTTTCCTCTCTTCTTCTCTTTCCTTTCCCTTTCTCCTTGTTGTTCTTGCTGTTTTTCTTCTCCTTACTAGCCGCGGCTCCTCCATTGCTGCAACCCGAAGCCTCCAGTTCCTCCTGCTGAAGAAAGACACAAAGGCTTTCCTTTCCTTATTGCTATGAACACCAGGAACCTTGTTATTCTTCTACTATGTGGCTGCCAAGGACCCGAACATCCCTACCTGCTATTGTTGTGCTGAAACTAAGAAACAATGTCGCTTACGCGTGACTCTCTTCTCCCCACGGCCAACCTTGTCTCTCTCTCCTTCTCTCTCTCTCTCTCTCCTCTCCTCTCCTCTCTCTCTCTCTCTATTCTTTCGTGTTTTTACATACTTGAATGAAATATTAATTTTTATTAGAAGTTTTCAATTAATTTTTAAGCTTTTTAAATTCAATGTTGGGTTATTATTATTAAAGTTACTTATTTTATTTCTCTTATTTTTATCATTATTATTAGATTAATTTTTCTTTAACTTTATTTTGCATCGTTAAAGTTCTGTTTGATCTCTAAAATAAAAAAATCTTCTTTAAAATTAAATTTTTTTGAGTTCTATTTAAATTTAAGTTCCGTTCATTAAATATTTCATCAATTTTATCATGTTATCTTTATTATTTAGTTGTTAAAGCTTTAATGTTGGTTTAATCATGTTAAAATTTGGTTTTTGTTTGAGTTTGTGATTGATTGAGTTTGTTAGAGTTGCACGCTTAAGTTTTTGCTTAAAGTTATCATCTTTAGTCTTTTTCCAAAGTTCAAACGTAGGATCGTTTTTTGTTGTTAATTTAGTGCGTGTTAGGATTCATAGTTTAAATTTTCACGTTGCTTTAATTCATCAAAAGAAATCTTAAACATCCTAGAAAACCCGAATCTAAATTGTGTTCAGTAAACTCTTTCTTTTCTTATTTTCTGTTGGAATTTACATGAAGTTTGGAGTTAAATTGCATTCCTTGAGGAGACAATCCAACCCTTGGACGAATTATTACATAACTGAACTCCTATACTTTGGATAGCTTTCGAATTGCTCATTTTTTTTGTGAGTCAAGTTTTTGGCGCTGTTGCCAGGGAATGCTAGTCTTAATTTCAAATTAGTGTTTTTCCCATCATTTTAATTTTTCTTATGAAAAAAAAGAAAAAAAGAATTAAAAAATTAAGTTTTGAAAATAAAATAAAATATGGCTGCACATGCGCCACGCACGTTTATGGATTTTTTACAGCTTACATACACCACTACACCATCTTACATTGTTTTACCAAATGACGAACTTAACTTCATGATGCAGCGTGGGGGGACGTCATTGATACTTCAGTTATACGGGATGGAATCTGAGTGTCCTTATCGGCACCTGACGGAGTTTGAGTTGACATACAATATTTTTTTCTCTCATGCTAGAACTGATGAATTTACTAGACTTCATTTATTTTTTGCCTCTTTAAAGGATAGGGCGAAGATGTGGTTTAATTCTTTGAGATCTCACTCTATCCCTAATTGGACTGATATGGAGCGTGAATTTCTGCATAGGTTTTGTCCCTCACAAAGAACTCAATTTTTGCAAGAATAGATCATTCAGTTTATGCAGAAAGGTGACGAGACTTTTCGGGCTTGCTGGGAGAGGTTCAAGGATCTCTAGTTACTTTGTCCACTTCAACAGGTTTGATCATGAGGTTCTAATTGTTTCTAATAATACAAGCTCTACTCTGAATTTCAAGTACTTTAATCCAGATCATGTGCAATGGAAAACTCTTTAGCGATGAACCGGATCAAGCACTATCAATTCTTTGATACCTAACAGAAGTGTCCACACTGTAATACACGATACAATCAGGCGCCCATGACAGTACAACCTATCAGCGCAATTAGTGGTGGACATACATCTGAGCCAACATATTACCCAGATACTTTTTCGCCTCAGTATTAGCCACAACAAATCCCTCAGAGCTGTGCGTCGTCAGGATTTCAATCTAATGCAGCACCTGCTCCACCAGGGATGTCTCTTGAGGATGCCTTCCAACAATTCATGCAAATTCAAATCAATCAGTATACTCAAGACATAAATGAATTTCGGGACACTACTAATGCGATGAGCACGCTATTGGATATCTTAGAAAAAAGAGAATTTGCGATGGAACCTCAACTTAGTCCTTAAGAATACCAGCAGTAGCAACAACAACTACATAATGTTTCTCTTGAGACAACAGAGGCCATCATTACTTCGAGAAGCAGGAAATAAGTTTCCCAACCTGAGATGTTCATCGACAAACAAGCAGTTATCCCGGTACCTAAAGTTACAGCTGAGATAGATGAAAAGAAAAACAAGAGGAAACAGACCTAGAAGTGACTCAGTCAGTTAATAAAGGGGTTGAAACTAATAAAGAGTACCAACCTGTGGTACCTTATCCTTAGAGCTTGGCAGTCGTGGAACCGTCACTCCCGACTGGAATAAATGTTAAGGAGTCCAATGATGAAGCAAATCCTTGCAGTGGTAAGATGATTGGTACACCCTATAAAGAGGGTGAGCAGAATGGTGAATGTTTAACTTTCAAGGAACCAGGTAAAACTTTTAATGCTAATGCTTCTAAAGAACTATAGGTAACTGTTCCAACAACTTTTCCTCAAAAACCAATTTGTAAAGAAGTATATTTCTTTAAAAATATGCTGAATAAAGATCCTTTCTCATTAAAACAAGAAAGTCAATCTGCACATGTATTGTCTGGTATTGTGAAGAGCATTAACCTAAGAATTACACACTTGAATCATTTATGCGTAGTTTCTCTTTATATGATTTTGTAACTCCATAAAGAATTGATTGGTAGTACACTCGTGTTAATTTGGCTATATAAAATCTTGTATTTACATGGTATCTCATGAGGCTGAAAATACACGTTCACATGACTTGTGGCACTTAGGGTTCCTTATGAGCACTGAGAGATGTCGTGGGCGACTATGACACCTTGTGAGGTATGGTTGAGTCATTTTCGTTCTTTGATTTTTGACGTCAGCTCAGATTTCATGAACCTTCAACTTTCCTCTTTTTTTTTTTTTTTCTAGAATTCTTTGTACACTAGTCTATGTTTTTTGAGCTTGCTATCTTAGAGGTGATTCTCTAGTTGAGGAGATAGAAACTTAGGTCTTGTAGCCTACTCAAGATGTGAAGATTGAACCACCCCTAGAGATAGACTTAATTCATGGACTACTATTCAAGCTTAATTCCTCATTTTGTGGTATAAGATACAAAGAGTGATAATGATTGTCCTAATTGACCAAGAAAACGAAAAAAAATGAAGATGGGCATAATAATTAAATGCACATGAAATGAAAGATTAATACCTACTCCATAGAAATGCATAAGAAGTCATGGACACGACACATGTTCTCCACGTATGAAGATTCTTCAACCGCATAATGCCTCAGATATATTCATGCCTGGTTTGTGAATAAGTTGATCTAGAGTGGTCTTGGTTGGACATGGCGAGTAGGTGAGAAGATGCTAGGATGAAGGACCTGATACCTCACAAATAGGCTAAATCCTTTTCAGACTAGTCCACTCCATACATTTAGCGTTTGTTCCTTGCATTGTGTGGGATGTTTGATCACGACACTCCTCCTCACATATGACGAGCGAACCCATCCTTTTTGAGTGTTTTTAAAGGTATACCTGTTATGCTGAGTCAAAATGACCGTTCTATAAGTATCCACTAGTATCTTAAGTGTAACGAGTCACACACATCACACATTCCTCGAGATTTCACCTATTTATACTCGAACTTATATGACCGCATTAACTCTGAATTGTACCGCTGGTTAACTTCATGTGAGTATACTGTTCTTAATTGCTATGTATTGATGAAACTTGCATGAATGACTTACTTCAAAGTTGCGTGCATTGAATATGAACGAGCTGTTGTGAAAATTGGTTATATTCCTAAATGTGAAACGGTATGGTTGTTTCGCATGTGCATTCATTTCATGTTTGTTGGAGTTAGTATTTGTGGATATCGCATTGGAATTCATTCACGGTATTTTCTAGAGACTAACAAAACGTTAGTTGGGGGGTGTGATTACATGCTTAAACTGCGTAATTAGGTGGTTTAATTCATGCATTATGACTTATACTTTTAATTAAATACCTAGTTACTCCTAATATTTTAACACGATGTCCTATTTGTAATATTTGGGTTTAATTGAGTAATTTATAAATTTTTGGTGTTTTTTTTTTATTGCATGGAAACTATTGAAAGCTAAAACCAGCATCGCTTCGTAATTTGCGCATAACTTTTTTTTCTGAGCTCTGATCGAGACTATTCGGAATTCTAAAGAAAGATGAGAACATTATCTAGAACTTCTATGTTTCAAGATTTGAGAAATACGGACCCTAGGATGATCAAAGTTGCTACTGTTCGCTAAGAAATAAAAAGAAGAAGAAAGAAGGAATAATGAAAAGGAAAAGAAAAAGAAAAAGAAAAAAAATAATAACCCACTTGATGTGACCCGGCCATGCAGTCGGGTCCGGGCCTTCCTTGTTGGACCCGTGCGCTATAGGGCAGCTTCCCCTCTCCCCATATATTTTCTTCTTTTTTTATTCTAACTCCAGAATCTACACCCTCCTAGCTTCTTCTTCTCCTTCGTCTCCAACACTCTCACTCTCCTCTTCTCCCTCACCCTCTCTAAACTCTAGGCCTCCTCTCTCCTTCTCCCTAATTCTCCTCCCCTCTCCTTTATCCTCTTCTCCTTTCTCTTCTCTCCCTTTCCTCTCTTCTTCTCTTTCCTTTCCCTTTCTCCTTGTCGTTCCTGCTATTTCTCTTCTCCGTACTGGTTGCAGCTCCTCCATTGCTGCAACCCGAAGCCTCCAGTTCCTACTGTTGAGAAGACCCTGAAGCTCTCCCTCCTTCTGGCCCCTTGTGAACACAGCAACTTGCTATTCTCCTGTTTGTGAGGGGGGAGGGGGGGGTGGCTTCCAAGGGCCCGAGCATTCCTATCAGCTGTTGCTGTGTTGAAACCAAGAAGACCATGGCTGCTTCTCTCTTCCCCACGGGCCAGCTTGTTTCTCTCTCTCTCTCTCTCTCTCTCTCTTTATTCTTGTTTTTAAATACTTGAATGACAATTATTAATTTTTAGTAGAGTTTCAAAGGAAAGAAAGAGAAAAATTAAAGTTTAAAAGCTTTTTAAATATGTTGGGTTAATTATTATTAAAGTTAACTTATTTTATTCTCTATTATTTAGCATTGTGTTGAGTTTTTTTTTAATTTTTGCTTACTTTATTTTGCATCGTTAGAGTTCGGTTTGATCTCTAAAGAAAAAAAAATATTCTTTAGAAATTAAATTTTGTTAGATTCTATTTAAATTAAGTTTGTTTAATTAAAGTTCAAATTTTTATCGTGTTTAGCTTATTGTTTAGTTGTTAAAGCTTTAATGTTGGTTTAAGTTCTTGATTGCATCAAATTTTTAGTTTTTGTTTGAGTTTGTGATTGATTGTATTTGTTAAAGTTGCATGCTTAAGTTTTTTCTCAAAGTTATCGTCTTCGGTCTTTTTCCGAAGTTCAAACGTAGGATCGTTTTTCGTTGTTAATTTAGTACTTGTTAGGATTCATAGTTTAAATTTCATGTTGCTTTAATTCGTCAAAAGAAATCTCAAACATCCAAGAAAACCCGAATCTGAACTGTGTTTAGTAAACTCTTTCCTTTCTTATTTTCTTTTGGGATTTACACGAAATTTGGAGTTAAATTGAATTTCCTGAGGAGATGATCTGACCCTTAGGCTAATTATTACATGACTGAACTCCTATACTAGGGATGGCTTCCGAGCTACTCATTTTTTGAGTGAGTCAAGTTTTTGGCGCTAATGTCGGGGAATGTCAGCCTTAGTTTCAAATTAGTGTTTTTCCTATCATTTTAATTTTTCTCATGAAAAAGAAAAAGAAAAAGAAAAAAAGAATTAAAAAATTAAGTTTTGAAAAAGATAAATAAAATAAAATATGGCTGCACCCGCACTGATTACGCGCTTAACTTGCATAATTATGTGTTTTAATTCATGCATTATGAATTATATTTTTAATTAAATGCCTAATTAATTTCAAAAAATGAACATTGTGTCGTGTTTATAACATTTGGGTTTTATTGAGTAAATTATGAATTTTTGGTATTTTTTATCCCAAGGCGATTATTGGAAGCTAAAAACCGACGATACTTCATAATCTGTACGTAACTCTCTCATCTGACCTCCGATTCTAATGATTCAGGATGCTATAAAAATATGAGAAAATGCTGCATCAAGGTTGAAATCCGAAGTGAAGTTATCATACGCTGTTTTATGGGCTGTTCCGGTATTACTCCGTAATCTGGACGTAACTTTCTCGTACGACCTCCAATTGAAAAAATTCAAAATTATGTGGAATTTAAGAAAGAGATATACAACTTTCATGTTTTGAGTTTTAAGAGATACAGGCTTTAGTATGGTCTAAATCAGACTTGTTCGCTGGGGGATAGAAACTTAAAATGGAGCAAACAAAACAAGAAATTGAAGAAATAAAAAAATGTGGGTCGGGTCCATTGATGTGACCCGGCCATGCAACTTAAGGGCACGCTGGGAGAGATTTTTGGCAGCCCTGGTGTGTGTGCTATTAAGGGAAAAAGGAGAGAAAAGCATTAGGGGCATTGGGGGAAAAGGTGGGATAGGTAGGAAGAGAAAAAGGGAGCTAGGGTTTCTTGGCAAAGAGAGGTTGCGTGGGGGAGGCTTGGAGCAAGCAGTATTAGGGGCAGCGCCACTGCTGTTCCTCTCTTCATGGCCAACCCATTTTTCCATCTCTCTCTCGCTCTCTCTCTTCCTCTCCACAACCTATCACCCTCTCCTTCTCCATCTCTTCTCCTCTCTCTTGATGTTATTTCAATAATTGTTGGTGTAGTATATTAAATTCAGTGGTATTTATTTCCTTTAATGTCATTGCTGATTTTAAACTTTGTTTGTATTATTTATATTATTTTCTTTTACTCTCTCTCTCTCTCTCTCTCTCTCTCTCTCTCTTGAATTTAAGCACTAGTTTGGATTATTTAAATTGTTAAGTTCAGTATTTCTTTAGAGTAATTGTTGAATTTACATTCTTCCTCGGTTATTTATATTGTTAAATTCGGTTTGTCTTTTTTTATTTTGAAGTCATTGTAGGGATTAATATTAGTTTAGTATTTTTTTTATTGAGTTCACCTTGCCTTCATTTAAAGTTAATGTTGAAACTAAATATTTTTTTAAGTCCCTCCCTCATTCTCTCTCTTTCCCTTGTGGTTGTTTAGTTGTTTTGTTTTAGTTAATGTCATGTTAAATGTCTTGTTGGAGCTTTAATTAGTATAAATCTAGTTATCCTTATTTAAGAGTTGTTTGAGTTTATCTATTGTTAGGTCTAGTTTATTTATTTAGTTAAGCTTTACTTATTATTTAGTTTAGCGCTTTTTTTTTTATTTAGTCGAAATGTTGCATGATCCTTATATTTCATTCAAGTCATCATTGTGTTGAGTGGGTGTTTAATCTTAAGTCATTGTTGAGGTTTAATTTTAGTTTATCTTTATTTAATTAGTGAGTTGTTTGGTTGGTTTATGCGTGTTAAATTTTTAATTTAGGATTTGCGTCATTTCAATTCCATCACAAACTTTCAAAAATCACAAGATTTCGAATATGAACCATGTTCACAAAAATTTGTTTTCTTATTTTCTTTGCCTATTTCGTGCTAGTTTAGAACTAATATGGATTTCCCGTGGAGACGATCTGACCTATTTGGGCTAATTATTACACAACATAACACATATACTTGGGATAGCCCTAGTGCTACTCATTTTTAGAAGTGAGTCAAATTTTTGGCGTCGTTGCTGGGGAATGTTAGTTTTAGTTTCAAACTAGTGTTTTTTTCTATTATTTTAATTTTTCTTATGAAAAGGAAAAATAAAAAAAATAAAAAAAATGAGTTTTGAAGAAAATACGGCTGCACCTGCACAATATAATCTTATGGATTTTTTGCAGCCTACATGCACCATCTTACCCTACTTTATCTGATAACGCACTTGTGACACCCCGATTTTTAGTAAAAAAAAAATTTTTTTCACTAATACATGAATAAATTTATATTCACTCTTCATCTACAACAATCACAAATCGACCACGTCAACAACTTTACTACCATTCATACGACCCGGCCCGCATTAAGTACCGAGTAAAAAGTGATTTCATTATTATAACCTAACAGCAGAAGACAATATAATTATATTATCCAAAACACAATATTCAGAGTACTAACATACATATTTATACAATACTATCTTATACCTTAAAACGATACAACCCTAGGGAATCACACCTCCCTAGTCCAAACTCACCCTATATATCAGGGTCTCATCTCCCTATGATCACAGAGCTCTATCACGTGGCCTATCCTTATTTCCTGAAAAATTTAGATAATTTGGGTGAGACACATCTCAGTAAGAAGGAATAAATTATTTATAGTGTGTGGCCATATAAGTCCAGTTATAACATGCTTTATTTTTCAAAACAACATTTCATCTGAGAAAATACACTGATATTCACATTCGCATAATCATATAGATATACAACACAAGCTTTTATAAGCTTTAAAACTATTTCTCAAGTTTATTCATTTTCAACACACATAATTACCCGCGAAATTCCTGAGAATAGGGAAGATTGTCTGCCCATACAGGTAGCTTCCCTCTGCCCTAACACGTTATGCAGCCAAGAATGGCCACATTTGATACCTATTAGGGCACTCACCTTACTCAATAAGCCTTTAGGCAAAGAGTTTCACTTCGCCTCAATTATTTATTTTATAAAACACACACTCTTTCATTTTTCATAATCATTTCCCATTTTAACTCATTACATATCTATGTATACATAAATTCACATTTATGTACTTTACATAATACATTAAATCACATAATTCCAATTCTCAACACATTCACGATTTCCATACTGAGCATACCTCCCTAGCGGCATCAATAGGAATCTCATAACACAATTTCCATATTGAGCATACCTCCCCAACGGCATCAGTAAGAACTTCACAACACAATTTCCATACTGAGCATACCTCCCCAACGGCATTAGTAGGAACTTCACCACATGATTTCCATACTGAGCATACCTCCCCAACGGCATCAATAGGAACTTCACACACACAATCTTCCTACTGAGCATACCTCCCCAACGGCATCATTAGGAACTTCACACACACACACACACAGTCTCCATACTGAGCATATCTCCCCAACGACATCAGTAGGAACTTCACACACACAAAATTTCCATACTGAGCATACCTCCCCAACGGCATTAATAGGAACTTCACACACATACACAGTCTCCATACTGAGCATACCTCCCAACGGCATCAGTAGGAACTTCACACACACACACACACACAGTCTCCATACTAAGCATACCTCCCTAACGACATCAGTAGGAACTTCACACACACACAATCTCCATACTGAGCATACCTCCCCAAAGGCATCAGTAGGAACTTCACACACACACACACACACACACAGAGTCTTCATACTGAGCATACCTCCCCAACGGTATCAGTAAGAAAGGAATACCACCCACCCGCAATTATTGTGCGGTATTGGCATATCATCAATCATATTTTAGTATATCTCAATTTAATTTAATATAAATATTCTCATCATTTTCTATGCACATTTCATCATCTCATAATAATATATATATCATATTTCACATATTTCCACATTTCCCAAAATACTCATATCAGTAATTTGTACAAACTCATTTTTCATGCAAATAATTTCTACTCACATATAAATATCACATCAATCATTCTCATTTCACTATTTTCTCAGAAAATACACATCATTATATTTCACATTTTTCAACATACATCGTATGCCACACAGTTTTCATCTATTATTCATAAAATATTAATTTCACACTCCAAAATATCACAATTTAAAATTACTCAAATGCCACACAATTTATCTGATATTTATATCATAATAATTTTCAAACAAAATATCATATGCTCATTTTCACATATTAATTCAAATAGTAATTCTAAAAACACTGCTATAATTTATTGTCCTTACCTGGTTTACTGAGAGCCTCGTTAACACCCCAACTCCTACACCCTTGGTGCTCAAAATTCAACTCTAACAATTTGCATTTTTTCCAGATTAATTAATCTATTTTTCTAAAATAATACTCATCTAACCTTCCCTAGGCTCCATATACCTCAAATTAATATTTAAACTAACATTTAACAGCCCCATTTAATTTTTAAAATTTTTCCTGCGGGTCTCAAAATTACACCCACGACGCTCACCCGGACCCTAAATTTCAGAAATCCTACTTCAACCCCAGATACTCAACATTTTAGCGTTTCTAAATTAATACTAATTAATTAAAAATAAGCCCCTTAATAACTCCTGTACACCAAATTTGGGATTTTACCCACAACGACCCCATGATATTTCCATCCCGCTAGACTTATAGAGAATCATCTCTAAATTCTCGTGATGGTGTCCGTTCGTCGATTAGGCTTATAATTTACAAGAAATTAAAAAAAAAAAGGGGGAAATTGACTTACCCCGGGAGATACGTATACGTCACTCCTACCACTGATCCTCTCCGATAGAAATGACGACAGCGGAGAATGGAGTCTAGCGGTATCTTCCAATTTTCGATTGGGTAAAAATTCGTCACGAAATCGAGAGAGAGAGAGAGAGAGAGAGAGAGAGAGAGAGAGAGAGAGAGAGAGAGAGAGAGAGAGAGAGAGAGAGTGTGTGTGTGTGTGTGTGTGTGTGTGTGTGTGTGTGCACGATCAGAAGAAAAGAAGAAGAAGAAGAAGAAGAAACCACAACAAAAAACAAAACAACAAATCTCCTGAAGCTAGAAGCTTCAGGAGAGTAATAATAATAATAATAATAATAATAATAATAATAATATATTTAATTAATAATAATAATATATTTTATTAATAAAAATAAAAATAAATTTTAATTATTTTTTTTCTTTTCTTTTTTTTTAAATCTGATTAATTAATTAATTAATTTTTATTTTTATTTTATTTTTTTTTGCGAATCACTCCACTAATTTTCTATATCCCTTTTTGGGGTTATTACAGCACTTAATTTCATGACTCAGCGTGGGAGGACATCATTGATACCTTAGTTCTATGAGATGGAATCCGAGTGTCCTTCTTGACAAAGTTTGAGTTGACTTGCAATATTTTTTTTCCTAGTGCTAGAACTGATTAATTAACTAGAATTCGATTATTTACTGCATCTTTGGAGGACAGAGCAAAGATGTGGTTTAATTCTTTGATGCATCATTCTGTCTCTAGTTGGAATGATATGGAATGCGAATCTCTGCATAAATTTTCTCCCTCATAGAGAACTCAATTTTTGTAGGAACAGATCAGTCAATTCAAGTAAAAAGCTAGCGAGAATTTTCATGAAAGCTGGGAGCGATTTAAAGATCTGGTCAATATGTGTCCCTACCATGGATTTGAATCATGGCGTCTGGTCAACTACTTCTACACTACATTGACTCCTGACTTGAAACAATTCATCCATACTGTGTGTTTAGGAGATTTCTTCGACAAGAAGCCTGATGAGGCATTAAGTTTTCTGAATCATTTAGCTGACTATGCTCAGCAGTGGAACACTAGAATTGATAGAAGACCAATTGTAACTCAGCCATTGAGAGTAGTACATGGTGGAGAGTGGTATGAGACACCTAAAGTTCCAACTGAAATAGATGAAGTCAAAGAAAAATCAGAGGAAGCAAGCTCAGAAGTGAAGAAGTCGGTTAATAAGGAGTACCAACCTGTGGTACCTTATTCTTAGAGATTGACAGTCATGGAACCATCTCTCCCGATTGGAATAAATGTCAAGGAGTGCGATGTTGAAACAAATCTCTACAGTGTTAAGGTGACTGGTACACCTAATAAAGAGGATGAGCAGAGTGGTGAGATCTTAAATTTCAATAAATCAGGTAAAAATTCTAATGTTGATGTTCTGAAGAACCGAAGGTAACTGTTCCGACACTTTTTTCTCAGAGACTGGTTCTTAAAGAATTGAATTTCTTGGACAATATACTGAATAAACATCCTTTCTTGTTAAAATAAGGAAGCCAACCTGCACATGTTTTTTCTAATACCTTAGAGAGCATTGATTTAATTGAGGCTAACTTTTGTGCTGGTAAAAATATTGATTCATTGTGGCGGCTCAAATTTAGAAACTCACTGATTCAATTGATAGACTTGCACCCACCAGATGAAATTGCTCCCGAGCCTCCACCAAACATACTGTGATGTTTTTCTTTCCTTTGCTTTTCATTTTGTTTTATTTTAGTTTATTAGCAGGTACATTTTCCTTTAATTTCAGCTTTTCTTTTCCCTTACTGCTCTGCCCAGGTACTCTTCCACTTCCTTTATTATCATTCTTTTGCTTCTCCTTTCAAACATTGAGGACAATGCTATATTTTAGTTGGGGGGGAGAGCATTTGTATGTGATATTGTGTGCAATTGTGTGTTTCTATGTGATAGAATTTTAATGTGATATTTGCATATTATAGATATTTGCATGTTACCTTGGTCCACATTTGGGAAATACTGGTATTGAGCTCAGAGCATGCTAAATTCCTTATTTGTGAACGTTACATGCCAAATTTATTTCAATTTTTTTTTTCTTTCTTTTACTTTCAAGAATTTGGAATATGTAGGATATAGTGCAAATCAGAGTTTAAATCAAAAAAGAATTTTATCCATTTCATTTAGTTGTAACCAAGAGAAGGATGTTGAAAGTTTTGCTACACACCCTACATAGGTTAGAAGACTTAGAAAGACTACCTTAGATAATTTTTGGTTGATATACATTTCAATTGTTTGGGACTCTAATGAACCATATCCTAATGGTTTTAAAAAAAAAACAAAAAAAAAAAAATTGAAGCAATTGAAAACAAGAAACAAGTCAGGGATCACTTGAAAAAATTAAAAAAAAAAAAAAAAAAAGGAATAAAAAAAGTGAAGCAATTGTGTAGTGGAAAGGGCTACCTATTACCGGGGTCCTAACTAAACAAAAAAGTGGGTACCTTGTAGTAGCGTGACCTACTAACCGGGGTGTTAACTAATCAAGAAAGTGGGTGCCTTTTAAAGTGTAATAGTGTGAAAGTCGTCAGTACAATGGTTTTGAATTAAAGTAAGACCGTGTGGTTGTCTCAGACTAGTTGATTGTGTTTGAAACCATTAATGTTTGCTGGTGGTCAATTTTGGAATTCTGATCCTCTCTTGTACACATGAGCTTTGTTACACTCCATTACCTTGGTTGTTTTACTAAATGGTGTATAAATCTTCCAATTGAGACGTAACTTGGATTAATTTGTATCCTATGTTCCTAAACTCATTAAGCATATTTCATGGCATGTAATTTTCATAAGTATTGAAATTTTAGTGCTTCTCCCCTGATTTGATTGCATTCACGTTATTTGCTAGAGACTAGCAAAACGTTAGTTTGGGGGTGTGATTACGTGCTTAAATTGTATAATTATGTGTTTTAATTCATGTATTACAAATTATATTTTTAATTAAATGCCTAATTAATCTCAACAAAATAAAATTGTGTCCTGCTTATAACATTTGGGTTTTATTGAGTAAATTATGAAATTCGGGTATTTTTTATTACCAGGCGATTATTGGAAGCTAAAAACCGATAGTACTTCGTAATATGCACGTAACTCTCTCATTCGACCTCCGATTTTGATGATTCAAGATGCTGTAAAAAGATAAGAAAACGCTCCACAATTTTCATATTTTACGTTTTGAGAAATATTGTTGACCTTATAGGTCACGCCCGGTTTTGATTATGACAAATACTGTATCTAATGAGTGTTTGAGGCTTTGTGTAGAAACTTAAATTGTCAAGATCATAATGCACATGCATATGGAGCAAATGAAACTTGAAGACCAATTCATGTTTATATTTGTAATATATATATCCAGTTGTGTAATTGGTCCGTAATAGTAATTAGGGTTTTTCTGTATGTATTAAATCACACACATCACATGCATGGTGAAATACGTAAGCTCAAACAAAGAATAACTAAAAATGACCTTAGAAAGACCTTAACCGAAATGGAAACCGAGCATTTCATGGTTCAAAAATGCCAAATCTCGTCTCAATCATCATTTGTCAGGACTTTACGAGGTAAGTTCCCTGGCTTGGATAGGGCATTTAGTTCATGTTACTATTCCCAGATCCAGAGGGGAATACGTTCGATAGAATAATTTACCATTAAGTCGACCACACCGAATTTTTTTGGTATCTTAAAAAAGGCTTAGAAGAGACCATAGGACACTCACACACTTACTTGTATATGTCATACTTTTTGTTTAGAGTATTTGTTGAATGATAAAGGACTGAACTACACAAAATATGCAACTTCGGTCGACCGACCTTGGCAGTTCATTCTGCCCCGATCGACCGAAACTGGTCTGGGTCAACATTTTGACCTTAGCCCAGTCGACCGAACCATTATAGTTCAAACCCCCCGGTCGACCAAAACCTCCTGAGGTCAACATTTTGACTACCTAGTCGACCGAGCCCAAATTGCACTGCAACTGTCTGGTCAACCGAGGGTCCTCGGGAGAAATCCCAACTGTCTGGTCGACTGAATCACCCAGTTTAAAATAGCCTAGTCAACCGAACCTCGGTAAAATGGAAAAATCTCCTCGAACATGTACATCAGGTCGACCGAGTCCCTAGTTCAAAAATGGCCTGATCAACAGAGCCATATGAACTTCGGTCGACCAAAATGGTTCTGGTCGACCGGGTCTCTCGAGTTGCCTTGAATTTTTACCGTGGTTAATTTTTTAAAATAGGGTTAAATTAATTAAAACGCTATTAATCTTTTCTAATAATACCGCCTATATCCCCAATGGTTATATTTCATGGGGTGTCTATATATACCCCTTCATTTGGGAAAATTAGTAACTATATTAGAAAAACAAAGTAGAAAATTTCTCTTAAGCCAAAAATCTTCCTACTACTCATACTCTCTCTAAAATCACTCAAACTTACCTTCTTCAATTCTCTATATCATCTGTAAGTTGATTGAGTGTTGGTATTAAAAGGTTTGCTGTCTCATTTGTTGAGTGTTTGAATCGATTTTTACGAGAGCATAACCTAAGTATTCTTAGGAGGATTAGCTCATAAGCCTGTCCTAAGAAAACTTGTGTTGAACTTCCGAGTGTTGCATTCTTGTTGCAATAACTTAGGAAGTCTGTATTTGTTTTGGGTTGCAAAACGTTTTCAAAACCTACTCAAATATCTTGTGGTATTTACATTGATATATTTATAAAAATATATTTGTGTTTGTGATATTGGTCTTTATTGCAATATTTATTCAAATACATATCATTTTGGTGAAAACAAAGATTACATATATCTTGCAAACCAAGCATATACACTATTCACGTGACTGATATATTCTGCACTTTGAAATATTTGAAACTTGAGTGATATCTTTGTTTGAGCACCTTGATTGAGAATATCTTGAAATAAAAGATTGATTGTTGACACTCTCACGTACTCATTACACTGATAGAAAATACATTTGAGAGTTGAACTATTTAGACCACACTGAGCTTACGTACTAAATCATTTGTGGTGTATGTGATTGAACGCATTTGGGTACAAATCTGCTTTACGTGAAAGCACTTTTTTGTTGTACCATTTGATTGAAAAATTTAAGTGATTCCAGGCGTGGCCTGAGGGGGCGGTAATCCAGTCCAGTAAGGATTGTTGTAAAAGTTGAGGTCAGACCTGTGCTAATTGACCTGGTTTGTATAGGTGTCGCTCCACCCGTTTAAGTGAGCAACTTATAGTGGTAATCCTTGTGCTTGTTAGCCAAGGCAGGGACGTAGGCAATTGGCCAAATCTCGATAACATTTATGTGTGCCGACTTCACTTTACTGCTTTCTGGTGCATGTGTGGTTGTTTAAGTTGGTTTATTTGCTTTCTTGTATATATTTACATTATTGCACTAGATTGACCCTAGGGTTGTGAATATACTGGTGTTAGGTGATTGGCCTAGTACTTAAATTTTAAAAATACCAATTCACCCCCCTCCCTCTTGGGATCACGGTAAAGCTAACAAATACTAGCTGCATCAAGGTTGAAATCGGACGTGAAGTTACCATACGCTGTTTTATGGACTGTTTCGGAATTACTTTGTAATCTGGCCGTAACTTTCTCGTCCAAGCTCTGATCGAAACGATTCAAAATTATGGGGAAAGATGAGAAAGATATCTACAACTTTTGTGTTTTGAGTTTTAAAAGACATAGGCAGCATTGGGGGCAGCGCCGCTGCTGTTCCTCTCTTTGTGGCCAACCCATTTTTCCATCTCTTTCTCTCTCTCTTGATGTTATTTTAATAATTGTTTATGTAGTATATTAAATTCAGTGGTCTTTATTTCCTTTAATGTCATTGTTGATTTTAAACTTTGTTTGGATTATTTATATTATTTGCTTTTACTCTCTCTCTCTCTCTCTCTCTCTCTCTCTCTCTCTCTCTCTCTCTCTCTCTCTCTCTCTCTCGAATTTAAGCACTTGTTTGGATTATTTAAATTGTTAAGTTCAGTATTTCTTTAGAGTAATTATTGAATTTACATTCTTCCTCGGTTATTTATATTGTTAAATTCGGTTTGTCTTTTTTTATTTTGAAGTCATTGTAGGAATTAATATTAGTTTAGTATTTTTGTTATTGAGTTCACCTTACCTTTATTTAAAGTTAATGTTGAAACTAAATATTTGTTTAAGCCCCTCCCTCATTCTCTCTCTTTCCCTTGTGGTTGTTTAGTTGTTTTATTTTAGTTAATGTCATGTTAAATGTCTTGTTGGAGCTTTAATTAGTATAAATCTAGTTATCCTTATTTAAGAGTTGTTTGAGTTTATCTATTATTAGGTCTAGTTTATTTATTTAGTTAAGCTTTACTTATTGTTTAGTTTAGCTTTTTCTTTTTTTTTTTATTTAGTTGAAATGTTGCATGATCCTTATATTTCATTCAAGTCATCATTGTGTTGAGTGGGTGTTTAATCTTAAGTCATTGTTGAGGTTTAATTTTAGTTTATCTTTATTTAATTAGTGAGTTGTTTGGTTGGTTTATGCGTGTTAAATTTTTAATTTAGGATTTGCGTCATTTCAATACCATCACAAACTTTCAAAAATCACAAGATTTCGAATATGAACCATGTTCACTAAAATTTGTTTTCTTATTTTCTTTGCCTATTTCATGCTAGTTTAGAACTAATATGGATTTCCCGTGGAGACGAACTGACCTATTTGGGCTAATTATTACACGACTTTGCTCCTAAGATCGTTTTTTGTTGTTAATTTAGTGTGTGTTAGGATTCATAGTTTAAATTTCACGTTGCTTTAATTTGTCAAAAGAAATCTCAAACATCCCAGAAAACCCGAATCTGAATTGTGTTCAGTAAACTCTTTCTTTTCTTATTTTCTTTTGAAATTTACACGAAGTTTGGAGTTAAACTGCATTCCCTAAGAAGATGATCTGGCCCTTAGGCTAATTATTACACGAATTAACTCCTATACTTGGGATAGCTTTCGAGCTGCTCATTTTTTGAGTGAGTCAAATGGTTCAACGCGGAGGCGGCACCTACGGCGGTGGTCTCCTCTGGTGTGGCTATGGTGGGTTGCTGCGTTCTTGGTGTGGTTCATGCGGTAGAGGTGGAGGTGAGAGAAAGAGTTGGAGTTTCACCTGCAGCCGTGGATGGTGACTTTGCCGGCGACGGTGAGGGTGACGACAGACGAAGGCATGGTGCTACTAAAGGGGCTGCTGCTGAGAGGCCCGGGAAGAAGAAGGTGACGGAGCTGTGAGAGGGTGGCTCGACGAGTGAGAGGGATTGAAATCTAACCGTGGGGGAACTATGGTGGTGTGTGGCCGAGGCTATGGTGGTGTATGGTTGTAGTTTGCGTGAGAGATGGAGAGTGATGACGTGGAGCTTGCCAGTGTCGGGTCCTCTAGCGGCGAGGGGGTGTGGGTGAGCGATGGGAGGTGAAGATTGTGGGGGATAGCTAGAGGTGGAGGGATAAGGAAAGCAGTGAGGCTGCGTGATGGGGATGGCGAGAGGCAAAAGGCGAGAAGGAGAGGGAGCAAGAGAGAAGAATTTTTGCCTTAGCCCCAAAAACGGCCCCCCCGTTCTTTGTGTGTTTGCAATGCATTTATAGGGGGGGAAAAAAACCTAGAGCCCTCCCAACAACCTCTTCTTTGCATGTGCCTTGCACGGCCCATGTAAAAAACCTCCTTTTCTTTTTGTCTTTTTTTATTTTTATTTTTTTAAATCACCAAAATAAGGCCTAAAAACACTCAACCTCCATAAAAAAAATTCTGGAACTCAATTAAAATTTTGAAAAATAAAATACTTGATCTAAAAAAAAATATATGGGGACTCTATCTAACATGACAAAATTCAATTAAAACACTAGGACTCAATTTAAAAATATCAGGATTCAATTAAAATACTGGGACTCAATTTAAAAATATCAGGACTCAATTAAAACATTGAGACTCAATTTAAAAATATCATGACTCAATTAAAACACCGAGACTCAAATTAAAAATACCAGAGTTATTTTTGAAGACTTGGGACTCAATTTAAAGGACTCATTCAACTTCCCGGAGTGTCAGGTTCTCTGAAAATGGTCAAGTTAAAATTCGGGTGTTGACATCTAGTATGTGACTAGCTACAACTGCATTCAAACAAGATCAAGTAGAGCCACTAAGCTTAAAAAAAAAAATTCATTATTACCTTCTATTGATACACAATTTAAAATCTTGCCACATAATTCATATTTTTGAAGAAGTGCATTGATTTCAAGTACTATGACACTAGTTTAGTAATGAATCATGGTTATACTTCATTCTAGCACTAGGCTTAGAGGGGAAATAAATTTGAAAATTGTCATTCGACTACAAATATCATTTTTTTTTTATTTGAAACTTGTTGTAGAAAAAAGAAATTTTTTTCTTAAAAAATAATAGATTAAAAGAGAGAACAATATGGATTAATTTAGAAAGAATGCCATAATGTTATATAACACAACCAAAAAGAAATTTACATTGGACTTTAGTTGCTTCATGTGAATAAATATGATTAGTACAACCTAGTTTATTTTTTGACACTAGTCCTATTCCATATTTGTCTATATTACAACACAGCCAAAAAAAAACTAGTGAACTACATGCATTCCATTCTTATGTCAACCTTGAGTACAATTTTACAATGATAGCATGCCTTTATAAAATTCAGCAAGTGTTATTTTTCTATGCTAAATGAGCCTAAAATTATTAAAACTTGGATGAGCAGCTGCAAATGCATAACTCTAATCTACCTTATTTATTTATTTACTTTCATCAATTTATTAAGTATTGTGTGTTCACACATGGGTATGTGTAGTAAACACAAACAACCATCAGTTCATAAAATTTTGATTCGCCTCACAAATTATTCAAGTAGAATATACATTTTCAAGTTAGTCAATTATCACACTTTGAGTTAGTCTCCAAGGGGTCCACAATCCTCGGCTTGCTCGACTTTCATAAACTTTTAAAGCATACACAACTTCCATGTTTTCAAATTTTCATGCAACAATAATCAAAATCTATTGGGTTCAAATCAACATAATTCATTAATTTCTGTAACGCCCCAACCTATCATGTGGGCCCAAGTACTACTTTAGTGATGTCTGTGTACCTGATATCATCTCAACATATAAGATATGCAACGAAATAAATAAAACATTCGAAATAAATAAAACATTCTCCACGATCTATTACCAGAGTCTAAATTTCAACATACAACTAGGTCTTTTCATGCTCATATTACATCTCAATCTAATAAGTCAACGAACTCGATCCACACGACCATAAATACAAGTCTGAAAGCATACTACAATAACTACTCATATCTGAGTTCTTGAAGACACTCACAAAAAGTAACTAAACTAGTCTCCAACCCCTAGATCCCGCTAAACTCGATCTCTGGGATTCCTTGAAAAGATATGTTGTACAACGGGATGAGGCACCTCTCAGTAAAGAAGATTAAGTTAATGACAGTGTGTGGCCAGCATACGTTTCTGTGTATTTAAAAATCATCATACAACTATCTTTTACTGAACATAGTATATAAATACTCATTTCTCATTTCTCATTTTCACAATGTAAAACAAAACTGGATAACAATCACATCATTACATAAATATACAGATACGCATGAAAAACACTCCCTAGAACTACTCGCCATGTATAAACCCCTATAGTCAGCGTTGTGTGGCCTGAATGTTGGACTAAAACCCTGGGGATCAACCCAAGCCAAGTCAACTCCCTATTTATACTTTAGCAGGCTTCCGCAAGCTCAATTACGGGTATGATTGCGTCTCGCTCAATCAGCTACAATCACCTAAGACCACTCTCTCGTAAATATGGGCGCAAGCGGTCAAATAGTGGAACTCTCTCTAGCAACGGTACCGTGCTCAACACTAGGTTCTCAGGGTTCTTAAAGCATATCATGCAATTTAAGCAATTAAAAATGTACTTTAAAATCATTTCGTATAATAAACTCCGGCCTCGACCATCTAATACAATCTCGGGTCTCGAACCTCTCATAAAGTACAAACTCGGCCTTGGCCCCTCTGTTACAACTCAGCTCTTAGCCTCTGAATAAAATTATGATATTTCATATATCTTGGCCTTGCGACGTTTAATACAACCTCAGACCTCAGCCCCTTTTATTACAAACTCGAGCCTTGGCCCTCTCACAAAATCCCTGCGTTTCTCAAAATAGTTCCAGTAGGTTTTGCAAACAGTTCAGTATTACACAAACATACCTATTCTAGTATTTCCTATAATTCTCAAAATACTATTCACCTACCACACAGTTTTCCATATTAAAAACAAAGCTCGTAGGCAACCATAAAGACATTGTATAAATGGTTTGTAGAATCAAACCGAACTTTCCACCGTTCATTTCTACTCAAAATATCATATTGTATATCCTAGGTTCAAAAACGAGCCTTTTGAACGGTTGGTTTTCAAAAGAATAACCGAAAACATAACATACTCACTCCACAAACGTTTCTATCAGTTCAAAATCATTAAAACACTACATTAAACATAATCCCTTTACCTATTCCCTGAAATAAACCGAAACACTCGAAAACCCAAATCCTGACTTTTCATGAAAATAAGAATCTGCTCCGCTAGTACTGTAGATCTTAGCTCTCTGATCCTCACACTAACTTCCGATCGTCAAAACAGGCGATGAACGGCGAAGAATCGTAGAGAGAGAGAGAGAGAGAGAGAGAGAGAGAGAGAGTGAGAATTTTGAGTTTCTTAACCCTTAAGCAATGAAAAATCTTATTTATAGGCCTTTTGACCCCATCAAATTTGTCGACGAATTGATCCTTTGTCGACGAACTATAGAAGACTGTTTGTCGACAAACCTCCTTCTTCGTCGACGAACCCAAGCCTGATATTTTTTCTTATCGGTTGAGATCTCTTCGTCGACGAGACTTTAAATTTCGGTGACAAAGCACTGAAGGACCTTCGTCGACAAGAACAATGACTTCGTCAATAAAGCCTGCAAAAATTCCCTTTTTACCCTTTTCTTATTTTACGAGTTCAGGTCTCTACAATCTCCCCTCCTTATAAGAATTTTGTCATCGAAATTTGCTAACTGATACCGAACGTACTCTCACTTACAACTCAGTTCTACAGAAAAGTCGGCAGCCACCCACATAACGACTCCAGCCCAAGTTTATTACATACCCTCGCTTATGGTAGAGGAATACCGTGAATACAACATAAAGTCTTGTTAAATCACACTCTCATGCTAACCTCTCTGTCACATACATTAAAGTAACTAATAACCACACAACCTACCTTACCTATCTGAAGCTAACCCTCTCCGAAGAGCTGTGGGTACTTCTGGCATATCTCAGCCTCTAACTCCTAAGAAACCTCCTTTACTGCGTGGTTCCGCCACAATACTTTCACTAAAGGTATCTCCTTAGTACGCAACTGTTGTACCTTTTGGTCCAGAATCTTAATCGGTACCTCCTCATATGATAATGCATCCCCGATCTCCAGAGGTTCATAATTGAGCATGTGCGAAGGGTCTGGCACGTACTCCCTCAGCACAGATACATGAAACACGTCATGAACTCTGGATAGTGCTGGGGGCAACGCCGCCTGGTAAGCAACTGAACCTATCCTCTCCAGGATCTCAAATGGCCCAATGTACTAAGTGCTTAACTTCCCTTTCTTCCCAAACCTCATCACTCTTTTCATTGGGGCAATCTTCAGGAATATCTTATCCCCGATCTCAAACTCTAACTTTTGTCGGCAAGTATCTGCATAACTCTTCTACCGACTCTAAGCTGCTCTAACCCTCTCTCTGATAAGCTTGACCTTTGCAAAGGCTTGCTGGATTAATTCCGATCCCAACACCTATCGCTCTCCTACCTCATCCCAATATAACGGAGATTGACACCGGCGACCATACAATGCCTCATATGGTACCATCTCTATACTGGTCAAGTAGCTGTTATTATATGCAAACTCCATGAGCGGTAGATACCGAATCCAACTGTCCCCAAATTCTAGCACACACGCCCGCAGCATATCTTATAAAGTCTGAATAGTCCTCTCTGATTGCCCATCAGTTTGCGAGTGAAACGAAGTGGTGAAAGTGACCTGCGATAGGCATCCTGCAAATCCTTCCAGAATTGAAAGGTAAATCGTGGGTCTCAGTCTGAAACTATAGAAACAGGGACGCCATGAAGTCATACTATCTCCTGCACATATAACTTTGCCAGCCTATTCATGGAATAGCTTCCTCTAATAGGAATGAAGTGTGCAGTCTTCTTCAGTCGAACCACTATAACCTAGATGGCATTCTTCCCATGCATAGTTGTAGGTAACCCTAATACAAAATCCATTGAGATGTGCTCCCACTTCCACTTGGGAATGTTAAGTGGCCGTAGTGGTCCTACTGGCCTCTGATGTTCTGCCTTAACCCGTTGACAAGTTAGGCATTGCTCCACAAATCTAACAATTTCCCTCTTCATGTTACTCCACCAGAATAATCCCCACAAGTCTTTATACATCTTTGTACTTCCAAGATGGACAACATAAAGAAAGCAATGAGCCTCCTCTAGAATGACTCATTTAATAGAGGCGTCATTCGGTACACAATATGGTTATGGAATCTCAACATCCCATCAACAAAGATATTGAAATCCGACTTTAATCCATTCTGCACTCCTTCCATGACCTCTACCAGCTCCGCATCTTCCCCCAAAGTTGTCTTGATTCTCTCTCGCAAGGTTGGTTGAACAACTAAGCTGGTGATGAATGTCAATGGATCTTCGTCCACCAACTCTACTCTTAACCTCTCTAGATCCATCACAATCTAATGCTATAAAACAACTGCTAAAACCGACGTGCTCACTGACTTGTGGCTCAAAGCATCAGCTACCACATTAACTTTTCCCGGGTGGTAACTAATGGTGCAGTCATAGTCCTTAATCAGCTCGAGCCATCTGCGTTGCCTCATATTTAGCTCCTTCTAGGTGAAGAAGTATTTGAGGCTCTTGTGGTTAGTGAAGATCTCGCACTTTTCATCGTAAAGGTAGTGCCACCAAATCTTTAGTGCAAATACCACTGCTGTCAATTATAAATCATGCGTAGGGTAGTTCTTCTCGTACTCCTTGAGTTGGCAAGAAGCATTAGTGATAACTTTGCCCTGTTGCATTAAAATACACTCGAGTCCTTTCTAGTACGCGTCACTATAAATCACGTAACTACCATCCCCTGATGGAATGGTCAACACTAGAGCCATGACTAGATGTTGCTTCAACTCCTGAAAGCTCTGCTCACAATCACTAGTCCAGTCAAACCTACTGTTCTTTTTTGTAAGTTGTGTCAATGGACCTGATAGCCTAGAAAAAACCTCAATAAAATAGCAGTAGTACCTTGCCAGACCTAAGAAGCTTCTGATCTCATGAACGTTCTTCAGTCTCGCCCAGTTTACTACTACCTCTACTTTGCCCAAGTCTACTGATACACCTTCTTTGGACACTACATGTCCCAAAAATGCAACTTGCTCAAGCCAGAATTCGCATTTCTTGAATTTAACAAACAACTTCTTCTCTCTAAGTACCTGAAGTACTAGCCTCAAATGAGTTTCATGCTCTACAAGACTCCTTGAATAGATCAGGATGTCATCTATAAATACTACCACAAATCAATCCAAGTACTCGTGGAATACCCAGCTCATCAGGTTCATGAATGCTGGAGGCGCTTTCATCAAACCAAACGGCATAACCAAAAATTCATAATGGCCATACCGGGTTCGAAAGGCCATCTTCGATACATCCTTTGACTTCACCTTCAGTTGATGATACCCGAATCATAGATCGATCTTAGAGAAAACCTTAGTTCCCTTCAGTTGGTCAAACAGGTCATCGATACGTGGTAACGGGTATTTGTTCTTTATAGTACCTTGTTTATCTCTCTGTAGTCGATGCACATACTCATCAACTCATCCTTCTTCTTCACGAACAACACCGACACTCCCCAAGGTGAGACACTCGGTCTAATGAAACTGTTATCTAGAAGTTCCAACAGTTGCTCCTTTAACTCCTTTAGTTCTACTGAAGCCATTCTATATGGCGCCTTGGAAATTGGTGTCATCTCGGCTGGTAACTCAATAGCAAACTCCACCTCACAATCCTAGCAAGTCCTCGGGAAAGACATTGAGAAACTCCCGTATCACTGGAATATTCGCCAGCTTTAGTCCTTCCTTTTGTGCCGCTTTCACACACGCCAGATACGCCTGGTAGCCGTCCAGAAGTAACTTCTTTGCTTGCACCACTAAGAGGATCTGTGGTGCAGAGTGCACACACAATCCTACAAATTCAAATTCTTCCTTCCCTAGAGGTCTAAACAATACCTCCTTCTTTCGACAATCTATGCTCGCATAGCTGGATGCGAACTAGTCCATCCACAAGATAATATTGAATCCCTGCATCTCCAGAACAATGAGACTAGTAGGCAACCTCCTCCCCTAAATCTATACTAGATGGTCTCTAACCACCTTACTACATATTATAACTGACCTTGTCGGCGTGGCCACTCCTAACTCAACCCCCAACAACTAGGTCTCAACTTCACATACCCTAGAAAATTTTCGGGATACAAATGAGTGGGTCACACCTAAGTCGAATAGCACAATAGCATTATGTGACAAAATTAAAATCGTACACATCATTACGTTGTCGGCATTCTCTACATTGCCCAGCATCAAAGAGTACACCCGCGCCTATGCGGTGTCCCCTTGGTGACCTCCTTTGATTGTTTGACTACTTCCTCCATACTGCGACTGTGAAGGCGTGTAGTTCAATACTGCACAACAATCCCGTATCTAGTGTCCCGTACTACCACACTGATAGTAGCTCGAAAAACTAGTCCTACACTTGCCCACATGCATCCTATTACATTTAGGACAGGCAGGGCGCTGAAAATTCCCCTAAGTGGCTTGAGGTACTGATGCCTGTCGCTAGCCCGACGAATTACCAGGCCGTTTCCAGGAGCTCTAACCGGTGGTGGACAAATAACTCTAGGATAAAGGCCTTTTCTTCTGATTTGCCTCTTTCTCCCCTTCCTGAATATTGGCTTCAACCGCCATGGCTCTGTCCACTACCTCCGTACAGCTCTGGACCAGCAACGCTGCCACCTACGCGCATATTGCCTGTCTCAGCCTCCTCTCGAACATCCGAGCCTTCCTCGGCTCATCCGGAACCATATTTGGAGCAAAATGGGATAGCTCCACAAATCTAGCCGCATACTACTGCGCAGGCATGGACCCCTTGTCCAGATGTAGGAACTCCTCTACTTTCACCTCTCTAGTGGCAACTAGGAAATATCTGCTGAGGAAAACTTCCCTGAACCAACCCCAGGTAACAGATACGTACCCTGGATGTTGTTCCTCGACCATCTTAACCGATCTCCACCACCTCTTTGCCTCCCCCACCAGTTTAAAGGTGACAAATCTAACTTTCTGTTCCTCAGTGCATTCCAGCACCTCCAAAAGTTCCTCCATTTCCTGATGCTAGTCCTCCACCGCAATCGGGTTTGGTCCCCTCGAGAATGCCGACGGATTTGTCCACGAGAACTGTTGGAACGTGCAGCCTCTATCTACCGTTGGCTGACTCCATTCCCTGGAATCCCTCTAAGACTCTCTCTTGGCATGCCATGCTTTACTACGCAGCACGGCCAAAGCCTCAACATCATCATTATTGGAGGTATCCAGGTGGTTGTCCCCTCCAGCCATAACTCCCTTTTCCCTGGAATCCATCCTGAAGATAGGATAGAAGCCGGCTTAGAAATTCCATATTTATCATATTTAATGCAAATATGGAATGACTAATTATGAGAACACATAAGTTTGCAGTTTATAAGAACCACTTATACATTTCTACTGCAAAACTACCAAAATATCAGTCCCTAGTCACACTACGACACAACATACATACTTTCTGAGTCCAGTCCTTCAACCTAGAACCAAAACCATCGATGGATTGACTATAGTTTTCCTGAAATCATCAATCTAGGAAAAGCACAAAAGACCATCGACAAACTTCCGCTTCTAAGCCTTTAGACTAAAACCTGACTTATCTTACCCCTTCTCACTCTTAACTTATCTCAACATATACTCTAGTAATTCTTACTAACAAAGTCTGCACAACCTAGCAAACCTAGGCTTTGATACCACCTGTAACGCCCCGACCCGTCACGTGGGCCCGAGTGCTACTTTAGTGACGTTTGTGTACCTGATACCATCTCAACATATAAGATATGCAGTGGAATAAATTAAACATTTTCCACGATCTTTTACCAGTCTAAATTTCAACATACATCCAGGTCTTTCCATACTCATATTACATCTCAATCTAATAAGTCGACAAACTCAGTCCACACGACCATAAATACAAGCCCGAAGGCATACTACAATAACTACTCATATATGAGTTCTTGAAGACACTCACAAAAAGTAACTAAACTAATCTCCACCCCCTAGATCCCACTAAACTCGATCTCTAGGATTCCTTGAAAAGATATGTTGTACAACAGGGCGAGGCACCTTTCAGTAAGGAAGATTAAGTTAATGATAGTGTGTGGCCAGCGTGCGTCTTAGTGTATTTAAAAATTAACATACAACTCTCTTTTGATTAACATAATATATAAATACTCATTTCTCATCTCTCATTTTCACAATGTAAAACAATATTGGAAAACAATCACATCATTACATAAATATACAAATATGCACGAAAGACACTCCTTGGAACTACTCGCCATGTATAAACCCCTATAGTCTGGGTTGTGCGGTCCGAAGGCTGAACTAAAACTCGGGGGATCAACCCATGCCAAGTCAACTCCCTGTTTATACTTCAACAGGCTTCCGCAAGCTCACTTACAGGTCTGATTGTGTCTCGCCCAATCAGCTAGGATCATCTAACACCACTTTCTCGTAAATGTGGGCGCAAGCGGTCAAATAGTGGAACTCTCTCTAGCAACGGTGTCATGCTCAACACTGGGTTCTCAGGGTTACTAAAGCATATCATGCAATTTTAGCAATTAAAATTGTACTTTAAAATCATTTCATATAATAAACTCCGTCCTCGGTTGTCTAATACAATCTCGAGCCTTGCCCTATCATAAAGTACAAACTCGGCCTCAGCCCCTCTGTTACAACTCAGCTCTCAGCCTATAAATAAAACTCTGATATTTCATAAATCTCAGCCTCGCGCCGTTTAATACAACCTCAGACCTCAACCCCTTTTATTACAAACTCGTGCCTTAGCCCTCTCACAAAATCCCTACATTTCTCAAATTAGTTCCAGTAGGTTTCGCAAATAATTCAGTATTACACAAACATACCCATTCTAGTATTTCCTATAATTCTCAAAATACTATTTACCTACCACACAGTTTTCCATATTAAAAACAAAGCTCGTAGGCAACCATAAAGAAATTGTATAAATGGTTTGTAGAATCAAACCGAACTTTCCACCGTTCATTTCTACTCAAAATATCATATCGTATATCTTAGGTTCAAAACCGAGCCTTTTGAACGGTTGGTTTTCAAAAGAATAACCGAAAACATAACATACTCACTCCACAAACATTTCTATCAGTTTAAAATCATTAAAACACTGCATTAAACATAATCCCCTTACCTATTTCCTAAAATAAATCGAAACGCTCGAAAACCCAAATCCCAAATTTTCACAAAAACAAGAGTTTGCTCTGCTAGTATTGTAGATCTTAGCTCTCTAATCCTCACAGTAATTTCGATTGTTGAAACGGGCGACAAACGGTGAAGAAGCGGAGAGAGAGAGAGAGAGAGAGAGAGAGAGAGAGAGAGAGAGAGAATTTTGGATTTCTTAACCCTTAAGCAATGAAAAATCTTACTTATAGGCCTTTTGACCCGATCAAATTCGTCAACGAATTGATCCTTCATCGACAAACCATAGAAGACTGTTCGTCGACGAACCTCCTCCTTCGTCGATGAACCCAAGCCTGATATTTCTCCATGTCAGTCGGGATCTCTTCGTCGACGAGACTCTGAATTTCAGTGACAAAGCACTGAAGGGTCTTCGTCAACAAGAACAGTGACTTCGTCGATGAAACCTGCAAAAATCCCCTTTTACCCTTTTCTTATTTTACGGGTTCGGGTCTCTACAATTTCAGTCAAAGAAAGTTATATCAAGTCCATACAAGCTGCACAATTAACTAATTTCACAAACTAGGAAAATTCATTTATCATAATTCTTCTCATAATTAAAGGCATATATCCAAGCATCAAAGTCATCAATCTCTTAGAGATCCATGCCTATAATGACATAAAACAACTATAATGGCATAAAAGAATGCAATAAACCTTAAATTTAATAAACATAAAATAAGCATAAGATTGTATTGATATTCTACTACAAACAATTTTAAAAATATACAAATATTATACTATTTTCTTCACTAATTTTGATCAATACTATTTCCTTGAGTAAATGAAATGAAAATAAAAGCTACTCTACCTTGAATATGAGCCTTTTGAACTTCAATATAAGCCATCTAGTTCTTATATATTATATTTTACTATAGGTTTCTCTTTCTCCTTACTTGCTCTTTAAAGTTTTAAGAGACTTATAACTGTAAGTCTACTACTAGGAATAATATAAAACAGCAATAATATTAGCTTTTTCAACTTCAATATAAGCTATTTAATTTTTGTATATTATATTTTTCTATATGGTTTTCTTTCTCCGCACTTGCTCTTTAAAGTCTGAAGAGATTTATGACTAGTAGCCAGCCTACCGCACTTGCTCTTTAAAGCTTGAAGAGATTTATGACTACTAATCAGTCAACTGCTGGGAATAATATAAAACAACATTCATCATTATTTTAAAATCCCTAATTACCAATCTGCCTAAATGCCTCCTCCGGCATGTTTGATACATAAGAATAAAATAGAATTGATACAACAGAATCTAAGTTTTCTTTTCATTCCATTGCTATCTCATTATATTCTACGAACCAAACATAATTTGGACAAGCTCTTCTAGTCCCTTCCCCCATATTTAGGTTTACTTTGGCTCCCTTATGAATTTTCAAAAGCATCTTTTAAAAAGATTCTAATGAAAAGGAACTTAAAAGAGATGACTGAAAGAAAATTAAAATATATATATATATATATATATATATATATATATATATATATATATATATCTTTAACCTTCGTGAAACCCCATTTGAGAAAGCTTTCAAACCACGTTCGCAACTCGAAAAATATTAGAAAAAGGAAAGGAAAATATCAAGTAATCCACGTTTTCATGTTTGATTATCAAGAAAAGTAAAAAAGAAAATGAAAAATAAATCAAATTCATGAACAAAATTTTAATTTTACACATCATTAATATTTAATTTTTCTCAATTTTTAATCATGTAGAAACAAATTTTTATTTTTTATAAATTTTGATATAGAAAAAAATACAATGAAAAATGAATCTAATGTGTTTGCTCATCAATTTTCTAAACTTTTAAAAGCCAACTTTTAACTTTGCTGAAAAACTTTTAAAAGTTACAAATTTGGAACTTTTTAAGAATTAAAAACTAACTTTTTCTCCAACCAATTATTTTATTTCATTGTTATCCTTAATTTTTTTCAAATATTATAAAACTATAAATGTATTAATTATATTTTTTAAAAAAACATCTCTTTTAAGTTAGTTCCCTTCTCCCCCCCCCCCCCCCCCCCTCTCTTTTACCTATAGCTTTTTAAGAAGATCCTTTACAAAGGAGCTAGTGAGAAGAAGCTTATTATCTTAAAAATGTTCAGTCACACATGAAAAATGAGCTATTAGAAAGAAAAAACCAGTTGTGAGCATTTGGTAAAAATAATTAAATGCCTAAAACTTGTTTGCACAACAATTTTTTTTCTACTTTTAAAGGTCAACTTTTAGCTTTTGAAAGGTTTTAAAAGTCGCAGATTTGAAACTTTTAAAAATTAAAAGTCACATTTTTTCAATAAAATATTTTTTTCATTATTATCCCTAATTTTTTCTTAAAAGTAAATACTGATTTTTTTTCCTTAATATAGAAGACATGGAAAATAAATTATTCAAGAAGATAAAAAGCACAAATAATTATTAAGGTAAACAAAACAGTAGGGTTAAGACACTGCAAATTAAGTTTATATATGGGATTCAAGATTTACGTTAGGCTTTATTATCCTTGGGAGGGATTGAGAAGGAATTGGAATGTAATAATATTGATTCATACAGAAGAGAAGGTTCTTTATTGATTCAAACGTTGTACCTAAGGGATAGGGATAGAGGAAGAGAAAAAATCCAAGATTTCACATTGTACTTTACTTTTGAACGAAAAATCAATCTGATTTATTTCGCATCCCTTGCACGGACATTAAATGCCAACAAAACAAACAGTTTGTGGGAGGGTTGGCAAAGGGAAGAGGTTGCATTACAAACGTGGCCCATGACAAAATATGAACCATCCCCGAAACCTGAAAACCCAGCTTCCCAAAGGGAGGCAGCTGAAACATTAGGCAGCATGCCAAAGACTGACTTTGTTGAGAGAAAATTGCTGCATGCGCTGTTTAAGGCCACACTGCAGAGAAGGAGAGCAGAAGCTGTTAGGTTTGTGATTCCTTAACCTCGGAAAGAAGCAGCACCAGCTTTGGGTGAGGCAAGCGGAAAGAATTGCACCCAAACAATGACAACCTTCTCACACAGCCAGTGATTTTTGGTCAATAACAAATATCAGTTTTGAGATGATAGTAATTAAGAAACATAATATCACAACTTGAGAGAGAGAGAGAGAGAGAGAGAGAGAGGGTGAGTGGGTGGGTGCACCGGTGTATGTGCAGCTGCGAGGTGCTGGTGGCTGGAGCAGTAGGCACTGGCACAGATCAAGAACAATTTTAGAGCAGTTCCTGAAAGAACGTCTAGGAAAAATCAGACCACGCATCTTGTGGTTCAGCAAGTTGGCGTACCACATACATGGTCAGTGAGACCAGCACATTGAGGGTCCACAGGTAATATCGCTTCATCTTCAGCTCGAATTTTTGTTGACCTGACAAAGGGAGAGAAATGTGCATTTTCAACACCCTTTTAAGGAACAATGTGCCCATTTCAAATGCCTTGTTGATACAAAAATGTCGTCCAACATCCAGCAACACAAACCAAAATTGTAAAATACTAAAGATTACAATGTAGAATCCAATCAAACAAAATTATGTGTTTTGGAGCATGGCTTTCAAGAATTGAATTTGGATTTGTGTTCGAGAGAAACTATATACAATTTTATACCAAGTCTTGTCCAAATTCCCACAATCTAAATCCAGAGTCTAAATTCCATGCTCCCAAACACATGGTGAGAAAATTTTACTTTTGGGAATAAACTGGAAGGATAAAGGAATTAGATTAGAGAAGGAACTTAACACAAGCTTCCATGATATGTTATACGAAACTATAGAAAGAATTGAATTAGCATCACATTAAGCTGCATTTAGAAACATGGATTTCGGAACTTGGATTTGAACAATTTCAATACAATCTTACATTACACCTTGTCCAAACCTAATACAAATTCAAATCCAAAGCCTCTCCAATATAGGGGTACATAGATTCTAGGAATCAGTTCTAGTGTAAGAAGAAACTTCACAGCTACGACCCCAAGGAATTTCCAATTACAATGGATTTACATCAAAGGTTGGCTTCAAGTGTGGCAAGCCTTGATCCAGCCATAAGAGTGTTATACTCAATGTCATAAGTTCAAATATCAAAAACAGCTGGTCCAAATGTGAAGTCAAGGCTGTTGAAACTCAGTTTTCCTCTTGAGGCCTTGTTAGGGCCAATACATCCCTGCTACAACTTACTAAACAAGCTCCTTGGAGTATGGTCATCTCCATAAGTTTTCCCCGTTTCTGAAAGTTCATGGGGTTTTCCACAAAAAGTTCCCATCCTAAATCTCAGCAGCATCCATAACTCTAATTCTGTAAGATCTTCCTAGGCTCCCTGCAATTTTTTCATAAATCCGCTGTATTAATTGATTCTGACCATTATGAATACAAACTAATGCAAGTTGGGTCCAGAACTTTTATTCCTTCCTAGAAAGAAAGCTTTGCAGACATTTGTGATCCACCTGACTGTTCCTTCATTGCTCACAGACAGTTCTCTTCATCTTACGACTTTTTGCAAGCCAGACTTCATCGTCTACATTATCCAAGCAAAGATGGAAAGTAAAAAAAAAAAAAAAAACATTATTGCACATTGTTTCTGTATCTTCTCACAAAAAGATGTAGCTTAACCAACTCCTCTTTTATTTGTATATCGTCAAAAATGAGGATCTTTTGCAAGATTTCTACCACGGGAGAAAAAATTCAGGATCACTTTTGCTGGTCCCCCAACTCCCCAAACCGCTTTTAAAGTAATCAGTTTGCCTGTTACCATCATTCTCCACTGCGAGCTCCTTTATTAAGAGATTATCCATAGCACACATAAAAGCTGAAGGCACAATCCAACCCCCTAGGGAAGCTGGTCCTATCAAAAGCCCAAATTCAATACTTTTTCTAGCACTTCTTTACCCATGCATCTTCACCTTTAATCTTTTCTTCTCCTTTCCTTTAGTCTCCCATATTCTTCCTTTCCATCGCCGTAACCAACGAAGGATCAAAAAATTAGCTTGAAAAAAAAATAAAAAATAAAAATAAAAGGTTCAACTAAAGCTAGTGTTGCAGTCCCTCTTATCAAGTAAAACCCATCCATCCTCTGCTGCAAAATTTTAGTAAATAATTTCCTAAATAAACCCATTCAATACTTTTGAGTATCTTCAATATTTCCCCCACCATTTCCTTTCTTTAACTTCAGCCTCCTGCAAACTACCAAAGTTTTATTTGTTTTAATGAATTGTCTGAAACTCACAGTTCCCATTTTCAAACATCTTCTCAAGCCACCAACGCAATGTTTCCTGCACCATCACGATCAGGTGATGCACCATTGCCAACACATTGTTGACATGCCAACACATTTCACAGAAAATCCAGCAGTCATTGCTATTCTGGGTTGCTCATGACACCAAAGTTTTCAGGACATACCACCAGCCTTGTTGGTCCATGCGCTGATCTCCAAAACCACCAAATATTTGTCACTTGAAGCCACCAAGATATGCTGCATGCGCTCCTCATGGCTGCTACTGCAAAGTGGAATACTGAAATGTGAACCAGCTTCAACCCCCACCCTCCTCTTTTTCTGCCTCCTACTCCCTAACCAAAATCATCCCTTCTTTTGCACAAGGCATGATTGTAGGAATGAGAAGTGGGCAATAAGATGGACGACTTCAATCCACTTTGGAGATCAATTTCAAAGAATATGGTCAAGGGATTGTTGGGTCCTAAAATGAGTTCAGCTAATCCGAGTATTTGGGGTTGGTTTGTAATCGATGCATCTTTTAGAGGTTTTCTATAACTTGTCTTTAGGAGTCTGTAATTTTCTTGTAACTTTAGATTCATATGAATGGGGATATGAAAGCCATGTAAGAGGCAGTTTTAGTGCAACTGCAGGTGCAAGTTAAACGCGAGTTCCCCCACCCCAACCCCGGAAACTGTCTTCTTCTTCCTTCTTTTTCTCCTCTTGGATTTCTCACCCCTTTATGCTTCTGGACAGTACCCTTGCTGTTGTTGCTGCATCACTTGGTACCAAGAGCAATCATCAACATCATAGCCATCTCCCTCAAAGAGTAATCCCAAACCCAAACCACAATAACAGTATCTCCATTTTTGCCACAGTTGTTTTCAGATCAACGAACTTTTACAATTACACCGGCATACTCGACACTCAAAGAATCAACATGTCACTGTTCATCATCCTGCAACTTCCAATCAGGCATACTGTTTTCGAACACCACATTGCTCGCATAATCTGGAACACATCCACTACCATTTGAAACAGACTTTTGAAAGATCATTCCCCAACTTTTGCCACCACGAACAACCTAGATCTCTCACATAAGCCAAAAATTCCCTGGCCATCATACCAGAAAAATCCTACCTTTGCTGTACACACCCCAACACACTGGCAACACACGTGGGATTTTTCCACTATTGCAGCTTCCAGAATCACAAGGAAATGGTTCTGCCTAGAAAATTTCGTTGCCTCCCGTTATTTTTAACTTGTTTGATAGAGAACTGATTGTTCAAGTTTGGGACAAACTTTGAGGGATCCATCCACCATTGCTAGTATCACATTAAGAATTAGGCTCTATTGCTGCCTTTTGTGAGTTTTCAATGTGGATTTGTTTAACTTCTGCAGGATGTTCAATATTAAAGTATATTTGAGAAAGTTACCGAGAAAATGGGAATCAAGGCAGAAAATTTGCATTAATTGATTGGGAATTGTTGGCAAATTGCATTAAGGGTTTATATATATATATATATAATCAGCAACATGGTGAATAATGTTGAGCTGTTCACAAAAGTGGGGTTTGGCAGGATACAAAAAGGAGAATTCTTTGGAGATTATTACTAAAACTTTTGACTACAATGACAACTGAAAGTGTAGCCTTGCACAGAAGGTCAATTGATCTTCCTACCCACAAGGAAAGTGATATAGCTGCCATTGCTCACCACACTTTTGAGTTGCATGAAGACCGAAAAGATCATTTGAATAAGAAAATTAAATTGGAATTTTTAAATTTTAAGGGCAATGGTTCTCGTCCTGATGATTACTATTTCCAATGGCAAGACATGAATGAGGCTCATAGTTGTACTTAGCTTAACTGAAATTGAAGGAAACTGCTTGCATTTGTTTCTCAAGGACAACATTTCAAATTTTCATAAGGCCATCACTATGCTCAAAATTTTTGAGATCTCAAGACTAAAGATCAGCCTAGCTAAAATAATGGGATGGCCTCCATTAATTTGGGTGTTGGGGTTAGAAAGCTTCAGAACCATGGCAGATTGTGTCTCCCATGATTGGTTGATTTCTTATCTTGGTCTCCCTCTTGGGGGCAAATTCAAACTCCTTGGCCTTCTTAGACCCGTTGATTGAGAGGGTGGGTAGAATTTTGGAGGGTCAAAAGAGAGCATGATTATCTCTTGGGGTATCACATTTATTAGTGCTCCACTCTCCAACATCTTTATCTACTTTCTTCTCTTTCTAGAGTGCCATTCAAGGTTCCCAAGTTGCTAGAGAAGATGATGCATGATTTCTTCTAGTCAATTTCTAGGAAGAGGGGCCATTTGGTTAGCTAAGAGATTGTTAGAAAACCCAAATCCAAAAGTGGACTAGGAGTCAAAAATGTGGTTTCCAAAAACACCTCCCTAACTAGCAGATGTCTGCGGAGGTTTCCTGTGGAAGTGAACGCCATATGGCATAAGGTGATTAGAAGTAAATCTGGACTCCATTTAAATCGGTGGAAACTAGAAGCAGTATTATTTCTCATGCATGTCCCTGGAAGTTCGCGCACTAGGTAGCATGTTAATTCTTCCCTTTTGCCCATTTCAAACTAGGTAATGGGAATAGAGCCCACTTTGGGAGGATGTTCCGACGGGTGAAGTTTCTTTGGAGCTAAAGGTGCCTTTGTTGTTCAAACTTTCTTCTCTCCACAATGTGCCTATCAACTCATTCTTTTTCCTCTGCAGGGGGGTTCTTTTGTATGAGGATGAAGACTTCCCCACATTGCTTTCCGTGTTTGATTGCTTCATGCCATGAGGCAGCAAAATCCCAACACCATGAGGAATGACTCTTGCCTTAGACTACCTAAGATGTGTTGGAGTCATGCCTATGTGACGAGAAGACTACATCAAGTCCTATTGAGTTGCACTCATCCTCAATCATGATAACACTCCAACGTCCAATTCAATGTTCAAGTCTTGCGGCATGACAGCCCTTGTTCCAACTAAGATTGTTGCTAAGGAACCATGACTCAAATAGTAGGAGTGTTGAACTGGCATTCAACAAGCAACGAGGGAAACTCTCACCTCCACAACACAATCCTCATGTAGGAGCACCTACCACTTACCACACTAGTCATAGCTAAGGGAAGTGACACCATACATTACTAGAGTCGGACATACAAAGGATCATCATCCCTCAATAATCCAATTGAGTATAAGACGGCACCACCCAAAAGGATACTCATGGGCTAACATAAGTGTACGTCCTAAGCAAGTTGGAGTGATGCACAACTTCATTCTTCCATGAGTCGTCCACGACACCCCCCAAGGATGTCAAGATCATGTCCTCAAGTGCCCCTCAGACTAGTCACTTAGCACCCAAAAGGATACCTTTTTTTTTTTTTTGGGGGGGGGGGGTGGTGCGGGGTAGGCTACCTTACCTAGGGGTCCCCCCTAAAGGCATCTCTCTGTCGCATTCTCACTCACACATTAGTAACCATCCATGAGTCTAATGAACTCTCAACTCACAGCCCAAGAATGACACTAAACACCATAGCCTTCCAAGATTTCCCAACAAGTTGTTTGGCTTGTGTCATGGACACAAAAGCATAGCACCATGACATCTTCTCCCACTCAATCATATCAATGTCCTCATTGGTTAACACGCACATCTAACTTGTTCTAAAACTCCTATAAGCCCCAAATAAGAATTAGTGGAGCAATAAGGCCTTTACGATCCATCTCTTCACGACACACTAACTTGCCTACATTCTTGCAGTAAACATAAACCCACTTTTCACCCAAAGACCCTCGTGGAGCATATTCCTAAACACAAAGTACTCTTCCAAACTAAGACCCTAGCTAATATTCAGCTTCCTCTGAAAACCACGCTCTCATCTCTAATTCCTCAATGAAATTATAACGTCCAAAAGCATTGCTCAAACTTTCTAGCCATCAACCATCATTATTACCCACAAGTTTCAAAGATCAAAACACTCCACCCAAAATTCCACCTCACTAATTCTTGATGTGGATCCATATTTCATCATTGTCCCTCAAAAACCCAAACTCCCTTATAAGAATGTAGAAGATTTGCATCTAACACACCAAAGCAAGCTCCTCCCACATAGTCAACCTAAGCACTAGTCAACCAAAACCTACTCCAGCTCGACCCAAGGAAACTTCATGACAAAATGTCATCCAAGTTGTGATCCTTTTTCTCAAAATTTATCTCAAAGATCCAATCCAAATACATACAACTTGGAGGTCATTATTCATTCTCTTTGTTTGCAAAGAAGTTCATATTGCGTCGATTTTTTCCTAATGGTTATTTTACTAAAAGTCTCACTATTTTACTTTCCACGTTTTCATCGTCGATAGATAAGGCTCCCATGCCCACTACACCATCGAGACTCATTTCCAAAATTACACTTCAAAGATAACTCCACATCCTACAAACTTCAAATTTAATAATCTCACATATCTGGGGTTACCATCCCCAAATTGCCGACTACGTACCCAATATTCGCACGAATCACACAATACAAAAGTGGATCATTTGGCCTACACAATCCCCAAATATTTGCTTGAGTTCCATATGTATTCCCCAAGGCTCAACTATTTAGCCCCCACCTCGAGTACCAACACTCATTATCATTTTCGATCTTCCATGTCACGTACCCAATATTCGCACGAACCACACAATACAAAAGTGGATCATTTGGCCTACACAACCCCCAAATATTTTCTTGAGTTCCATATGTATTCCCCAAGGCTCAACTATTTAGCCCCCACCTCGAATACCAACACTCATTATCATTTTTGATCTTCCATGCCCTTTGACATTGAAGCCTCAAACCTAAGTAGCCACTTAAATTCAAATTTTAATTTCCCTTCAATAGTCCAAATTTAACTGTTGTATGTCGTGGCTAACTTTCTCATACCACTATCCTCTAGCTTTTCCGATGCTCAAACTCAATTTTCAAGAACTCAAGGTGAACTTCCCATTGACCAAGTTGCATTGTAACTCGCACAATAATAGCAAACACAAAAGGCCTTTTGGCCAACATAGCACATGTGCCCCCTCAAAACATGGCTCAAATGCCCTCTAGCAAACCAAACCCCAATGACCTCTCGCATGGGTAAAGATACGGCCCACAAGCCTATGGTGCATAATCATTCAACCGTCAATGCACAAATGTGGACTTCAACCACGTTCCCACCAGAACTCAAGTCATAAGGAGGGTCCCAACCAAATCCTCAAGTAGCTTTGGCAAGTCCCTTCAAGTCCACACCCAATTGGTTTTATGTCACCACTATGCTAATACAAAGCCACACTCATGTGGCTCGGAGTTAACTATACAAGGGCTTTCACAACTCTTTCTTCCATAGATCCAAGAATCTGACATCTCTTTAAGGAGTCTGACCTTACCAAGTTCAATGAAAGACCTATTCGGCAAAACTCACACATTTATCCATTTTCATTAGATCCAAGAATATCACCTCTAATCATGGGGCAAGGACAACACAAAGTCTCGACAAATTGCCATCCAAACTCAAGTGCCAAACAAAATAGAAGAAATCCTATAGAGTTGGCTCAAGACCCACCTCAAGGGTACAAGGTATTCTCATCATCTTCATTCCACAAATCAAACCCTCATCCCCTCATCCACGACATAGCATACAATCAAGTATTCTGATTTTGACAAGATAGATTATCAAAGGCCAACCCCAACCCATCAACCTAACGAGCCAAATGACAAAAAGGGATCACAATGACGAAAGGTAGATTGATCCTTCTCCCACTAAATGACACATATCAAACTCCCACAAAAAGAGTTGATGCCTAGAGTATCAAGATTGCATCAAGTCATATCCAATTGTACTCATCTTTATCCATGAAGGTTACATGGTCAAATTCAGTGGTTAAGCCTCCCAACACGAAAGCCTTCATTCCAAAAAAGATTGTTGCTCAAGAACCATAACACAAATATTGTAACGACCCGACCCTCTCAGTGGGCCTCAAGTGCTACTAATCCATTTATTTACCTGATAATCCACATTCTAATATCATGTACGTAGCGGAAAACATAAATATAATTTCCACAAATATAATACCAGAGTTTACTATTTCTATCTATAATCCCAAATAACTATTCATCACCCGTATTCTCATACATACACATATCTCCAAAAACATTCAATATTCACAAACACTAGTATACTTCACAACCATCCATATCTCACAAGACTTAAAACATAAAACATAAAACATAAAACATAACTTACATACAACCCAAAATATCAGCCAAGTATATACCCTTTCTTTTCTATATCCCAAAAATGCTACAAACAACTCGAGCTCTCTAAGCTCGATCTCATGGAGGTCCTGAAAAAAGACAAGTTCATATGCGGGTGAGACACATATCAGTAAGAGAAGAAACAATATATTAAAACAGTGTGTGACTAACATGAGGTCTGTATATAACATATTATTCATCATTTGCAAATCATTAACATAATTTCTGAAATCATTTTCTGATCTTATTCAAACACATACAAGGTATTTTATCCATGAGATTACCTAAGGATAGGAGTGATTACCCGCTCATACAAGTAGCACCCATCTACTATGATACATTAAGCAACCCAAAGGTCACAGCTGAAGCATACCAAGGCACTCACCTTACTCAATAAGCCCTCAAGTGATAGATTAATCTCGTATTCACAGTTCATACAAAAGTTATCAGCGAAGGCTTCCGAGAATAGGGAAATCTACCCGCCTATACAAGTAATTTTTCTTTACTCTAATACGTTATGCAGCCTACTGCTATATCTGATACCTACTAGCGCACTCGCCTTCCTCAGCAAGCTCTTGGGCAAAGAGTTTGCCCCGCCCAAACGTAACATATTCTACTAGCATAAATACTGATAATACCATAATACGTTATTATGTCTGTCATTATTCATTAATTCACACCTGTTAATGTTCTCAGCTTTGTCATTTCTTTACGTGAATCTTTCCCATTTTACATTGTTCACATTTTACATTTCATTTTCGTTTCATTCATTTCCATTTTCATTTCATTTCATAACATACCCAACATTTTTGAACTGTTTTACCCAGCATCTTTTAGTCGTTTTACATTATTGCATTAACACTCACATGCAGCATATTTTTTATAACATTTTCACACTCAATTCATTTCCTTTATATCCTGCATCTCATACATATAACATATTTCCACACAAAATTCCTATTTACTCATGCCACACTATTTAGCAGTAAATTTCAAATATATTTCCTGTAAAATAAGTCAACCTATATTTAACATTTATATGCTGAAAATATACCTTTCATTTCTTACATAATTATCTTGAAAATATCTTTCACTTTTATCAGTTCAATTTCACATATACGTATCTAATAAAACAGCCCTAGGCTCAGAAAGCATAATTTAAACGGTTGACATTTTAAACTCATACAAAAACATATACACGTATATTCATAACACATCCATTATCCATTTAATTTATAAAAAAAAAATCTAGTTTGATATATATTTCCCCCTTACCTGATTTCTTGAACTATGCCAACAGGGACCCCAAAAAGATACCTGCGGCGCTCACCCAAGCCATGAATCACAAATCCTAGTTCCATTAAATTAATCCTAAATAAAATACTATTTTAATATTTCCTAAGCTCATAAATTCCAAATAAATAATTATACTCTCAAATATAAACAATTTACTTAATTCCCCATATCTCACTCTCACTTTGGAATGGTGCCTAGAAAACCCAAATTGAAAATTTACTCCAGCCAAAATGACAACGATCACGACTAGGACCCCGTGGTAGTGCCCAATCATCGATTTAGCGGTAGATTTAAGGATAAATTAAGAAAATAGGGAAATGTTGTCTTACCCTAGGAATGGTGTCTATGCTGCTCGCACGACAAATCTGCTCCGGTAGAAATGTCAGTGGCGGAGTTAGGAACCCAACGGTACCTTCCGTTTTTTGATCGATCGAATATCCGCTGAGAAATTAAGGAGAGAAATGAGAGAGACGGAGGAGAGGACGTGAGAATTCAAGGGGGGTGCGCTGCTCTCTGGAATTCAATCTGATTGAATTCAGATTCAGGAAGCTGAAGCTTCCTATGCTTTTGATTTCTTTTTTATTTTTACTAATATAATAATATTATATTATATATTCATATATATATATATATATACATATATCACCAATCCTTATACATTTAGGCATATATATATTTAACCTTCACATAACTTAATTTAATTAATTCAATTAAATAATATTTAATTAATTAATATTTTTTTTTTGGATCACTACAAATATTAAGGGTATTGAACTAGCATTACACAAGCACCAAGTGTAACTCTCACCCCCACAACATCATCCCCATGAAGCAGCACCTGCCACCCATAACTATAGCTAAGGGAAGTGAAACCATACACTATTCGAGTCAGACATACAAAGATCATCGTCATTTGATAGTCCAATCAAGTATGCGACAACACTACCCAAAAGGATACCCAAAGGCAAACATGAGTGTACGTCCTAACCTCTAGGTGGAGATCGAAGCGTGAAGGAGTCACCCATGGAGCTCCTAATCCCATATGAAAACCCAAAACACCCTCAAGGATGTCAAGAACCTACCCCTAAGCAATCCTTAAGGTGCTCAATTAGTACCCAAAAGGATACCAGGGGAGGTAGGCTGCTCACCCGGTGTCCCCCCTGAAGATATCCTTCCATCTATCACATTCAAACTTATGCATGAGTAACCATTCGTGAGTCTACAATCATACATCACAACTCGAGAAAGCCACCATGACAATTATCTAGATCCACCACAACATCACAATGACATTCAAAATGTGTCCTATGACATCTCCCTAATCGAACGTATATTAACCGGAGTTCCTTTCACAACCCACCCGCCTAACATGAACACCATAGCCTTTCAAGGTTGCCCAACAAGCCATTTGGCATGTTCCATCAATATAAAAACATAGCACCATGACAATTCGCTCCTTCGAGGATGAAAGAGTTTGGGAGGGTGATTCCTTAGGGTTGTTCTCCTCTAAATAGTTTTTCTCACATCTCCTAGTCCTAGGAACCCCTTCCCCCTATCTTCCCTTGGAGGCAAATCTTATTGAAGGATAGAATTAAACACATGATGTTATAATCAAGAAGGCCCTACCAACGTATGATGTTACAGATAAGAAGGCCCAACATGTGTTCGATGTGTTGCAAGTCAAGCCAAAGGAATGCTGACCTATTTTTTCATCATAAGGTGGCATCACACTCTTGGAATGACCTCTTATTGTGTCTTGGAGAAACTCGGAAGGCACCTCGAAACATGAGAGATCTCCTGCTAGCAAGTTATAGGGGTTTTGACTCAAGCATAATGGGTCACGTTCTATGGAATGGGGCAGTTTTTGTCATTTGGACTCTTTGGTTAGAGAAAAATGCGTAATCTTTTAGGGAGCGCACATCTTATCCATGTTCATTATGGGACAAAGTGGTATTTCTTGACTTCTTTTGGGGATTATCACTATCCAATCTTCAAAGAGATTGCAAGACAACTCTTACGTAATTGTCTCGGCCATTGATCATAGTTCTATGTGGAAACCTGGTCCACAAACTTTATGTAGTTTGTTCTAGCTATTAATAAACTTTTTTCTCTTATCTAAAAAAATAATAATAGACCTCTATAAGCAATAGATATGATGAGGATCAAAAATCGAGTAAGATGAAGCAAGCCATGCACGAGCAATTCGTACCTTCCAACTACTAGTCGCATGTTATTTGCAACTTTTTTTTATTTGGAACAAGAAAACAAAACAATGGTTACATTAGTACATTGTATCATTTGGCTACTTGTGCTAAGTCATTAATTAGCTTATTAGCTAGGTCTAATGTATTTAAAGAGTTATTAGGTATTTCTTTTACAAGTTTAGGGAGGAGTAAGGATGCCGATGGTTTGTGAGGGTGTCTTTTTAGCTATTATGTGGGGGATTTGGTTGGAACAAAATGTGTGTATCTTCACCAAAAGAGATTGTCTTTTCCACTGCTTTGGGACATGATATAGTATGTGGCATCTCTTCCAAACATGGAACTTGTTTCGAGGATGTTAAGCTATGTTTTCCTTGCCCTCTCTTTGGACATTCTATTTCATCATCTAATGTATATTCTTTTCTATGAAAACTTACTAATAAATAAAGAAAACTAGAATATATAATATTACTTATTGATTAAATAAAAATCCTAGGGACACATAAAACCTAACCCCAAAATATGCACAATCCTAATTAATTAATCCTAAATCTATTGGGCTTAGGACCTAGTAACTCCTTAATCCAATTCTTCTAAACCTAGCCTCTGAAGAAGGTCCATCCATTGTCTAGCTTCTTGCTCTACATCTCCTCGGGTTGGAAAAGATTTGGCCTTGAATTTTGAAATGTAGGAGAAACAAAAACAAGCGATGAACTTGGAGACACTTTAATTGATTCAAGAACCATGTTCCTTTGGTAGGACCAAAGAAAGAAAAGAGCTAAATTGAGAATTGGCATTCATTATTTAATTACAAAAAATCAATTAGGAAAGACAAACCCAACAATGGGGATGTCTCAAGGCACATGCATGCCCTTGCTCATAGTGTCATCAAGTTGAGAAACTTTGATATGGTCAACTTCACTAGATTTTATATCTTGATTGGTTGGTACAGCAGGTTTCAAAATAATCTTCTTACTATTACAATGAAAGACATGTCTCATGCCCTTGAGTCATACCCAAATCATCCAACCAAGGAGAATGCAGATGGCCAATGTTCATGAGTATGATGTCACACCAAACGTAATCTAAATACTCACCCATTTGGATAGAAGCTGAACTCACTGACATGTAAGTTAGTGCATCAACCAATATATCTTATAAGGCTATAAACGGGATTCAGGACGAAGCCGCATATGAGTAACACCATTTTCCAAAAGTCACATTCACAAATCACCTTCCATCAATGATTATTTTGCAAACATTTTCTCCAAAACTTGAGAAAGGTATCAAAAAGCATGATACTGTGCCTAAAGTATGACAAAAGCATCCCCATTTTTGGCTGTTCCAATAATTAGTCACTATTGTTTTTTCTTAAATATTCAAAGAAAATGGGAACTTGTTTTGAATCAACAGACAGTTCACGGGCAGTTCACTGTTTGGGCAGGATGATGAAGGAACAAGGCTGCTGATGCCGCAAGTCTGCTTACACGTTTCATGTTGTGGCTAAAGATGGATTTTTTTTTTTTTTTTTCTTTTATTTTTAAATGTTCAAAGAATACGGGAACCTGTTTTGAATCAGCACAGTCCAAGGGCAGTTGACTGTTTAGGCAGGATAATGTGGCAAGCCTGCTGACACATTTCATGTTGCAGCTAAAGATGGCATTTGCCTGGCAGCTTACATAAGATTGTGCGCTGGATTGCATACAGGTAAAGAACAAGAGAAGGATCTGGGTTGTTTGAAAGAGGCATGAGGCTTTCTTTCCCAGGCATGGAACTAGCTGAAGAAAATATTAAGGAGATGAGAGCTGGGCTCATCTTTATATTCCCCACTCCCCCAGGAAAAAAGTTGGGCCCTTTTTTTTTCTCATTCTTTTTTTTTAATAATAAATAAGTGATGCAGTACCAGTAGCATGGTACTACCCAGAAGGGGAAATTAGGGAGAGAAATAGAAAGAGGGAAGAAGAACTGCCTCTTACATGGCTGTCACACCCTATTTATAAAAATATTTTTTGTTTAAAAAAAAAAGCATGAATTACAAGAAGATAAAAATAAAAACCTAAAGATACAAGCAATTACATAAACCCTAAAAGACACATCAATACAAACAAAACCCCAAATAAAACATAGGCCTACTACAAATTAACTAAACACATTTTGGTCTTTAGAAACCAACAACCCCTTGATCCTATTCTTTAAATTGGGTCAAAATGATGTGTTTAACTACTTCTTCTCAGCCTACATCAATGCCCTCCTTCTGAGAAGAACTTGACTAATTGAGTTGCAAAAAGCACCAATGAGTCCATCACCATAAAAAGAATCATCTCGCTTCATAAGGAAGAATCCAAAGATGTGCTTCAATTTGGTGATGAAAGAGCCTGCAATGGCATCAATCTATACTTCTTATCGACAGGGAAGGTATAAGAATATTCATATAGACATCATGCTTCACTCACCCTATCAAACAACCATGGACGCCTCAAAAGGACATGAAATCTTGAGATGAAGGGTACACTACATTGTCAACACAGTTGAACCAATCTTGAAGCAAAGCAATCAATGATCATGGACCTTCAAGTTGGTAATGTTCACTTTAGCAATCTTGCATGGATCATGATGTTGTTCAGCCTTCAAATTTAACTTCCTTGCAGCTTTTTTTAGAAATCATATTTGTGAGAGTCAACAACCAAAGCACTAAGTTATTTATGACAAAAAGTCTAAAAATGATGGTTCATCTCCAATCTTTATTTTCTTCAACTTTATGGGAAGAAATGATAATTGAAGTACTAAACAATCTTTCACATTGCCATATTTATCTAAGTCGCCTGAGACATTAGCCTCAATTACTTGCATGGCATCATCATCTTCTTATTCAGCTATTGCCATGACTTGGTTAGGACATTGTGCAACTATCCAAAACTTTTAGCATTTGAAGCACTTGATTGTTGATTGGAGCTCAAAAGTAGTTCTGAAGTGTTCTAGAGTCTTCCAAAGAGTAGTACTATGAACTCCCTTACCAACTGCTCTAGCAGCTTGTATCACATCTCCTACTAAACTGAGATTACATGCAACCAGCTTGGAGGTGATACTTGGCTTAAACTCTTTCCTACATAAAGCAATCATCACATCCTCATTCCACTCTATGTCAGCACGCCCCATCCACGACCCTATCTATTAATCTACTCAACACATCCACCGAAAGAACAAACAAAGTTAGGGGATATAACCCCAGCTTTAAGACCTAAACAATTTTGTATCCCTATTAATAATCACCAAGAAAAATGGATTAAATGAACACCTTCTCATCCAATTTTGCCATCTCTCACCAAACGTTTCCTACTAACCTTATCTAAAAACTCCTAACAAAATCATAGTCTTTCTCAAAAAATCAACTAAAAAACAATACCCATTTTTTATATGACGAACATTCCTCCACCACCTCATCTACTACTAAGATAAACATTCACAATCTATCTACCCCTCCTCCCAGGAAGAAAAAAAAAAAGGCACTATGACCAAGTGAAATAATAACACTAATAATCAAACTCAACCTGTACGCAAGAACCTTAGCAATAATCTTGATCATGCAAGATATTAAAGCTGATAGGCCAAAAAACCAACATCTTGGTGTAACTAATTTTCCTAGACATCAAGGTTAGAGCCTCGTTTCCATTAAACTGGTGAAAAATCTCGAGTCCTACCTTACCACATCTTAACATTCCTAAAAATAAAATAAAAAATTATATTAAAACCACTCTGACCTAGCAGAGCCTTATCCCCTCTAAACCAAACAATACCCTGGCTTCCTCTACCTTAAAAGGCTTCTCCAACCATTGCATATGGGTATTGGAAAGGGGATTTCAATCCAAATCCTCAACCATAGGCCTAGGATAATCCTCCTCAATATAGATACTTCTGGAAAGAAGCAAAAAAAAACTAGTTATCTCATATCCAATTAGTTGAGCATCTCTCACCTTGGGGTAAGGCCCCACTCCACCTTCCTAGGCTCCAATAAAATAGGGAAAATGTCATCTACATAACACTTCTTGAATAAGATCAATAAATTCATCCTCTTGCTCATCTAAATGACTAGCAGCAAACCCTCCCCTCCTACATGATAGGGGAACAAAGCATTCTCCAAACAAAGATCTCTTAGTCCACATTCCCTAATAAAATTATCAAGAATCTGCATACTTGAAGAAAACCTCACACCCCTTTTTTTACATGACATAAAATCTAACATCATTAAAATCCCCTCCACTATTGCCATAACATTTTGCCTAGGAAAGGAAACCCCAATAATGCAACATATGACTCATTTTTAAAATATGAACAAAAAGTAGGTCTATGGTCTCACCCAAGAGTGGGGGATGCCGACACAAATATCCCAATTACCACCCCACACCCTATCCACACTCGAGCTTTGTTTTCCATGAAAACACAATATTAGGAGAAAAACTACGACATCCATGATTTGCAACTAACTTCAAATAAAAAACACCAGCCTGAACATTCTCGAAAGTCCTCCCCACGTCGAAAGCATCCCACACCGTGAAATTGGTGGAAAGAAAAATCACAGCCATTAAGGACTGACCATTACAAAAAGGCTGATACGGCCATTATGTAACCACTACAAGATTGTTATGGCAAAAAAAATTTATTTTAATTTTCACTTTTTCTTCTAACTTTTGTTTTTTCCCCTTTTCATAAATCATTCTCGATATACTATAGGGAGATAGGGGGAAAAAGATTATAATGAGGATGATAATGATAAAAAATTTACTACTTTTTTAAAATACTCACAAGGGATGCATTAATTAACATTTTGATAATACATTTTTTTAAGAAGATATTTATTTTGATAATATTAGCTATTTGATATTTATGTTCTATATTTTCAACTTCAAACTTCTTTCCTTTTCTAGATTTTGCATATCTATCTTATTTGTATGTTTTGTGCGTTTAATAAATTAACAGAATATATAATTTTTTTTTATTAATTAATTTATCAGTTATCACACATAAGAATAATGAAAAAGTATAAATACACACACATAATTTTTCTGTCAATGGTGGCTTAAAACAAATGTAAATGTCTTGCGCTTACCAACGTTGAACTAAAGGATTCAAAATACTTTAAAACTCTTTCTAAGTAGGGTTAAAAGCTTAAAACATGCAACTACACTAATATGCAAAAAGTTGTGCGTGCATGAAAAAGATTCACAGTTGTTACACCCAATTCAAGTTATGTAAAGCTACTCCCCCTTCCCACTACACTTGTTACCGTTGCATCACGCTACCCACTCCCACGATTTACTACCATTCCCATCATCTTCTTCCTCTTCCTATCTTCTTTCTCTCCTTTCTTCCCTCTTGATGTTATACCACCACGCCTCCCAATGGGTTCTCGCATGTTTCACCAAAACCCTTCCTCCCAAACACCCCTACTAAAAAATCCCCTATCTACCATAATTATTCTCAAAAGTATTTAAACCTCTATTATCCTCCTCCTTCAATCATATGGGTTGAATGGTTGGATAGGAGAAAAAGAAACTTACAAGAGAGAAGAGAAGAGAAAATAAACCAATTTTTCTCCTCCTTGTTTAATGTTTGGTTTAGTAAGAGAAGGAATGGAGAGATCCATGGGGAAAGAAAACAAAAGCCAATTCTCTACTTGTAAGAATGTCCCTAAGACCATTTTTAAAGTTGTTTGGTCATTTAGTCTCTTTGCTAGGTGGTCTCAAATTTCCTCCAATATGGGGAAGGATGAGTGGCTATTTTTGTTTACTTCTTCTCTAAGCACTTCTCTCCACTTATTTTCTCCTCTCTCCATCTCACGATGAGCCAAACAAAAGCAGTGAAGAGAAACCCATTACTTTTCTCCTCTCACCACTTCTCCTTGACCAACTGGCCATTAATAAGAGAAGCAGTCAATGCAGCTTCCAACATCAATCTACCTTAACAATTGCACCCTAAGACAAACATTGTGCAACCCAAGATTTCCCTCAACCTCCAAAACAATAACTTGGCCAAAATCTTCTAAAAAAGATTTACAATCCTTAAAACTTTAAAACAATCCCACTAAACCCTCATAATATCATCCTTAATAACTTGCTAGCTACCTTTTTTCTTAAAGTTGTTGAATACCCAGCATTTTACGCATATCCATCTCAAAAACAGAAAATTTAACCTCTCCCCCTTTGAAAGGCTGCACTAACCTCCTCAATAATAGGACACAACTCCAACCCCTCAATTATAAGCCTAAGAGGATCATCATCTATACATAACTACAAGTGGTGCTTTAAATATATGAACTAAAAATTCTTTGAATTCTTTAAGAAATTAAACTTCTTTTAGTTCTTATAATTGCAAGTACTGAAAAAATAAAAACAGGAAACTACAAGCAATGGCATAAATAAGCTCACTATGTAGTTCAAACATCTCTCAAGAATCATGACAGCACTAACAAGGAACTATTGGCTAATTTAGCAAAAGTCGTCGCCCTTGTCAGCTGTATATAGTAAATAAAGGAATTCCAAATTAGACAATGAAGTTCTCAAGATAATTATGAAAATCTAAATCACTAATATACAGGCAAAAAATACAAATGCTCAAAGTCAAAGCATAAATCATCGTACAAAACCTCAAAAGGAATATGAACCACATTCATTGAGTTCTATGTACAGACAAGTAATCCATTAAACAGAAATTCTCCCTCTCTTTTAGGATGTTATTGAAATTGGACGTTATTTAGAACTCAATATTCAACAATAGTAATGATGGGGATCATAGTAATGATGGGGATCAGCATGCCCTGCCTATGTCATTTTCAGACATTGTGATGCGTGGACGACCTCCAGATGCCCACATTTCCTTTGATGATATGCTAACACATGGACAACCCCTAGATGTCCACATCAGCTCAAAATTATTTTGTAGATGCTTGAAGACTTTTCAGCATGATAAAGACCTGAGTAGAGATGAAGAAGCAAGTCTGAGCTCAAGAACCAAGTAGGCCCCACACATGCCTCCATTGGGCCTCAAACGAATTGGGCATCCCTTTGACTTTTGTTTTATATTTAATTTGTAATCTTGCAAGACAACTTGCTTGCTTGCATGTGCATATCTTAGTAAGTTGTGTGTGTTGTAAGTTGTGTCATGTCTAGAAAGTTGGAGCATAGTAAGTTGGCGTCTTTATTATTTGTGTCTTCCATGCTTGTGTGAGAATTGTTAGTTGTTTAATGTCTTCATCCCCCCATGCTAGCTAAGCTTGTTGATGTTTTGTCCCCCCATGCTAGCTATATATATCCCTTAAGAACAAAAGCTAAGTTTGAATATTGAAATATTGAAAGGAAATTACTTTATTAAAGCTTGATAGCTTTGTCCAATCGTTTCGATTGTGTAGTGTGAGGCTGCACGTTCTCTCCGATCAAGTGGTGAGAGACCACTATCTATCCAGCGACTCCATCTCCATCTCCTCCCTTTCATCCACACGACCTCCACCCAAATAGACCCACATGGCCACCATCACTCCATTGCATTGCTGCGTTCGTTGGTATTTCAAAGCTTGTACGAAGAACTTAAGACGTGGACTAGTTGTATTGAAAAGCGTCAAAATCATCCAAACAACTCTCTTGGTATTCTCAGCACTTATTTGAACCCTTATTTTATATTGTAAGTCTTTTCTAGAAATCTAAAATTCCATATTTGATAAGCCCTTTGAATCCATAGATTGCAATATTGATACTTGCTAGTTTAAAATCAATTCTGGGAATATTGTTGTGCTAAACATAGAACTTTCATTCTTGAAATATCAAAATATCATTTTTCTGCATTAACTTGATTCCTTTGTGAAAGAACTCTTGGGACTTATTTTTCTGGACAACATTATATACCATTTCAAAATCCGATAATATGTGAAATATCGTATGATTTATCGTGTTTATGTTTAGCTAACTGAGTTCTTAAATCAAAGTGTCTTGAGTGTATGTGCTTGTGTGATGGTTGAAAATTTGAAACCGTAGGACATGGGTTGACCATTCCCGTCCTACATCAAGTAAGGGATCAAATAATGATAAGGTGGGCAAAATTCTTTGGATAATGGAAAGATAGAAACTTCCACAATGAGGTGGGGGTTGAGTAAAAGGAATTCTTGTGTTGATAGTCAAACTGTCCTGCATGTGGGTAAGCAAGTCTTCAAGGAAATAGAGATGGTGGTTTTTTATACAAAGGAATTATCAAATAAGTTGATGGTAGGCTCAATTAAAAAGGCTAGTGCAGTTAATCGTATCAAGGAGTAAAAGAAATAGCATAATGCTTCCAATGATGAGAATGGATTTGATGATGACTTTGCTTGTCATGTAGGCCTACTTAGATAAGGTTCACAATCAAGGGTGTGTATCAAAATCTTCTTATTTATTGGGTGATATTTATTATGAGCTTCCATATCAGCTTGGCAGTCTTAAGAGTGTTCCTATCTTTAAGGATGATGGATCAGGCAAGGAGATACTAGTGAATGAGCATATTAAGGATGGTGTTTTTCCCACAATTATTTCTCATGCAGAGGATAATAATGGAAAAGATTTAGAAGCACAGCTGTTGAACAAGATGGACAATTGGCTATCGGATCCTCTAGGAATAGAATTATGTTTAGACTTTTTTTTTCTTTTTTTTAGGATTCTTGTCCTCATTTAGTTTAAATTTTTCCTTTCTTCATTACTTAACTTTACCATCTAAAAAGAGAGTAGAAAGGAAGCATTTACATCACCTGCTAGCTCCAAGACTAGTCTTGAGATGAAACACTTGCACAAGCAGAAGCTTGCAAAGGAACAGCACCAGACCGAAATGATGCATCAGAGAACACTTGACATGCCTTGGAACACTTCAAAGGTACCCCAGGGGCTGAAGCCTGACTTTCAAGGTGAAAACCTTCATAAATGAACTTGGTTGAAGAATGTGAAACTGCTTTCAAGCTTATAGATCTTTTACTATACTTCCTTAAATAGCGATCAGGCTTTCCACATTTTTCATCCTTTAACAAACCTGCATCTTCACCATACTTCAATTGACCATTGGTCCCAAACTCACTTGGACCCATATCAGCCCTTAACTCATCTTTTTTCTGACAAGAATGAGACTCTGATTCTGTGCTATTGTCCCCAGCACTTGATACAATCAACTTATTTGAACAACTTCCCTCTCCCTCTTTCAATGGCATTTCCTCTTTATCATCTCGATTATCACATGTTCCTTGACACTCACCATCTCTTGTACCAGTCCTCACATCAACCACTCCATCTGGTTTCACTTTGTTGAACTGAACATTAGAATCTTCACATGAAACCCTAATGTGAACTGAAGGTTCTGAAATACTTCGATCTGGATTCCCAACTAACTTATTGTCAGTGCAGACTTCAAGCTTTCCACACACACTAGGACTCCCAGAGTTGAACATTCTAACTGACACAATATCATCATCACATTCACGTCTTGTCGGAATGGTAAAACAAGTCAAATTCATCGAGCACACGTCCCTTGAAATCCTTCGTGAGCCATTTATAGCTCTGTGCAACTGAAGAGCCAATTCCTCATCATTAATGAACATATTCCTCCCACACTCATCTCTCCGGACTACAAATTCCAAAGCATTGCTAGCCAACTCCATTGCCCTCCTAGCATCCGCTGCTTTCCTCAATGCGTTCTCCTTAGCCCTAGCGGCATCTGCTATCTTCTTTTCCGCCACACAATTTGCATCCTTCACCACATCTTCCAACCTTACACCACCATCCCTATTTTCCAAATCCCTAGAATTTGCAACCAAAGAAGATTTCCCAATATCCTTTTCCTGCCCACCGACCTTCCTAGACCTAGAAACTCCCTTTGCATTGGCAAGCAACTTCGGAACCCAACAGTCAACACAAACTGAAATTCCCGAGCTTGAAAACGAGTACGACCAGGGAGCAACATCTCTACGCTCCAGAACACAATCCCTGTGGACGCACCTTGCGCATTCGCGGCAACGAAGGGATTCTGCGGACGTTTCTGAGAAGCAGTAAGAGCAAATCTCAGCGGACTCGACGCGGCTGAAGCATTTCTTGCAAAGGAGAACAATACGCCACACGCTGGTTAACGCTCGCAGCTTGTCTTTCCCTATGTTGGAGACATGGAATTTACAGCTGTGGCAATCGTAGAGATTGGGCAGGTCTCTGGTCTTCTTACGGGATGATGAGACGGAAGGGGCGGCGGTGGCGGAACCAGAGGGCAGGGAGGAATTGGCTCGCAGTCTCTTTCGAGAATCAGATGGCGGAGATTGAACTGCAGAAGCTGGTCTGGTAGGGGATTGTTCCTTTTGTTGTTGTTGTTGTTGTTGTTGTTGTTGTTGAAATTCTTCTTCTTCTTCGTTTGATTGCTTGGTCTTCATTGTTACATACAGAGATATCTAGGGTTTTAAGGTTTTGTGTGGAGAATTTTAGGGTTTTAGGGAGGCATTGAGGGAGAATTAGGTTTTCGGGGAAGTAGGCCATCGGAAGAATCTCGATGAACGCGGTTTAAACAGGCGAGGGGAAAAGTACAAGAAACGTGCGTGCGTTTGCAAGGGCAAAAATTTTAGTCTGGGTCTTGCCTCTTTCTTTTAAACCTCAAAATTTTATTTTACTTTATTTTTCAAAAGTTCTATTAAAGGTTCTATTAACTGGTTAAGGTAAATTTTTGCACTAGTGGTTGAGTTTAGGACTAAGTTTTATATTAGCCACTAAATTTTAATCTATTTAATTGAATCACTAATAAATAATAAGTATTAGTAGACATTTTTAATGTAGCTACTTTTCTCATCTTATTGTGCTCATTTAGCCTCTCATTAATAGCTAACTCATAGGTGATAAGTCAATCTATCAATTCATCTAATGACATAGCCTTAAGGTCTCTACCGTCGGATATGGCCGTAGCCTTTACTTCCCAAATAGGAGGCAAACCCCTAAGGACTTCACTAATCATCTCTTATGTAAGATAAGTCTTACCTAATGCATACAGTGAATTAATGATGTGTGTGAATCTAGTGTACATGCTCTAAATGGATTCACCAGTGTTTATCCTAAATGTTTCATACTCACTGGTCAACATATCAATCCTAATATCTTTTACATTTCTAATACCCTCATAGGTGACCTCTAACTCATCACATATTTCTTTGGCAAAAGAACATGTCATAACTCTATTAAATTCATTAACATCAAGACCACAATACAGATTATTCATGGAAGTAGCATTTATACTAAGAGCTTTCATATCATCATCAATATATTCCTCTTCAATCTTAGGAACTCTAGTTTCACCTTCAATTTTCAGAAGAACATAGTTTCCCTTAAAGACAACTCTCCACACCTTCCAAGCAATATTCTGAAGATAGATGTGCATCCTCTGTTTCCAGAAGGTGTAATTGACACCATTGAAAATCGGAGGGCATGTGGAAGAGGGTCCCTTGGGAAAAGGGGTTATAGTATTACGAGCCATCTAGATCTTTTGCAAAATAACTATTAAGTCTAAGTTATTGGGCTCTGATACCAATTGTTAGTTTTACTATAATCCCAAGAGGGAGGTGAATTGGTATTTTAAAAATTAATCTCCTAAGTCAATCAACTAGCAGCAGTATTACACAAATATAAGGTCAATCTAGTGCAGATAAAATAATTCAATGTATATTCAGCGGAAATTAAATTGCACAAATAATCTAATTAAGCATGCACATAAAGTAGTAAGGAGAGATTACACCAGATATGTTATCGAAGTTCGGCAAACTGCCTACATCCCCGCCTTGACTCACAAGCACAAGAATTACACTAAGGCTCACTTAACGGGTGGAGCGGCACCTAAATACAATCAGGTCAATTAGCACAGGGCAGACCTCAACCTTTACAACCAATCCTTTCAGACTGGATTAAAGCTCCCTTAGGCCACACCTAGAATATAATAAAATCATAATACAATTTGCGTACAAATATTAAGCTTCTTAATCAAGCATATTTGCACCCGTAACAATCAAAGCACACTAATAATATAAAAACAATAAGCTCAATGGTGTATATATGCAATCAACACGCAAGGTAATAGCTATCTTAATTTAAGAACAAGAGTGTATCAACAAGTTAATTTTTGAAATTATGTAAAGATGAAAATCTCAATCACAGTTTAGGGTTTCAAAGATTTGTATCAAGATTAATCAGAATATCTCAAAAATATTTTCTCAATATCAAAGCACAAAGAGATATTCAAAAATAGGCTTGTAAAAATATTTTTACACACATAAAAATACAAACTCAATGAGTCTTGCAATAATAATGTAAAGACTCACTTAACTATAAGATTTTCCCACACACAGATTTATTAAATAAAATCGGTGGAAAAACCTAACTAAACCCTCAATCCGAAAATCAAATATGCAATAAACCAATGAGGGTTTTTAGCACACTAGAACAATTAATAAACACTCACAAGGCTTGATTTCTCAAAAGAATAGTAGTATATGAGTGTATAGAGTTTGTATGAAGAAATAGGACTTAGGAAATTTCAAAGGATTTTTTTGCTTAATCAATGTACTAATTTTCTGCTAATCCAAGCAAATGAACCCCTATATAGAGGAGGTTAAAATTATAATCGTTAGGGATACATAAGGTATTATTAAATTTGTTTTAAAAATGTTTAGGAAAATTAATCTTGTTTAACCCCTCTTAACCACAGTAAAAATTTGTGCAACCCGAGAGTTTCAGGCGCCTGGCATATGGTTCGGTCAACCAAACAGACATGAGAAAAAGTACGTTCTTCATGTTTAGGTGCCTTGGGAAGAGAATGGTTTGCTAAAACAAGGCAATTTTCCAAAAGTCTGCGATTCAGTCGCCTGGTATCAAGTTTGGTTTACCAAACTTGAGCATTCGGTAGCCGAAGGCAATTTTGAACATGAAAGTTTGGGCTGCCGAGTTGGTGAAAAGGTAACCGTACGAGTTCGGTTGACCAAGGATGGTGAAGTCCTTTTTGGTTCGGTCTCCCAAATTCAAGTCAACTATTTGACCTTTCAACAGTTTGGTCGACCGAGGTGTTTTGAACACCAAGGTTCGGTCATCCAAAACCCTATTCTTTTAGCCCTTTAAGTCCTGTTTAAATTCAATTGATTCCTCTAATATTATATGTGATTTTGGGGACAATCTTATGTGTAAGTGCAAGGACCTAGGGTCATTCTAAGGTCTTTGAGTTTATTGGTTCCTACATGCATGATATGCATTCATTATTACAGATCTTTCCTATATTACTATTATAGACTCGAAATGAACATAATATAAATTATAATGAATGAATCTTTAGGGTCTTTATTTTTCAAATCTTCATATGCCATTAAATGATCTTGTTAATATAAATCTGCACACAAACTTAATAGACATTAAATACTTGATTATTTGTCATAATCAAAACCAGGTATGACCTATTAGGTCAACACATTCTTAAAGAAAAATACCACAATTTTATTAATTACCCTCACTTATGGAGGAAGAATATCGTGGTTACAAAGGGGGTTCTTGGAGATTACCACCATTCAAAGAAACATTCTCTCCAAAACCATTCTTAATTAAAACCCCAAAATACTACATATCCTATATTTATACAAATCAAAATACATACCTTAGCCTTGGTTCCCACTGAGCAAATGTGGGTATCTCTGATGCATCAGCTCCTCAAATACCTAAGAAGCTTCCTCTACTGCATGGTTGCACCACATAACTTTTAGCAGTGGTATGCTTTTTTGTACGCAGCTCCTACTCTTTCTAATCCAAAATCTGTACTAGCACTTCCTCATAAGACAAGGCATCACTAAGCTCAAGTGTCTCATATCTGATCACATGGGAGGGATCTGGGATGTATTTTCTCAACATGGAAACATGAAATACGTTGTAAATTCTAGTCAAAATTGGTGGTAACATCAACCTATAAGCAACTGGACCCACTCTTTTAAGAATCTCGAATGGTCCAATGTACCTAAAGCTTAATTTTTCCTTCCTCCCAAACCTTATAACTCCTTTCAACGATGCTACTCTCAAAAACACATGATCTCCTATGTCAAACTCTAACTCTCGTCAGCGAGTATCTGCATAACTCTTGTGTCGACTATGTATTGTTCTGATCCTATCTTTGATGAGTCCGACTTTATCCTGAGTTTGTTGTATTAGCTCTGGCCCTAATATTTATCTTTCCCCAATGTCATCCCAATACAATGGAGATCAGCATCTCCTGCTATATAATGCCTCAAATGGTGTCATCCCAATACTGCCCTGATAACTATTATTATATGCAAACTCGACTAGTGGCATAAATCATATCCAACTGCCTCCAAAATCTAGCACACATGCACGTAGCATATCCTCCAATATCTCTATCATCCTCTTTATTTGCCTAACTAACTGATGATGAAATGTTGTGCTGAACGATAAGTGAGAACTCATGGCTCCTTGTAAACTCCTCCAGAAACGAGATGTGAACCGTGGGTCTCAGTCTGAAACTATGGACACTGGCATGCCATGCATTCTAACTATCTCCTGTATATACAATTCTGCCAATCTATTTAAGGAGTAATTAACTCTGATAGGCAGGAAATGGGCAATCTTTATAAGTTGATCCACGACTACCCAAATGGCATCCTATATGTGTGGTACTAGCAGTAATCCTGTGACAAAATTCATTGCTATATGCTCCCACTTCAACTCAGGAATGTACAATGACTACAACAACCCCGCTGGTCTCTGACGCTCAACTTTAACCTACTAGCATGTCAAACATTGCGCTACAAACTCGGTGATTTCTCTTTTCATACCACTCCACCAAAAAGACTCTCAAAGATCCCTATACATTTTAATGCTACCAGGATGTACCGTATATAGGGATCGGTGCGCTTCCTCCAGAATCACTTTCTTAATCTCAGGATCAGTAGGTACACACAACCTGGAACGAACCTCAAGGTTCCATCATCTAAGATACTAAAATCTACCTCTTGACCATTATATACTTTCTCTATAAGCTCTACCAACTCTACATCACTCCTTTAAGCCGCTTTAATTCTTTCTTGTCGATTCGGTTACAACACCAGATTGGCAATAAATGCCTGATGATCGCCCTCTATGATTTCAATCCCAAGTCTCTCCAAATCCATCTAAACCGGATGTTGTATCGCCTCTTGAGATACTGACGCACCTAATGATTTCCGGCTCAAGGCATCAGCTACCACATTAGTCTTTCCTGGGTAGTAACTGATGGTGCAATCGTAATATTTTATCATCTCCAACCATCTCCTCTACCTCATGTTTAATTCTTTCTGCATGAAAAAAGTATTTTAAACTCTTATGATTAGTGAAAATTTCACACCTACCTCCATAATGATAATGTCTTTAAATTTTTAGCGCATAAACCATTGCTACTAACTCCAGATCATGGGTAGGGTAATTCTTCTCATATTTTTTCAACTATCGAGAGGCATACGCTATTACTCTCCCCTATTGCATCAGAACACAGTCGATCCCTTTATACGATATATCACTGTAGATCATGAAACCTTCTTCACCTGAATCGTCAACACCGGTGCAGTGATAAGCCATTGTTTCAACTTTTGGAAGCTCTATTCATATTCATTGGTCCACTCACATTTCACCCATTTCCTGGTTAATCTCGTAAAAGGACCAGACAATTTGAAAAACCATCAACAAACCTGCAGTAGTATCCATCCAATCCCAGGAAACTTATGATTTCCTGCACATTCTTCGGTCGTACCTAGTCTACTACCGCATCAATCTTGCTCAAATCTACTGAAATACCACCCTTGGATACCACGTGTCAAAGGAAGGTAACCTACTCCAGCTAGAACTCGCACTTCTTGAGTTTCACATACAATTCCCTTTCCCTCGGCACCTGAAGCACTATCCTCAGATGTTCCTTGTGCTCCTTTGGACTCTTTGAATACGCCAGTATATCATCAATGAATACCACCACAAACTGGTCCAAATACTGGTGAAAGACCTTGTTCATCAAATCCATAAACACTACAGGAACATTTGTCAATCCAAACGGCATAACCAAGAATTCGTAGTGGCCATACCGAGCCCTAAATGTCGTCTTTGAAACATCCTTTGCTCTGACCTTTACCTGATCATACTCAGACTGTAAATCTATCTTCGAGAAAACCTGTGTCCCCTGTAGCTGATCAAATAAATCATCGATGCAGGGAAGCTGGTATTTATCTTGATAGTCACTTTGTTAATTTCTCGGTAGTCGATGCACATTCTTATTGACCCATCTTTCTTTCTCACAAACAATATCAATGCTCCCCAAGGTGACACACTGGGCCGAATAAATCCCTTATCTAACAATTCCTACAACTATTCCTTCAATTTGTTTAATTCTTTTGGTGTCATTATGTATGACGCTTTCAAAATCGGTGCTATCCCCAGAACTAGATCAATAACAAACTCTACCTTACGATCAGGAGGTAGTCCCGGCAAATCCATGAAAAAAACATTGAGAAAATCCCTCACTATCATGATATCCTCTAACCTCAACTCCTTTTTTGATATCTCCTTCACACAGGCCACATATCTCTGACAATCCTCTAGCAACAATTGCCTCGCCTGAATGGCGGATAACAACTATGGTGGGGTGCGCACACAAGACCCCACGAATCTGTACTCCCATCCCCTTGGAGGTCTAAACACTACCTCTCTCAGATAACAATTTATACTGGCATAGTGAGCAGCTAGCCAGTCCATCCCCAATATCACCTCAAACCTATGCATATCCAAGACCACCAAATTAGTTAATAAAGACCTCCCTTGAATGCATACTGGATAGTTCTCGAGTACCTTCTCACATATCCCCACAGCCCCTGTCGGCGTAGCCACTAACAAACTGACACCCAACTACTGTATTTATAACCCACAAAATTTAACAAACTCTCGGGTAATAAAAGAATGAGTCACCCCTAAATCAAACAAAGCAGTAGTTGTAAATGATAGAATTGAAACTATACCTATCACAACATCTCATGTCGCCTCAGCATCCCCCGGTGTCAGTGCATAAACTCGTGCTAGGGCAATATTCCTATGCTGTCCACCCCGAGGTACCTAACGAAATCCTTTGAATGGTCTAGGAACAAGCGCAATAGTTGATAGTGCAAGACAGTCTCTTGTCATATGCCCAGGCTGATGGCACTGATAACATATCACCTCCTTAACCCAGCACTCTCCCGAGTGTCTCTTATAGCATATGGGACAAGAAGGGGGCATCTACCTACCTTGTACCACCCTATCTCCTACTACCTATCTCTATCCTCCTTTGCTATCCTGCCTCCGCCAAGGCCCTTGGCTAGACCCTACCTGAAAATCTGAAGGCACGACCCTCTTTCCCTAGCTCTGTGCTGCGGTGCCTTTTTAAATACCATCCTCAATCACTGCAGCTCTATCCACTACCTTTGCAAATGTCTGGGCCCAGAAGCCTATAACCTGCTCAAATAAACTCTGTCTTAGGCCCTCCTTGAACTTCTTCACTTTCCTTTTCTCATCTGGTACCAACACACGGAGCAAACCAAGATAGCTTAATAAATCTAATTGCATACTACTATACTGTCATCGGTCCCTGCGTCAAGTGCAGAAACTCCGCTGCCTTCACACACCTAATGGTAGCGAGGAAGTATCTCTCAAAAAAAATCTCCCTGAAGCAGCTCCACGTCACCGCTACAAGGTCAGGTCTCTGCTTCTCCAACAATTTTGTTGATCTCCACCAGCACTTTGCCTCCCTTGCCAACTTAAATGTTGCAAACAGTACTTTTTGCTCTTTGTGTGCGGGAGAACTACCAGCATGTCCTCCATATCTTGGACCCAGTTCTCAGCCACAAGTGAGTCAGGCTCTCTAAAGAATGATGGGGATCTCATACGTGTGAACTGCCCAATCGTGCAACTTCGCTCCCCTGAACCTTTAGCCATCTCTGCCATCACCTGCTGGGTGACACTACGTAGTACATCATCAGGATCTCCGCCATCCATACTGGAAGGCCCTCCATCATCACCCTTAACATATGCACTACTACTCTCTAGATCCATCCTATAAATGGTATTAAACTGTTTTAGAATTCTATTATCATGATTCACAAACATACCCAGCATACTAAAACCCACAAGATATTCTGTTACAAACATTTCTTTTAATATACTCAATCCCCATTTAAGATTCAATCCTACCACTTAAAAACAAGAACCGGTGATAGTATATATGGTTTTCCAGAAGTTGTCACCGTAGGAAAAACACAGAAACAATCACGGAACTCCTGCCTCTAGGTTGCAAGATGTAACCCTAAATTCCAATCTCATCCTCTAACAATAACTAACTCATATCTCGTCAATATCCATTCCTATACTCTAATATTGTATTTCGCTGTTTACTAAAGTTTGCAGAACCTAACAACCTAGGCTCTGATACCAAACTGTGACACTCCGATTTTTCATGCCATTTTTTTTCTCAATATAAATAAAACATATTAATAAACATCGGCCACATCAACACCTCCGATACCATTTTTACATGACCCGACCCGAAGTGGGTACACAATCATTCTCACATTCGCAAACCTAACAGTGGAAGTCATTTTATATTTACATACATACATACATACATACCACAGCGAATACGCATACCAGAGTACTAAATCTTCCATAAATACATGTCTAATACATTCTCAAAAAAACACAAAATGCTCTAGGGGAATCCTTCGTCCCTAGCTCAGAACACTCACCTTGTCTATGTAGGGTATCAGCTTCCCTCTATCTTGGAGCTCTATCACCTGGTTTATCTCTATTTCCTGAAATATTTAAATGATTGGTTGAGTGAGACACATCTCAGTAAGACAGAATAAATTATCTACACTGTGTGGCAGTGTGTCTTAACATATATTCATTTCAATGATAATATCTTCTGAGAAAAATATACCAATTTCACATTCATAATCATATAGATATAAAACACAAGCTTTCATAAGCTTTTAATTCCATTTCCAAATTCATTCACACACAACCCATGTTTACCAATGAAGTTCCCAAGAATAAGGAAGACTACTTGCTCATACAAGTAGCTTCCCACTGCCCTAATATTGTTTGTATCCTTGCCCAAATAACTCGGGTTCGGTTACAACTAATACTCATCAAGGCACTCATGCTACTTAGTAAACCCTTAGGCGGAGTGTTTTACTTCACTTTACTTATTTATATTATTAACTCACGCTACTTCATTTCTTATTTTCATGTTATTTCCACTTCCATTTCCATTTCAATTCCATCTCATTTCCATTTCATTTCCATTTCACATCTAGCTCATGAGTGTCCTCGGTAACCAATACATCCGCGTCTGTAACTCATGGTTGTCCTAAGGATATTTTCTACGCCATGCTTCACCCCATGGTCGAGGTCACTCTCCATACTCTACCCCATGCTTCCTCCTATGGTCGAGGTTATGCAGCCCAAAGGCTGGACCTAACTACGGTTGGCCTACCCGGTTAGATCAAAATAAAAATACAATATACTCATCTGTAGTACAAATGACCTATCATATACCCTAATCCGGGCTCAAGGGGAAAAACAATCCTTCACACTAACTCATTCGAACTTCCATGCCACACGCTCCACGAGTCCGTATGGTTGCACTAACACCACTAGCAACGATACCGTGCTTAATTCAATAACACATCCATCCATCAGGGTTTCACTTCCATATTTCAATAATTCACAATTGCAGTTTTCACAATGCAATTTTTCACATTTCCAGTATTCTCATTTCACATTCATATTGCAGTATTCACGTTGCAATATTCACATTTTCAATATCTATATTGCAGTATTCCCATTACAATATTCACATTTATCATATTCACATTTTAATATCTATATTGCAGTTTCACATTGCAATATTCCATTTTTTCATATTCACATACCAGTATTCACATTTCATCATTCTCATTGCAGCATTAACATTGCAATATTTCATTTTCAGCATTCTCAACTTATTTCATCATTTCAATGATATTTCAAAAAATCAATACTCATTTCATCTCATAATAACATATACATATCTCATTTCACATTATTCACATTTCTCAATAAAACATTTTTATATTTCATATTTCTTCATTTCCCAGAAGATACTTTTCAGTACAAATCACTTTTCATCATTTTCCACATTCCAAATCTCATATCTCAATTCACATTTCATAATCTCATATTCTCAATGTAAATCATTCAATTTCAAATACATTTCACTATAAATCATATGCCACACAATTTTCATCTAATAATCATATCATAGTAAATTTTAGGTAAAATATCATATTTCCATTTCTCATATTTCTCAACCAATAATTTAAAAAAAAAACTGTAATAATTTTTTCCCCTTACCTAGCTTACTGAGAGGTCCACTAACACCCTAAATCATACACTTCTCAGCATTCATAACCCAAAAGCCTGAAATTCACATTTACCCCAAATTATTCAACTCAACTCCCAGAATAATTTCCATTTAACACTTCCTAGGTTTTGAATATTCTAAATTAACATTAAAACTCTAAAATAATCTACTTACCCTGATTTTGGGATGGTGCCCCAGAATCCTAAACTGAAAATCTACTTCACCTAAGTTGCGGAGAATCCTTCCAGGAACCTCGTGGTGGTTCCTAATCGTCAATCCAATCTTTAATGAAATCGGAATCGAAGAGAGAATGAAGAGGGGTTCGTAGGGTTTTTGGGGAGAGAGAGGAAGAATTTTGTTTTGTTATAAGGAAATGACTCACAGGGCTTCCTTATCAAGCTCACTGTAGAGAAAACCGTTGACGGTTTTCTTTGACTCTCAGAAAATCATCACCAGTTTTCTATTAACCAACTCAATTTTTACCATTTACTTGTTATCAGCCCGCGGTAAAATCCCATAATCGTTGATGGTTATCTATCCACTCTAGAAAATTGTTGCTGGTTTCTCCTCTCCCAGCCAAAAACCTCTTTTTCCCAATTTCTTTTATTATTTTATTTTTCGAGTCTCTACAAAATTGGTCGCTGAGTGTATTAAGTGTTTTAGGCGATTGAACGTGCTTAAAAGAGTCAACTAAATGCTTTGATTGACCGAATGACTCATTCAGTCGACTGAACCTATACTGCCTTAATCAATTGGGTGTGCTAGGTGACTTGGGCGACCAACCTGCGCATATATAAAAACTTAAACTAGTGTAAAAACCCTAACTCTTGCCTCTTTAGTTCCCCGAACCCTATTTCTCTCTCACCCGAAGGTTCATCTTAGCCTGTTCTGCCTCTCTAGGATCTAATTTTACTTATTAATCTCATATTTACCTTTCAAATTCATGATTTTTCAGCATTCAAACTCAAAAATCATGCCCACAAAAAATAATGTTGCACGAAAAACTCCTACCTCATGTCAAGACACACTGAGTTCATTCATCGTTGGCTTTTGACTCCAGGAGCTAAGAAAATATACAATGAGCATCTTAGATCTTTGGAACCTATTCTAGGTAAGATTCTTGACATTTCATTCATGCAAGAACATTTTCGAAATATTCTTCGTAGGTTTTCTAACTTAGGTTGGGATAGGTTTGTGACTTATCAACCCCAAGGGGTATACCCAAACCTAATACGTCTCTTCTATGCTAAATTAGGAAGGGAAGGTAACCAATATACTACGCAAATTATGTCTAAAACCTTTACACTCACTCCCAGCAACATTGCTGCAAGGTTCAACCTTCGCTATAGTGATTTTGAGTGTCCTAGAGTTAGACCTAGTTGGATAACGGAACATGATTTCACCCCCCCCCCCCCAAAATATTTTTTCCTCTTGTCTTAATTGAGCCGACAAATCATTTTTGTCATTCTCCTTTGTATAAAAATCTAACTCTTGAAGCCAAAATAATACACCTACTCATCACATATAACATCTTTCCTAAGACTGGGTCTAGGGATCACGTGTCTTACCTGGACTGTTTTCTGATGTGGTGTTTATATACTGCAAGACATCTAGATCTTCCCTCTCTCATCATCAAGTGCATAATCACTAAAGAGGAAACCTATAGATGAAAACCATCTGATAAATTCTCATCTACCACTGTTAAGCAAATGGGTTATGAGTTGGCCAGTGTACTTGGTTGGTTCCCTAAAAACCATCAACCTCTGCGTGAGGATGTGAATGTATGCATTGTTGACCTTAGAGGTCATGCCTGGTTTTGATAATGACAAATATTCATGTATTTAATGAATATCTAGTTCATGTGCAGGTCTATATTAGCGGATACATTGATGACACGTAAAAGCTTAAGGCTTGAAGACCAGTTCATGTTTTTTCAATTGTAATATATATTTTCGGTAAGGAAATTGGTCTACAATAATAATTAGGATATTTGGTTTGTAATAAGCACACACAACACATGCATGGTTTATTTTGTAAGCTCAAATCAAATACGAACTAAAAATGACCATAGAAAGACCTTAGGGTTCGGTCAATCGACACTGGACTTTTTTAGTGTCTTAATTTTGGACATAAATGATCCTAGGACACACACATTTGTATATATGTTAGTTAGGCACTTGAATAGGATCCGTATATTTCAATACGGGACCGAAATGCACACTTGGTGCATTTTCGGTCAACCGGCCATCACAGTTCATTTTGGCCTAGTCGACCGAACTGGACTTGGGTCAATAGTTGACCAAGGCCCTGGTCGACCGAACTAGGTAGTTCAAAAAGCCGCGGTTGACTGAAACCTCCTTGGGTCAACAATTTGACCATCTGGTCGATCGTAACTTTTTTGTACTCCAACTACCTGGTCGACCGAGGATCCTCGGAAGAAATCCCAACGCTCTGGTCGACCGAACCCGCCAGTTCAAAATGGCCCGATTGATCGAACCTCAGAGATTTGAAAATTTGTCTTCTCCTGGTCGATCAAGCCTTTAGTTCAAAATCCCCTTGGTCGACCGAAACACTTCTGGTCGACCGGACCTCTCGGGTTGCCCTAATTTTTACCGTGGTTAAATATTTTTTAAACAGGATTAAAATATTTTAAACGTCATTAAACTTTTCTAACAATCCCTAATAGGTCCCCAACGGTCAAAAATTCTAGTATGTCTATATATACCCTTTCATTTGGGAAAATTAGGCATTGATTAGCAAAAACAAAAATCAAATTTCTCTCTCAAGCTAAATTCTTCCTACTGCTCATACTATTTCCAAAATCCACTCAAACTTACCTTCCTCACTTCTTTGTATCATTTGTAAGTGTATTGAGTGTGTTCATTTAGAGGTTTGCTCTCTCATTTCGTGAGTGCTTGAATCGATTTTTACGAGAGCATAACCTAAGCATTCTTAGGAGGCTTTTCTAATAAACCTACCCTAAGAAGGCTTGTGGTGAACTTCCGAGTGTTGCATTCTCATTGCAATATCTTTGGAAGTTTGTATTTGTTTTTGGCTTGCAAAAATACTTTCAAACTTACTCAAATATCTTGTGGTATTCATATTAACATTGTTGTGAGAAGATATTTGTGTTTGATATACAAATCTTTGTGGCAATATCTATTCAAGTTTATATTATTTGCTGAATACAAAGATTGCTTTGCTTTGCAAACCAAGCGTATACACTAGTTGAAATATTTGAAACTTGCATAATGTCTTTGTTTGAGCATCTTGATTGAGAACACATTGAAATACAAAGATTGCTTGTTGACTCTCTCACGTACGTATTACACTGATAGAAAATACCTTTTGAGAGTTGAACTATTTAGATCACACTGAGCTTACATTTTTAAATCATCTGTGGTGTATGTGATTGAACGCATTTGGGTACAAATCTTCTTTACGTGAAAGCACTTTCATATTGTACCATTTGATTGTATATCTGAGTGATTCCAGGCATAGCCTGAGGGGGCGGTAATCCAGTCCGGTAAGGATTGGTGTAAATGTTGAGGTCAGCCCTGTGCTAATTGACCTGGTTTGTATAGGTGCCGCTCCACCCGTTTAAGTGAGCAAAGTATTGTGATAATCCTTGTACTGGTTAGCCAAGGCGGGGACGTAGGCAGTTGGCCAAACCTCGATAACATATCTGTGTGTCACCTTCTCTTTACTGCTTTCTAGTGCTTGTGTGATTAATTAAACTGCTCTATTTAATTTCTGATATATTTATATTACTTGCACTAGATTGACCATAGGATTGTGAACATACTGTTGTTAGGAGGAATACCTAGAGGTTAAATTTTAAAAATACCAATTCACCCCGCCTCTTGGGATCACAGTAAAGCTAACACGCATGGAGGAGGAACATGAATGTGCACGTAGGGATGATCCACACAATGAGGAGCCATCTGCTCAAATTGGTCCAGCTACTGCTCCTTCTGACTATGGCTCCATCCTAGGAATTCTCCATGATCTTCATTAGCATATGGACTTTAGATTTGACACTATGCAGCAAGATATTCACTCCAACTTCAGTTCCTTCAATCAGTGCCTAGCAAGGATTGAAAGCAACATAGATAGTGCTTCCTTGTCTAAAGGGAAAGCACCCATGGAAGCAAGCTCGAGTGAAGAGGGCGAAAACGATGATGATGAGGAGAATGAGAGCTCATCCAATGGAGATCCTATTAATGAGGACTAAATGAGAGTTTTGCTAGTTGTTTGATAGAGAAGCGATCTTTGTAACTGATTGTACTTGTTTTTTTTTTCTTGTTTGGTTGAAAACAACTTATTTATTTATGGTTATTGATATTAATGTATATATGCTTTATTTGCAACCATTATGAGCTCTATGTTGAAATGCTGACTGTGTATGCATGTTGATTGCTGAATGTTGGTTGTGATGTATTGTTAAATATTGGCAGACTTTGGCTGATTAATGTATGCTTATCACAAATTGCTAGTGGTCATATCTTTGTGAACTGCATGCTGGTTGTTGGCAAACATATGTTTGCTTTTACTGTCCATTTGCATGGTTGTACTATAATGTTGTTTTTTTTTTTAAGATTTTTTTTTGCTAATGTCCAAAGGGGGAGAATAATAAGCAAAATGATCTTTGAGCAAAATGCAAGGATTAATAATACTTCTGATTTTTATAATACTTTTGATTAATAATACTTTTGATTTCTATGTCAAAAAAGGAAGAAATCTTTGAACTAAATGCAAAATTATTATAAAATACCCTTTTGAATTATAAGTAAAAAGAGAGAAATTTTTTTTTTGTTGAAAAACTAATCGCATTTAAGCTTAAACGAATGTTTTTACATTACTTATTATTATGTTTATGCTTATTGTGAGGGGGAGCCTTGTTAAGACTACCTCATTTTGATCCTTATTTGTCATCATAAAAAAGGGGGAGATTGTTGGCCTAATCTCGTTTTGATAATGACAAATCAAGGCATCTAATTGTGCTACCAAGTGTATTTACATGTTTTACAATTTAAAAGCACAATGAAAGATGAATAATGGAAAGCCATGAATAACACAAGTGAATGAAAGATGGCTATTGAAGAAAAGCTTGGATGAAGATCAACTTTAAGGATATGAAGACCTAGTTAGTTTGTCATGTGTATTGTTAAACTAGGTTTCATGTAAGTACTTCTTAAATGGTTTTTGTTATGAAGCTCTCTTAGGTTAATTACTTGGACTTAGATACCTTTTAAAGACTTGGAAAATATTTTTATAAAGTCCAAATGTTATTTGAAAAGGTTCAAAATCATTTTTGGAATTAAATTTTAAAGGAATATTGAATTTTAGGATGTTTCGGGTGCCTGAGGCTAATGCTCAATTGATCGAATGCAGGAGTCTAAACAAACTAGTCTGGCATCAAAGAGTTCGGGCGATCGAACTACAGGTTCAGTCGACCGAATGACTAGTGCTATTATTAAAATTCAAGACAGTGTTAGTTTAGGTGACCAAACCTTAGGTTTAGTCGACTGAATGTGTTTGGGCGACCGAACTTAGAGTTCAGTCGACCGAATGGCTATTGCCAGTTTTTAAATTCATTAGTTAACTAGTTCAAGCGATCGAACTGCTAGTTCAGTCGACTGAAGCTCTGCGATAAGTTTTGCAAACGGTAAGAAGTCTTTTCAATTTTCAAATATAATGTTACCAAAACACGCACAAACGACTATAATTCAAACCTATCTATATATAGCCAACCGTAATCGTGTTAGGGCAAACACAACCCATCTATTTTTATTGAAAAATTATCTCTTGTGTCATTTTTGTTGAAACTATTTTTCTAAATTGTTCTTTCAAGTTCAAAGCTTTCAAAACCCAGAAAACTTAACCAATCTCTTTAAGCTTCTTAGCAAATATCTTCTGAGAGTATTGTAGTGTTTATTGTGTACAAATCCACTATGGTTGGAAAGTTATCTTTGTACAAATTCATTCTTATTTGTTTGTGAAAAATTGACGACTTTGTGATTGAGTTGTTGACAGATGGAAAGATTATTTTCGCTCAAGAGGTAACTCCACCTAAGAAAATGAGATAGGTGACTTGGCCTAGTGAAGGAGTGGGGTACTCCGCCCACGTAAAGGAGAGAGCTAACTCCACCTACGTAAATGAGGTTTTGTAAAAGGTATCTCCGCCTCCTAAAAGAGAGAGACATCTCCACCTATTGAATGAGGGATAGTAAAATCCTCATAACATGTTACTTGAGGCAAGGACATAAGCACGATCGCCAAATTTTGTAAAAAATTGGGTGTCACTCTCATCCTTATCTCTTTTATATTTCTAGGCATATTTATCTTGAAATATATCTACTAAGAATATTTTACTTTGATTTGCGAATGCTGTAAATGATTTGAATATTCTTATTGATTAATATCTGCAGTAGTTACTAAGATTATATTAATTTAATCCATGTTGTTGTGATTCGTATATATCTGTTGGGAATGATGTTGTGATTGGTACATCACTTATTCAAGATATAATGTAAACTATCTCATGGATTGAGAATATTTTTGAGTGATATTGATTTGTTGTAAGTATTGTCAATATTGTGTAGTTTGGTTTAACATTGAAATCTTAGCTTAGACTCTTTTGTATTTAGGAACATCTATATTGGTATAGTTGTTTGTTGAGAATGCTTGTGTGATTATTAAAGAAGTTAGAACACTTATAAATTTATAACATTTAAAATTGATTAAACTTCCGCACAATAAATTTTAAAATACCTAATTCACCCTCCTTTTGAGCTCACATCTCGATTTTCAATAAGAAGACATCCTCGTCCTCTAACTAGAATGCAAAGACACCATAATTAAATTTAAAAGATATGTACTAATTAACTTCTTTCTATGACCTTTCCTCCCTTCTTCAAACTGTACTTACAAACTCTAATGTCCAAACTACACATGTAGATGAGTCTTTTCATCCTAAATTTCTTCTTAGATGATTTCTAATTTCATGCTATGTCCACGGGAACACCATAACCTCTCTAAGTATTAAATTCTAAATATCCTCTTATGTTGATTGTATTCTTCCATATTTTAATAGGGAAATTCATTCAAAGAACCATTTGTGCTTGACGTTCGTTTGTCAATACTATGGATTATATATGTGGTTTGATAAAAGTATTAAAAAATCTTGAACCAGAATTGTTATAACATTCTCAATATGTTCTAGAGAGGGCAACATTAGGTTGCCTTCTCTACAATCCTTGCCTAACTTTTAGCTTCGTTATTAGATTATCGAGGCGGCAGAGTAGCTATGAACTTCAGAGAAAATATTCGCCTTTATAATTCAATGTTTCAAATAACATTAATAGGAGGTAAAATTGACATTGGAATAAACAATCACTCAGACCCAAATGTATTTAGGCTAAGTGGGCAAAACCATCATAAGATTGATTCATATAAATGAATGTCCAAAATTTGCACGACTTTATATTTATGGCACCGCGAATGAAGTTTCAAATACAATGCCAATTTTGCTTATGACGAAGGTTTATCTACAATTGATAGGTCAATCGTTAAAACACTCATTGAAATATTTAACCATGCAAATGAAATTGTTAAAGGATAGATTCTTAGAATCAAGTTTCATTCCAGTACGATTATATTAGTTAGGATAAAGGAATTATTTGACTAACATTATTCATTCCTTAACTCCTTGCTAAAATGGAATCAAATCTTAGGAATGAAATTGCATTCCAAGAATATGATTCCACCCTTAATTTCCCACACTAATATGATTCCTACAAATGGGGGAGTCACGATTCTAGTCCAGATAGGTTGGAATCGATATTCATTCCATAGAATTTGAATCATTTTATAATAAAAAGTCCTAAAAATAATAAAAAATGCTAATAATACTAATTATTATTACTATTATAATAAAAATAATAACAACTTATGAATTACAATAACAATAAATAATATTTTTGTATGTAAAATAATAATACCAACAAGAGCAATAATAAAAAAAAAGGCAAAATAATAGTAGTTATTATTTTAAGGATAATAATTATTATAAACATAATATAAGATAATAATAAAAAAATAATAATGTGACAAAAAAAAAAAAAAAAAAAACAAAGGGCTGAATTTAATTTGATTATGGGAACTTTTTTAGTGCATTAGGCTTCCTAATAAATTCATACTCTTTATTTTAGCAGACTCTTTTCTTTTGCCTTACTCTACATTATTAACTTAGCCTCCATTGTATAGGAAAGTTTCAAATGACAGACCCTTGGTAGCTGAAGCTGATATGGTCAATGAACTAACATTGGCTTTTAACAGTGACAATAACTATTAATTATTAATAAATACTATTTGGTTAATTCGATTAACTAAACGCACTATATCCTAAAATCGAACCAAAAACTGCAAACTATAATTCAATGAAAATAAAAATCTAATCAAACCAAATAAAGCAAATCGAACTGGATGAATTTAATTTTCGCTGAATTATCTTCATCTCTATAAGAGTATTTTGAGAAATGTATTGATAATTGTAGGGTTAGATTTGATAATTTAAAAACCGAATCCAAACAGGGGAACCCTTTCCTCATAGTAAAATAATTATATTATTTTTTATACAGAAATGTAAAACTAATTATTTATGTACAAATTTGTAATTATAAATAATAAATAATAGAAGATTTATAAGAATTCACAATTTAACCTTTAGCATTTTATGTATTTACTCTCTTAATATTAATTTTTTAAATATATATTTAAAATAAAAATAAATTAAACTAAGTTGACCCAACTACAAATTCGATTTTGATCGACTCAAATCAGCCTGGCTCGAGATTGGGTCGTTGCATTTTTTAATTTTCAACTTCACCTAAGTCGAACAAGTGACTGATTCTGATCAAACCAAGTTGAACCAGTTGATCTGAGCTCGTTTTTAAAACCATGGTTAATAAATTATCATTTTTCTTCAACCATGTCCTTTGATTCATAAAATGAAATTTTTTTCTACACAATTAACGGTATAAATGAATGATTAATATTTTTATAATTTTTATTTACTTTTATTTAAATAATTAATTAGATTTTTTCAAAAAATATCTCAGAAATTGTTCTCATTGTTATATTTACACCAATACATTTTTATTTAAAAATATAAGAGTCATCGTAAAATTTTGTATTTGTTGATTCTAAATAATGCATGCATGTTATAGAAGGTTTTATATTAAGTCCATTTTTGTGATTAAAACCTCAAACTATTTTATATAAGATAAAATTTAGTTGAATTTATTTAATTAATAATTTGTGTTAGCATAATAAAATTCATGATTATGGAACTAAAAGATTCATATACTAACCTCATGTGAGTTGCTTTAATTCTAGGAATTTTTCAGAAAAATAATCAAGAACTCAACTTTTGGATTATATTCAAAATTTTATATGTTTTAAGTGAATTTTTATTTTAAATTTATTTTTATATAATTGTAGCAAAGTTTAAAGCTTATTTAAATTTCAGAATTTTGCCCGGCATTCAAGTATTTGTAATATGAACGTAATTGTATAATTCAAAATTTATTTATATTTATTTTTTAATATGGTATAAGCCTACTAAAAAAAAGATAAATGTTTTATTTAAAATATTAAGGATTTTAGGAAATATTTAATAATAATAATATTTTATATTTTATACATACATTTCTTTTTCTTTTTCTTTAGGATTGGCAATATTACATAGTCTATCCTCCATATTATTTTGTAAGTGGATAATAATGTTACTTTTGAAAAGTATTTTTATTTTACAAATTCAAATCATGTTTACACAAAACAACATGAGAACTTTCATTTGTTCGAAAACTAGATTTGAGCAAATCTAGTATGATTTACTTTTTGACATTAAATGTTAGTTTTTAACTTCACAAGAGTAACATCATTTCGAAAAACTATAATTTCTATAATTATATAATAATATAAGAAAATATTTAGACTGTGACATCATGCCATGATTTTATCATGTATCTAACTCGAATATTTTGATGTATGATATTTTGATTATAAGTTTTATACTCAAAATTATTATTTTTCGTATATAATCCGATAAATATATTTATAGATTTTTTACGTCTGAATTATGCTGCCAATGAAAATTACTCGATTAAGTTGTATACTCAAACTATTATTTTTGTATGTAATCTAATAAATATATTTATAGATTTTTGACATTTAAATTATGCTTCCAATGAAAATTGCCTGATTTTATGGCTTGATGACAAACATTTTTTTTTCTTGTAATCCTTTATTATCAATCCATTGAGCGTTATTCCATTCAAATTATTTAACTTTTGCTTTACTAAGAGAGTTGAGTGTATCAATATTGTTCTCCCACTCTTGTTATTAGCGAGACCTGAGGACAGAGAACGCTGATCCGTAAGTTTGGTGCTGCACCAGGAGGTCCGAAAGGTTCGTTGGTGGCTAGAATTCCTATGTAATAAAAAAAAAAAGAGAAAAATAAATGAACTATTTAATTTTTGCCAGGCAAGTTGTGCCCACCATTTTATATTTTGATATCAGATATTCTAATTATGGTCTTTGTCTATGCATGCACAACTATTTCTATTTATACAGTAAATTGTGTACTTGGACTACTATTTATGTATATAATTTGATAAATATAGTCATAGATTCCTAACATCTAAAATATGCTTACAATGAAAAATACTCGATCTTATGAATTTAATACAAACTTCTTTTCCATATTTTATTTCATAAAAATAGTAGTACAGCTCGTATAATCTCTTATCACCGACTCACCGAGTGTTCTCTCTCCATATCAACAAATAAGAAATTAAAATTTAAAATTACCACTAATTTGACTCAAATCTCCTCTCAAAATTATTGGTAAATATCCAAGTAGATAGGCATAATCAATTGCCGATGAACCGAGTTACAAAAGAGACAAGAAATCCAAATTAAGTGGCAAATATTCATGATATCACATCAAATGTGTACTCTAGGGATTGAATCAAAACCGTCAAACTCAATATTAGAGCCACTTTGATGGTAGCGATAAATTCTACACACGTGTAGTTCTTTGTGAGAATCAATCTCGACCGTGTACTAGAGTAAGAATGGTTTAAACTCCGACCATATAAAACGCCTTTTGTGGAACAAAACTAAAATTGCAAAGCCTAATGAGCCAAAATAGAGAGTGCTTTACTAGAATGGGACCCCATCGCTACCCGAAGCCACTACCAACTTTCAAATGGTATGGCATTTTCTCGCATGCTCAAAATATTAAGCAAGAAATAACAATAGTTCTTTTTGAATAACAAAGACTTCATGAATTGTGAGAATAATTATCAAAAGGATGATAAATTTGTCTCATAGTATTTGTGAGATGACTCACGTGATCGTTGGTTGATTACTAAATTCCAAAATATCAAGCCCAGAAAGGATCCCTCTATGGCGCTACTTAAAACTTCGAAAGACAAAAAAAAAAAAAAAAATCCCACTATGTTTCCTATGAGATCACACAAATGAATATGAGGAGAGCAGAGAATATCAAACCATTGACACGAGGGTTCTATAATAATCTAAATCAACCTTGGGGCTAAGCAATGCCAGTTATCATGGTTTAAGATTAAAATGCCCTACCCACAGTTGCATAATTTGTTCCCTTGCATCCTGTGCATTACAAGATTTATCTATTCCTCACTGCAAGGCTCAAGGCATATTTCCCCTATATTCCAAGATGCTAGTGTTTGAATGGAAAGCCTGGGGACCCTCTTGTTAAGCATCCCTGTATGCTTCTGTGTTGGACGCAAAGCTCCACCAGCTAGATTAGAGTTAATTTTGACACTGGTTTTAATAGGGTGGAGAAAATTTTGCAACATTTACTGGCATGTTTGGTCGGGCGAAATCGATTTGAATAAGAAACTGAAATTTCATTCCTATATACCAAACAAGCAGCTCACCCAACAATGTGATTTGCTTGCTAACCTTCAAAAAAGTGAGGGTGGATAATTGGGCACCAAAGAGAAGATTCCCCTTTCTCTGTTGGACAGCTTTTGAAAAAATCAAAAGAGAGAAGGTATGCAGGCAGCTTACAGGCTTACAGGCAGCTACCCTCTGGCTGGGGTGCCTTACCTGGGAATTGGGAAAGGCCATTCACAACATTCCAGAGCACATGGGTGACACATGGTTTCATTGTCATCTTCCCTACCAAGTGTACTTGCTTCCATTTCGTAATACCCAAATGCATTAGCCCATTCCCAGATTCACCATAGGTCAGATAAATTAAAAAGAAAAAGAAAAAATGACGCAGAAACAAGAAACTCAATAGGCAATACTCTGAAATGAACACCACAAAATGGACCCAAAATGGGTTCTACACAACTACTTTACTTTTCACTCCAAATGAGAAAAAAGCATAAGGTGAACCGCATCACAGGACAAAAACATCAAAATGGATCAATATCATTATTGTATTTGGATCTTCAGAAACCAGAGAATGCAACTATGCAAGTGCCAAGGCAGCAAACAGAGATCCCACACACACTGTGAGCGCAGAGGAAACTGAACCTGCACCTGAGAACCCTGGAGATGGAGCTGGCCCCGAAGCCAGTTCACCACCGGCGCTCGGTGCTGCCCCTTCCGAGCTCGGACCCAATTCACTTGGAGCTGCAACACATGGGGAAAAAAAACGAAAACATTGAAATGGAAACATAGTCACAATTTCTAACATCAACCAAATTGGTAAACGAAAACCCACTAATCAATTAAAAGAAGAATTTTAACTATGGAAACCCAGAATTTGGAACTTTAGTCAAACTCAAACAAATGACAAATATCCAAAAACCCCACAAGTCATGCTCCCAAACACAGTTTACGTAGCTGACTCTAGTCCCACTGAAATTCCAACGTTTCAAGGCAAGTGTAAGAAAAAATTCCAACTGCTTTGATCAAACAGTGGCAATTAAAAAATGAACATGATGATGAACTGACTGCATTGCTGTAGCTTTTCCTTCTTTTTTTTTTTCCCTTCGGGAGGGAAAAGAAGAGGAGAATGTCGCATGGAAGGCAGGTCAACATATTAAAAAAAAAATTAGAAAACAAGATTGCCCTCTTAGACTTTCAGATTTAATTAATTAATCAATCAATAAAAAAAGAAGAGTTCAAAAAGTAAAAGTAAAAGCAAAAGCAATGAGTAAGGATCAAGATCAACATACCAGGAGCCGCACCGGGAACAAGAGATACTGCAAAACAAAACAAAACAGAGAAACAAGAGCAAATTGCCAATTAGACATCCCTCAAATCGACTGTTCATATTTCATAAAAAAGCATTCAAGTTTACACACCGAAAAAAAATAAAAAAAAACCATTTGGTATATTTTGAAATACCCATTTTGTTCGAACTTCCAAGGCCCAAGCAGTTAAAAATGAAAATGAGCTCCCTCGATTTAAAAAAAAAAAATTGAAAACAAAAATCAGGGTAGAGAGACAATGGCAAAAAAGGGGTAAAAGTGTAAAACAGAAGAAACCCTAGGAATCAGAATCACTCACTTCCACAGGTGCCGATCGCATTAGCAGGCAGCCCACAGGCAGCAGGAAGCTGCACAGCCTTAGTCAAGTTCAAAGGGACGCCGTATTGGGCACTGTTCTTGAATCCCTCGCAGAGGCATTCAGGAGCAGCCTTCAACACCGTCTTCAAGCCAGAGCAACACGTCTTCTTCGGCTTCTTGTCTTTGCTGCCATCGCTCACGAAAGACAAGCAATCCGCCAAGTTTAGGATCTGGCTCGAGCAGTCCACGGCCGGCGCCGGGGCCGACGACGACGAGCCGTGCGAAGCAGAGTACGCGCCGGGCAAAACCCAGATCCCAAGAACACAGAGGAAGAGCACGGCCGCCTTCACCACCGCCATTTTCTCCGCGTCGTTCGATCAACAGATCACGAAAAAGTAGACCGATCAACGAGCGGAGAGCGAGATAGGAGCAAGTTGGCTAGCGTTGGGGAGAGTGAAGGGGGGTTGGTGAGAAATAAATAGGGAAGTGGGAGTGGGGACAGGGGAAAAGGATGAGAGAGAAAGAGACATATGAAAGAGAGTGGAGGTGGTGGGGATGGTGGTGGTGGCAGCTGATATGCGGGCGGTGACACAGGTGTGCGGTGGAGACGCGCCCCACTCGTCACCACTACGCATTCATTGAGAGAGCGAGAGGCGTGAAAGCTGCTTGGAGTTTGAAAACGGGTCAAAAAGATTACGATAACCGCGTCAAATTGATTTTACTCGAATGCCTAATGGTGAATTACCACGTTAAACTGCCACATATTTTGAAAATTTGAATTTCTGTTTTAATTTTTTTAAAAATAAATAAATGAACAGTAATATCGAAAATTTAAACAAGAATAAGATAGGACAAATTATCTAATTAGCATGGTAACCGTTGAATTTTAAAATATTTGTACTCATGATCAACTTAGAAAAGCTACATGTAGGTGAAAGTAAGATTTTAAATTAAATTAGTATATATATATATATATATATATATATATATATATTACATCGATTAAGTTAATTACAGCAAAAGGCAATTATTAACAAAATATTGTGTAAAACTATGTTAAAATTTATTATTATTTATCATTTAATTAGTATATTACTTGTCAAACAAATAATAGGGGAAGTCAAAATTCATAGAAAATCTAGTGTTTAAGTTATTTTAGTGTGTGTTTATTATTTTATGTATGTACATAAATCATTCTATAATCTATAGCATATTAATGTTAGGGGGTGGCAAAACGGATTGAAACCCAATGAGTGACCTGTGACTCGTGACCCGTCCGTTTAAATCAGGTTTGTGTTTAATACAAGTTGACTCGTTTATAAACGAGTCAACCCAGACCCTACCCGTTTATTAAATGACTAAGGCGGGTTCGAGTCAGGTTACCTGTCGGGTGACTCGTTTAAAAATAAAAATGAAATATTTTTTAAAAAATATATATCATTTTATGTTACGCCCCAAACCCGGAAATGAGATTCGAGGGTGAAAACATAATCTAACATGTCCCTATATCATACAAATCATCCCAAATACAGTACAAAGGATGAGGGTCCGACCCTGTGGGGTTCCTAGGCACCCTAAACACATCCAATCATAATCATATACACAGCGAAAAAAGTCATTCTATATCAATATATGCAGTACCATATGAGAGTCTATACAAAAGCAGAACATGACTCTAACAAAACGTACAAACTGGGTGCCTAAATACAACTCAAAATGGCAACCTAACAAAACTACAGTCTTAACACTTATCCAAACGCTAACACAGTACACCGGCCACTACGCTCCCTACACCAGGACGCTAGTTCCGATTACCTGAAGGACCTGTAAAAATGTAGGTTTAGTAAGGGTGAGACACCTCTTAGTAAGGAAGAATACATGTTATATCGATGTGTGACATTTGAGTGTTATCATGATACAACATACACGCAGTTAAATGTATTCCAGTACTAATTTATACAGTGCATACACGCACATATATGGCGGCCATTTATATGCAGCCCCATCAAAATACATACACATGATCAGTAATCCTCAGTGTTGTCACACTCTTTGATCCGAAGCCGACCCACGACATACGGCGTTGGCCCGTAGCCAACCTGCGAACACGGCGCCACCGGCACATGGCTAGTCCCCGACTCCCATGGCATCGTACCGGCGATAAGCTGGTGGATCCACACCCTTCGGTTTGATTTTTCGGAATAAGCTCACGCCCTTGGATATAGAGCCAGACACTCTTGCTTACATGGCAGGCGATAACACGCCCTCGGATATAGAGCCGAACACTTTCAGTACCTGGGACAATTTCGGAACCGTGTTCCTACTAACATTTCAACATATCACACACACATACATGCTCATATAACCAAACAAATCACACTCATTTGGTAATTTAAATCATGATTTTCCAAACAAATACAGTTTAAACAAAGTCAATGCATGACCATCCCAATATTACAATAAAAATCAAACATATACTCGGTTTTCAACAAAACCCGAGATTCAGCCCATCGCCCCCTTTTTCCCAAAACTGTAATAATGAAAAACCTATAGTTTTCCCCGTTAGATCCCCCCAAATGAGTAGCCAAAACACACACAGGACCGTGGACCACAGTTTCACTGAGTCCAATTTCAAAAATAACCAATATAAACATAGTTCCCCTTATCTTAACCCCGTAAGCAAATCCCGAACTCCAAGGTCCCTAAACAGCGAACCAAGTTCCAAAATCTATAAATCACAGTACAGAATATGTTCACAAGATAGTTACCTACAAATCTATCGGATCATAATTAAAAACCGAGCCTTACCTTGATTTTACGCCGAAACCCAAAAATCTCCGAAATGAGATTCCGATCCGTAGAAGTTGTAGAGAATCCTTCCACGATCCTCGGGGTAGCTTCCGTTTTTCGATTCTGTCAACAATCGGTGAAGAATTCTAGAGAGAAGGAGTAGGGAATGGTTTAGAGAGAGAGAGAGAGATAGAGAGAGAGAGAGAGATAAAAATCTAAGTTTGTTTAGTTTGGAAGAAATGAGAATTTCCCTTATAGCCCTTTGACCTGGGCAATTTCCAATTTTGCCCTGCTGTAATGACTCTGCCGGCTTCTGATGTTCAGCTTTCACCTGCTAACACATCAAATATTGCTCCACGAACTGAGCAATCTGCCTTTTCATACCACTCCACCAGAAGGTCTTGCACAAGTCCTGATACATCTTTGTACTACCTGGATGTACCGTATACAAAGAGTGATGCACTTCCTCCAGAATCGTCCTTCTGATCTCATTGTCGTTCGGAACATATAACCTGATCCCAAACCTCAACACACCCCCCTTAGAAATGTTGAACTCTGAAGCTAATCCCTATTATACCTTTTCCACAACCTCTGACAACTCAGCATCACTAGACTGCGCGGCTTTTATACGCTCAAACAAAGTTGGTTGGACCACCAAACTAGTAAGGAAAGCCTGATGATCACCACACACTAACTCTATACTTGAGCTCTCCAGATACTGTTTGATGTGATGTTGAGCTACAACTACAGATACTACTGCGTGATCCGATTTCTGACTCAATGCATCGACTACCACATTAGCTTTTCCCGGGTGATAACTGATGGTGCAATCTATGTCCTTAATCAACTCAAGCCACTGTCTCTATCTCATATTCAACTCCTTTTGTGTGATTAAGTAGCCGAGGCTTTTGTGATCATTGAAAATCTCGCATTGCACACCATACAAATAGTGTGGCCAGATCTTCAGTGCATATACAACAATAGCCAACTCCAAATCATGCGTAGGATAATTCTTCTCATAATCCTTCAGTTATCGAGAAGCATAAGCTATTACCTTACCTTGCTGCATAAGCACGCAACCCAAACCTATCAGAGATGCGTCGCTATAAATCACAAAACTGCCATCCCCCGAAGGAATGAGTAATACTGGAGCAGTAGCTAGCCGATGCTTCAACTCCTCAAAACATTGCTCGCAATCATTGGTCCATTCAAACTTCACCCCCTTCCTGGTCAATCGAGTCAGAGGCCCAGACAACTTAGAGAATCCCTCAACGAATCGACGATAGTAACCCGCCAGTCTCACAAAACTTCGAACCTCCTGAACATTTTTTTACCTCACCCAATCGACCACAACTTCGATCTTGCTAGGATCAACTGATATACCATTACCAGTCACCACATGGCCTAAGATTGTGACCTGATTCAACCAGAATTCACACTTCTTTTGTAACGACCTACTATTTAATTGGGGTTTTCTTTTTTCTTTTATATATATATACTGTAAAATTTATAATGCTCTGATACCTACTAAATTTAACCAAACCATCAACCTAAGCAGCGAGAAGTGGAATCCATATAAATATCATCAAGAAAATATACAATACCAGAGTGTTAAAATGTGTCCCTAAAATAAACATATATGACTGTTTCCTAAAATACCCTTAACTAGGTTAGGGTTATACATAAATACTCTTAAAAATACTCACTCTACTGATAGGGCAATACTGAGGCCCCTCTATTTACGAGCCTGATCTGCTCGCCTACCTAGATCACCTAAAAAGTGTTAACATAATGGGACAAGTCAACGCTCAGTAAGACGAAATATGCTATTACTAGTGTGTGGCAAATGAGTATAATATTGAGAAGATTTGTTTCTATATAATCACATTTAACTGAATCTGAAAATATAGTACAAATAATATAACAACCACCTTCCCATGTTGCTTAACATATCTGTATTTTAGGTTTCTATACGTAATACTTTTAATATATATAAACATATATTCCCTGTTGCAGTGAAACTGTACATACATAATAATAACTGAAAACTTCCCTGGATGGCTGTATGTCATGATTTAACCCTTCAAGACAGGGTTGTGCGACTCGAAGGCGGGATCTACCCTGGCTGGCCGATCAGGAATAAACCACTATACTCTATCAGTCTGATCAACCCTCCTCAACCCATATCTGATGGGGTGCCTGTCCGCTCCTGGGCATTTGATCGACCTATATACCACGTATTATCTGAATAGGTGGTTACACTCTATACTGAATATTTGTATATAGCAACGGTATTGTGCTCTGCTGAATCTGCTCCATTACGGTCTGATACTAAAAAATATATTACTATATACAATTTATTTGTTTTACCATGATTCTATAATATCTGTATTAATCATTACGTTGTGATAAATTGTATTTATATCAACTATATTTCTAAAATAAACTATAAAACTGTATGTCATGGTACTAAAAACTATATAGTCATGGTATTTTGAAAATACTATAAAACATATCAACTGTCTGTATATTTTGTAAAACATAACTCTGAAAATACTATAAAGTATGTTTCTATACTATATTTATATTCTCAAGCCACCCATTAATTTGAAGCATATTAAACATACTTGATAAACTGTATAAATTTCTGCTATGAATAATAATTTGATAATAACATATAATTTATTCTGAAAACATACTAGAATTGCCTAGCATAGCATATTTCCCTTACATGATTTCTGCTAAAATCCCCCTACTGTAACGAGTCCTACACCCGTAGGGTTCTCCACTCAACACCCTGAAAACCATAAATCTCAGAATAAAACATCATTATTTCTACATCTTCTACACTTCCTACAATTGCCAAAAAGCCTAATTTCGAATAAAAGACCTTACCCTAAATCTGGGATGAAATCCAACTTCGTCCCACCAATGATCTGCTCCGGCAGACTTAGGGAAAACTTCCTTAGGAGCGTACCCTGTAGCTGGTCAAAGAGATCATCAATACGATAGTGATTCTTCACAGTTATCTTGTTAATCCTATGATAATTAATGCACATACGCATCGACCCGTCCTTCTTCTTCACAAAAAATACTGGAGCTCCCCAGGGTGAAACACTAGGTCGAATAAAATCCCTGTCCAGTCTTTCCTGCAACTGCTCCTTCAACTCCAGAAATTTTGCTGGAGCCATCCGATACGGAGCTTTAGAGATCGGTGCCTTGTCAGGTAGTAATTCTATCCCGAACTCCACCTCACGATTCGGAGGTAAACTGGATAAATCATCTAGAAACACATTCGGGAACTCACTGACTACCCGAATATCCTCGAGTCTCAACTCATCCCGCGGCAATTCCTTCACACAAGCTAGGTACCCCTAACATCCATCCAAGAGTAACCTTTTTGCCTACAATGATGATAGAATCTGTGGCGTCGAATGCACACACGATCCCACAAACTCGTACTCCTGCTCCTTAAAAGGTCTGAATACTACCACCTTCCTACGACTGTCAATCACAGCATAACTGGAGAATAACCAATCCATTCCTAATATGACATCAAACCCTGACATGTCGTATACTACAAGTTTTGCTGGTAGCAGCTTCCCCTGGATTACCACTAGGTAGTTCTCCAATATCCTCCTATAGAATGATATACTCCTAGATGGTGTGGCTACAAACAATTCCTCTTCCATGACTTGGGTCTCCACCCCAGACAGTTTCACAAAATTAATAGATATAAAGGAGTGGGTCGCACCCGAATCAAATAAAACCACAACTCTATTTAAAAGTAACATCATAGTACTTGTCACCACATTCCCCACATGCTCAGCATCCGCTGGAGTAAGCTAGTATACCCTCTCTAGAGCTGTGTTTGTTTGGTGGGTTCCCCGGGATACCTGACTACTCCTATGATTCTAACTCAAAGAAGGAGTACCCCTCTTCGGTGTGTGACAATCCTGAGCCATGTGACCTGACTGGCCACAGTTGTAGCAGTTATCCCCAAATGGCTGACACTCACCGCCATTGTAACGACCTCAAAATTCATACCATTTTTTTTAATATATATATATATATATATATCCATATCCATACCTAAGCAGCGGAAACACAAATTATACATCCATTCACATATATACTAAACAATACCAGAATCCAATATATACAGAATATAGCCAAACAAAAATACCCCTCCAGCATCATCTACTCAGAAATGTACACAACTCTATCAAAAACTCACCCTACAACCAGGGTGATCAAACTACTCTCTATCCGCGAGCCTGATCTGCTCGCCTAACTGGCTTACTTGAAAAATGGTAAAGTAATGGGGTGAGTCGATACTCAGTAAGTGGAACTATGCTATTACTAGTGTGTGGCAACTAAGTTAAGAATACTTAAAAATAGTAATGAACTGTAATGCAATAAAACATTTGTAAGGCATATTTTCCTTTCACAATTTAAAATATACTGTATTGTCTGTATTTTATACTTTTCATACTGATAATATCATTCTATACTCATCATATACTGTAAAACTATATACATTTACATATCTATACTTTATCCTTGGGACTTTGTATGTCATGATTTGACCCCTCATGACAGGGTTGTGCGGCCCGTAAGCGGGACTTCATCTGGTCGGACCTCCAGATAAGTCAATATATTCTACACTACCTCAACCCGACCAAACTGCATCCTCTCCTAGGCGCGAAACTGGCTGCTACCTCGTCTAACCGGCCACCTCTACCTAGTGTACTAGGGAGCTGCATCCTCTCTGAGCACGGTTAGATGGTACCCACACACTATCTGAGATATGTGGTTGCACTCTATCTGTATACAACAATGGTATCGTGCTCTGTAAACTGTATCTGTGCTGTATCTATCTGTAATCTTTCCACAGGGATCTGATACTATATACATATATACATATATATTCTTTTACTGTTTTCGCCATGTTTCCAAAGTTACCATAATGCTATCTTTCTGTACTGTAAATACTGAAATCTATGTATACTATATCGGTAGCATCTTGATGCTACCCCTGTATATCTATCTATACACTCTATCTATATACTCTGTATGTTATGGTAATAGGAACATGACATACTATAACTCTGTATATACTGTTCTGTATAAAGCTGTGATATAAATACTAATCTGAACAAAACTGTACACATGTATACATATATATATATATATATATATATATATATATATATATATCTGTTTCATAAAACTATTCATATAAAAGCTATATATGCAGGTACATTTTTCCGTAATTTTTGTGAATATATATATATTTCTATATTTGTATATCGAGTATAGTATGATTCATTATGAAAGCTGTATACATTTCTTCATTACATAAAAATCTACTCATGCCACACAAGTATTTAAACTCATATTCTATAAATATTGTATAATAAACTTGTATAAATATGTATCTATGAAGTCTTTGATAACATTATGAAAATTCTTAGCATAGCATATTTCCCTTACCTTAGTTTTGAAAAGCCCCTATAAAATTCTGGCTCTATACCCGCAGGGTTCCTAGCTTAACATCTTGAAAACACAATCCCCCAAAACAAAACATTAGTATTTTCTTACCTACAACATTTCTCATAACTGAGGGAAAGACAAATATTGAATAAAATACCTTACCCTGAGATTGGGACGAAATCCAACCCAACTTTTCCAGCGATTAGCTCCAGAGGACTTGCAAAGAATCTCGCCAGGAGTGTCGTGGTAGTCTCAGATCTTCGATCCGGTGAGGAACAGGCCCGGAAACGAAGAAAGAAGTGAGAGAGAGTCGTAGAAGGAGAGAGAAGAGAGAGAGAGGGGTGCAGATAAGTGATAAAAATCTGAGTTTTCCCCTTATATACTGCGGCTTTCGTCGACGAGACACATCATCTCGTCAACGAATCTTTCAATAAATTCGTCGACGAATCCCTATATTTGTTGACGAATTTCAGGCTGCCCCATAACCCTTCTCGGTATTTTCTCATTGATGAGGCCTTGTATTCGTCAACGAGTTTCCTTATATACTCGTTGACGAAGCCCTGTATTCGTCGACGAGTTTCCTTATGTACTCGTCAACGAAGCCTTGTATTCGTTGACGAGTTCTGGAAATTCCTTGAAATTATTATTGTTATCCCCAACTATTATTATCTCTAAAATGCGATGTCGTCGACGAAGTCTACTGCCTCCTTCTATTCCTGTTTCCATTTTTCCTCTCTCTTTAATATTTAAATATCAGTATTTTCTAGGTCGTTATAGCCATGCCATCTACGACACCTGGTACAACGATCACCCACCTGGCTTATTTGAGAACCCTCATGTTTGGTATTCTATCAGTAACCTGAGTCCCTGTTCCTCTTCTTACACGATCCCTGGTGAGATCCAGACTGAAAACCAGAAGGTACTGGCCTCTTCTTCTACTCCTAGTCCAACTCATCCTCTCGGATGCTAGTCTCAATCATAGTGGCTTTATCCACCAAAACTAAGAAATCACGAATCTTAAGTATACCTACTAGTTTGCGGATATCCTTCCTCAGGCCCTTCTTAAACGTCCGAGTCTTCTCGTACTCGTTCAAGACCAAACACGGTGTAAATCGGGATAACTCTGTATACCGAGCAGCATACCCCTGCACTGTCATACTTCCTTGAGTCAGCGCAAAAAACTCACCCGCCTTAGCATCACGTACAGAAGCCGGGAAGTATCTGTCAAAGAACACCTCCTTAAAACAGCTCCAAGACATCTCCACAGGACCGGCCCTTTGCTTTTCTAGTAGATTCACTGCAGTCCACCAACGCCCTGCCTCCCCTGAAAATTAGAAGGTAGCATAAAGGACTTTCTACCTGTCCATGCAATGTAGGACCTCCAAAATTTTCTTAATCTTCTCGAACCAGTCCTCTACTATTGTTGGGTCATGTTCCCCTGAGAATGTCGGAGGATGCATGCGTGTGAACCTCTCAATAGTGCACCCCGCAGGTCTAGGAGAACGTTCACGTCTCCTCATACTCCACCCGATCTCCCACAGGACCTGCCTCATCAAACCTCGAGGCACAGTAGGAGACTCATCACTCTCCGTTTCCTTGGAGCTACTTTCCAGGTCATTATTCTTGGGCTCCATTCTGAAAACACAGCAGAGTTCTATCAAGACTCCTACAACACGTACAGTTAACACAATTATCTTACCACAATCATGTTAACCACTACTTATCAGGTCTAGATCTGTCCTATCACACTGACACGAAAGTCACCAATGGTTTGCTGTGATTTTAATGAAATCGTCATTCCAGGAAAAACACAGAACACAGCCGACGAGTCTCGATTTAGCAACAAAACATCCTTCAACCAACTCTACCCACATCCAACCTCCTATGCTCTTGTATGTACACATAGCTATACCTAACCAAGTCTGCAAGACCTAACAACCTGGTTAGCTCTGATACCAAGCTGTCATGCCCTGAACCTAATAATGGGACCCGAGGGTGAATAAGTAACCTAATCCTGTCCCTGTATCATACAAATCACCAATGGATCAGTACAATGAATAAGGGTCCGTCCCCGTGGGGTTCCCAGGCACCCTATGCGTATTCACATATACCACAGAAACACAGTGGAAGATAAGTCTTTCTGTACATGTAGAGTACCATTCCAGAGTCTATACAAAGAAGTCTAACTCCAAAAAATACAACATAAATCCGAGTGGCAGTCAAAACCCCCAAAAGACCACCCAACATAAGCTTAGGACTTACCTAGGTACTTCCCGTAGTACACCATGTAATGACCCGAATAATAATGGTATTTAAATAATAAAGAGGGAGGGAAATGGAAACAGTAACAGAAGGAGGCACTTTGGGATGCAATGAGCAAGAAAATTTATCAGGTCCTCATCGACGAACACAGGGGATTCATACCCTCGTCGACGAAGACAAGTTTTGTCGACGAGAAGATACCGAGAGACTATTTCTAAACTCTGAAATTCATCAACGAGGAGATGGTGTTCATTGACAAACCTCCTTTGTGACCTCGTTGATGAGATGATGTGGCTCGTCGATGAAGGCCGCAGTATAAATAGTGCTAAACTCATTTTCTTGTGCAGAAAATTCACCGAAACCCTCTCTCCTCTCTCCTCTACGGTCTTTCCCTCTTCTCTCTTCAATTTTGGCCCCGTTAGTCTCCATATCAACGATCTGAGGCAACCACGACGCTTCTGGGGAAGTTCTCTTCAAGTCTGCTGGAGTGGATCGTCGGTGGAACGAAGTTGGATTTCATCTCAGATTCAGGGTAAGACCTTTTTGTTGAAATTTGACTTTCCAGCAGTTGTAGGAAATGCTGTAGATGTAGAAATAGTAATATTTTGTTCTGGAATATATGGTTTTTAGGGTGTTAAGTGGAGAACCCTGCGGGTGTAGGACCCAACATAATAGGGGATTTTTAGTAGGAATCAGGTAGGGGAAACATACTATGCTAGGCAGTTCTAGAATGATTTTCAGTATGAAATGTATATTTTTACTAGGTTATCATTTACAACAGAACTTTATACAGTTTATCAATTATGAATAATATGTTTTAAATTACTATGTGATTTGAGAATATAAATATAGTACAGAAACATGCTTTACAATATTTTTTAGAGTTACGTTTTACAGAATATATGGACAGTGGATATGTTTTATAGTAATTACTGAATACCATGATTATACAGTTTACAATACCATGACATACAATTTTACAGTTCATTACAGAAATATAGTTGATACAGATATAGTTTATCACAACGTCATGGTTAATACAGTTATTACAGAATCATGGTAAACCAGATAGTTGTATATAAGAATGCATTATATAGTATCAGACCCTGATGGACCATAAAAAATACAATTTATAGAGCACGGTACCTTTGCTACATACAATATAGAGTGCAACCACCTATTTAGATAATACGTGGTAGTAGGTCGATCAAATGCCCATATGTTGACAAGCTCCCCATTAGATATGGGTTGAGGAGGGCTAATCATACTGATGGAGTATAGTGGTTTATCCTGGTCGGCCAGCTAGGATAGATCCTGCCTTCGGGTCGCACAACCCTGCCATGAGGGGTTAAATCATGACAATTATCCATCCAATGAAGTTTTCAGTTATTATTATGTATGTACTGTTTCACAGAAACAGGGAATGTATGTATGTATATATATTAAAAGTATTATTTATACAAACCTAAAATACAGATATGTTAAGCAACATGGGAAAGGTGGTGGTTATATTATTTGTACTATATTTACAGATTCAGTTATACTTGGTTATATGGAAACAGATCTTCATAGTATTGTAACTCATTTGCCAAACACTAGCAATAGCATATTTCGTCTTACTGAGCGTCGTCTCATCCCATTACTTCAACATTTTTTAGGTGATCCAGGTAGGCGAGCAGATCAGGCTCGCAGATAGAGGAGCTTCAGTACTGCCCTGTCAGTAGAGTGAGTATTTTTGAGAGTATTTATGTATAGCCCTAGCAAAGTTGAGGGTATTTTGGGAAACGATCATATATGAATATTTGGGGAACATTTTAGCACTTTGGTATTGTATATTTTCTTGATTGTGTTTATATGAATTCCGCTTCTTGCTGCTTAGGTTGATGGTTGGTTTAATTTAGTTGGTATCAGAGCATTATAAATTTCATAGTATATATATGGAAATTAAGCAGGTCATTACACACCAACACTACGCTCCTACACTAGGTAGCTAGCTCCGGTTACTTGAAGGACTTGAAAAATATGTACGTACAGCAGGGGTGAGACACCTCTCAGTAAGGCAGATACAGGTTATATCGGCGTGTGACATTTGAGTGTTATCATGATAGCAAAACATACACAGTTAAATGCAATTCTAGTACTTTCACAAAACAGTTTCAAAACAATGCATACACGCACACACACATGATCAAGTAACCCGGTGTTGTCACACCCTTCGGCCTGAAGCCGGCCTGCGATACTCGACATTGGCCCGTAGTCGGCCCTCGATACACGGCCTCCCCAACACATAGCGAACCCTAGGCTCCTATGGCATCGTACCGGTACAAAATGGTGGATCCACACCCTTCGGTGATCCGCTGGTAAGGTTCACGCCTTCAGATATAGAGCCGGACACTCTATATATGCCCTCGAATATAGAGCCAGACATTCTTAATACCTGGAACAACTCAGAACCCAATTCCGATTGCATTCTACCAAAACACAACCATGCATGCTCATATAACCAAACAAACCACACCTATTTGGTAATCCAAAAATTATGATTTTCCAAACATATACAGTTTAAATAAAGTCAAGACACGACTATCCCTATTACACAGTATAAATTACCATATACATACAATTTTCCAACAAAATCAGGAATGTTATTAAATAACCCATTTTTCCCAAAACTGTAACATGAAAAACCCATAATTTTACCCTTTAGATCCCCCCTAAATGAGTAACCAAAATGCAAACAGGACCGCGAACCACAGTTCTATCGAGTTTGATTTTAAAAATAATCGACATAAACTAAATCCCCTTACCTTTTCCCAAATGAAAAATCCTGAACTCCAAGGCCCCTAAACAGTGAACCGAGTTCCAAAACCTACACACCACAATACTAAATATGCTTACAACCCTATTCTCTACACAACTACAGAATTAGAACTGAAAACCGAGCCTCACCTTGATTTTTCGTCAACACCCGAAAATGCCCAGAACAAAGATTCAATCCACAAAACTTGAAGAGAATCTTGCCCTGATCCTTGTGGTAACATTTGATAATTGATTCCAGCGATGTACGACGAAGAAATATAGAGAGATAGAGAGAGAATTTGAGTTTTCTTAGCTGAGAAGTAATTTAAATATCTATTTATAGCCCATTGACTCGGCCACTTCTCATCTACGAATAGCGTCCTGGTCGACGAGCCCATATAGACAGCTCATTGACGAGACAATGGCCTCGTCGACAAGCCTGGGATTTTTGTTTTTCTGAAACCCCTCGGCTTCTCCTCGTCGACGAGCCTCTAAACTTCATCGACAAGCAAAACAAGGCCTTCGTCGACAAAATATGGCTTCGTTAATGAAGCATGCTCAAATTCCAAATTTACCCTTCTTTTAATTATTTAAATTCATATATTACGGTTCAGGTTCTTACCACCTCCCCTCTTTACAAAAATTTCATCCTCAAAATTTGTTATCTCTTATTTACAAACTCATTCATGAAATCAATTATACACTCGAATTTAGGAAGAAAATTTGCGACTACTATAACGCAGCCCCATCACAACATATATGATTGTCCACTTATGTTGGTTCCTCATTACAGACATGATGAAATTACATTTATAGGCATGTTGGGTTTCGAACCCAAGAACACGTATTGAGTAAGTACATTTTGTGGAAAGTATATGGTTGCAAATGTATATATACATATATATACATTTTGTGATTACTCAGTTAAATTACTCATTTTGCCACAAATTGACAATAATTTATTCCATCTTATTGGGAGGTGTCTCACTCCTTAATATTTTAACATTTTAGGAAATCCAGAGAGATGAGCTTAGAGAGCTCCGAGTCGGATTAGTGATTTTTAGGATTGAAGTTAGTGCGGGTGAGACACCGCTACTTTATCTGTGTATAGATATGTTTATGTACCTTGAGTTATATAGGTGGTTTTGGGAGAGAAACACTTTTGTATTATGATGGTATTAGTACTCTGATATGTATTGTATATGGGATATATTTATATTATGCTTCCGCTGTATTGTATTATAGCCTATGGACAGTCGTAGCAGGTAACTCACTTAGGAGTCGGGTGGTTTATATATGGTATTAGAGTTACATGCATAAAAAAAATAGTAAAATTTTTGGGTCATCACATGTGGTGTCTACCAAAAATTACAAAAGTGTTCAAGAATACTATAAAATTAGAGAAAAGTTGAAATTTCACCTCGGTTCTTATGCAAAATCCTAGAATTACATTTTGACTCTCCTTACCATTTGGAGCTACTCCAAATCATCTAAAGTAGTCAGATTTGGCAAAAAATGAGTCTAAAAACTATAAATGATGGGGCTTCTACTTCGATTTTGTGTCGGAGGGCGAAATTACCAGAGGGATATTATCTTATCATTTTGGACTGCTCTAAATCATCCGATGTAGTCAAAATTGGCAGGAAAAAGGTTAGAAAAGCTCAAAACGACAAGATTTTTACTTTGATTTTTGTGGCAAAAGTCAAAATTATTGTCGGACCTCTTCTTACCAGTCTGGACTGCTCCAAATCACCCGATATAGTCAAATTAGCAAAAAAAATTACAAAAACCTTAAATAATAGGGGTTTTGTCTCGATTTGCATGCACAAGGTCAAAACCACTATCGGATCCCACGCTAAAGCTTTGGACAATCTAGAATCACTTGAGACAATCAAAAATAGAGAAAATAAAGGTTAAAAGAGAAAAACAAGGGTAAAAAGGTAGAAAAAGAAAAAAAATTGAAAAAGCAAAAACAATTTCCAATCTCTGTTTTAGGCATTTGTTCAAGATGACCATTGACAATGTCCAATATATTGAAGGAATATAAAAAAGTTCACGCAAATGGGGATCTTTTCGAGTTGCAATTTCTTACCTTCATCTATTGGATTTGAAGGACAAATGGGAAGTGGATTATTACCAATAAACCATGGCCCATTCTCTAGGACTCAAGATTTGTTTTCTTGATTTGCAAGTTTAAAAATATATCCACGAACTACCAAGGAAAAATATCTCATTCTCACCTACTTTCTTCCAAATTTTATCAATTACTAATCAAACATAAGAGTAGGAAGGAGATTTGCCAAGGAACTTCCCAATTAACGCATCTTACCACTTATCACAACCTTAGTTGAAGATATGTTCAGGTGGCTCAACTACAACACTTCCTTTTTGTCAAATTAGGCTTAAAATATTGATGGCATGATGCATATTATGTTTGAATCAAATTAACTCCTCCAGATTTTATCTGACGAAGGTTTATCCGATCATCGTCTAAAATAGTTCTCAAACATCAATACCTGTATATTTCTCTAATTCTTTACTAGATTTGATAAATTTGAATCCATAGCCTCAACTAGATGAAGAATAGTAACTTTACATACTATACAAATTCACAAAAACATATGAAAAGCACCAATAAAATCAAAATCTTGATTTCTTGTTGTGATTGTGTAGTTTAGCAAAGAGGCACTAACTTATGTGAAATAAAAACAAACTTTCCCACCCGTAATTAAAAACTATTATTGCTCGTAACAAAACAAAGAGTAAACTATTTTTCCAAAAATACTAACTAATACTTCACCATAGCAACACTGTATCATATACAAATCATGAAAGATTAATACTCTCTCTCTCTCTCTCTCTCTCTCTACACTTGTAACTCCTTTTTTAGACAACCTATTTGTCATTAGAAAATCCCATCACATCTCTCTCTTTAGCTCTTCTGTAAATCCTAAGTTGAAGATACACACTTGGTATGAGTTACAATCTACACAAAAATTAAGCTATCTTTCATCTCATATCATTTTCTATCTTTTTTTTTTTTCAAGATTAATAGAACGCTATACTTATGATATAAAATTTTAGACTTTAACCATTTGTACGTCCCCAAATGCCCCCAATGTAAACGCGAAAGGCATTATATTAACGTCCACCCAACCCAAATTAGTAATGAAAATAAAAACAAAGTGCAAGGGAGTGTTGACCAAAATCCAGGCTGAAATTTACTTAGCATGCCTCATCATTCATCAACGACTTCCCCAACATGTAGCCTAGGGAGCCCACTTCTTAATTATTTTGGTCATAAAGCGCATAACATTCCCACCAAAATAACACCACTCCCTGTTGGTTAGATTATGACATCTCCCAAAGCCTTCTCATTTTAAATATTTATTTTTTGAAATTCAAAGTCTTTTCTTTAGATTGACTTCTTTTCCGTTACTTACCACGCTGTACCACCTCATCAAATCATATCTTCACGCTGCTACATATCTCAATTATTATTACCTTATTTTATTTTAATTTTTCCAAAAATCTAGAATTTCTTTACTTTGCTTCAGATGATTTAGTCTAGAATTACCATTATAAAGATTATATATTTCCAAAAATTTATTAAATTTCAATTGTCATTAGAATAATTTTGCCCGATTTAAATTTAGCAAGGCTAAATTAAGACTAATTTTAATTTTATGAAAACTTAATTAATTTTCAAAATTAAAGAAAATGTGAAAAGTTTTTGAACATATTAAGTTCTAATTTGACATAAAACAAAAAAATAGACGAGATAAAGATATGGATTTTCCCTCAGCCGGGTTGGCTCAAATGGTGACTTTGGTAACCCTAAGGCTGTGGGTTCGATTATCACTTGAGAGTTTATCCCGATGAAATACTAGATGTACGTCATAGGCGGGTGACTTTTACTCTTTGGATTTGGTGCCGCACCATATTGTCCAAAGTTGTGCAATGATAGCGAGAGTCCTCGGACTATAAAAAAAAAAAAAAAAAAAATTCTCTCACTTTCGGCAGACTTCTAATAAATTCAAAAAATAAAAATAAAAAGTTTGGCAAATATATATATATATATATATATATGTAAACACAGAAATATTAAATGGGTATACACACCATATAATACAAAGGAATCTGTTATCTCCGCAGTCACGGCAATTATAACACAAAGGAATCTGTTCTCTCCGCAGTCACCGCAATTATAACCACGGCGCCGCGCATGCCCATTGCCCAGCCAAGTGAGGGGAGAAAAAGGAGAGGTGCCAAACAGGAATAGAAAAAGTGATGGCATTATTAGAAAGGAAAAAGGGGATGCTTAATTGCTTGTTTACCCGAATCAAATTGCAGAATAAAGAAGGGCTGCCTATTAATTTGATGGTGGTGAAGGCATATTCATCATTGCACCAGCGGACTCCCTATATATTAAATGCCAGACTGCAACGCCCAAATCACCCTAATCATATCTGCTTAAACCCTCCGGCCGAGCGCACGTCATGCGTAAACAATCTGGGTGGAATATTTTAAGTTTCGGTCTTGTGATGTGTGTTTTAGGGAATAAGGGATGTCTCAGTGTCTAAATCTTGAGGCATCTAGCGTAGAAGTTGCAAGTTCAAATCCTAAAATCAGTAGGAAGAAGTGTGGGAATGAAGATGGGCGAGCTCTTGCTATGCCATTTAGAATCAGGGTAGACTTACAATTGAACTAGGGGAAAAAAAAAGAACTCTAGCATAAAACTTTTGCTACTCAATGTGGGATTATAGCTATCCATCCCATATAATCTTTTAAAGGCCTTGTCGAAAGTTCTTATGGGCGGATTTGACGTCAAATGGAATAGTTTTGAGCTTTTGGTCCAATTCTAACCTACCTTATTAATGTAAATAATTAGGACCGTAATATCTTCATTTCTCCGATTTGATGCTGCCTAGGTGAGTTTCATGAACTTGTTTAGATTGGGTTTCTCAATCATAAAAAAAATATAAATAGTTATTACTATGTTCTTACATGTAAGATAAATAATATTACTACTGTGTGTGCATATATGTAACAAGTCTTAAAACAAGAGCAATCATAAATAGATAAGTGAAATAATAAAAAGGATAATATAAAAAAGTTACAAATTAATTTATATTGTGCATGCGTCAAGATTATTTAATTTTATAAGTTAAATTTTTCATGTTTTTCTATATAGATATGAGTAATTTGAAGCAATTAGAAATGTTAGCGAGTTGTTTTAAATGCATATTTGACCTTGGTTCACAATGCTTATAACCTTTCTATAAAAAAGTCAAGAGCACTTCTTAAAGAATTTCAATTTAGTAACTACTCATCAATTGAAAATTGAATGAAATGATAAAGTTAGTCTTATATTAATAGCTAACATTTATTTTAATCTCTATACATTTAATTTGTATAATTAAGAACTTATAGTTATTAATTTTAATTAATTAAAGTTGTGATCTAAATTAATTTAATGATTATGAATTGTGAGTAGAAATTAATAGAAGGCCTCTCTGCTCTTAGATTAATCAACCTATTTTAGGGCTTGAATATGCTAATTATACACTTGAAGGCACAACTAGTTCAATAATAAAATTTCTAGAGATTTTTTTTTTTTAGCATTAGACTTAACAAATAATAGTGATAAAAAATTCAGTATTTTATATATGCGACTCAATCATATTTTAAATTTAATTAAGATGAAAAAAAAATAATTTTATAATTAGAATCACAAAAATAATTGCATAAAATCAATAAGTAGAAGTCATATTAATTAAAAGTATACATAATAAAATAAATTTCGAGATTAACTTATAATTCAATTCGTTGAAAATTTAATTTTAATTTCAAGCTTATAGAGCAAAAAAAATAATGAAAAGAAAATAAATAACAAATATATCTTCTTTCCTTGATTAGTAATAATGTATTATTTATTCATACTACTTAATCAAAAAAACTTTTCTCATGGGTACATTAACGCATTATATTAAAATAAAAAAAAAAATTCGAGATTAACTTATAAGTAAAATGGTAAAGTTGTAAAACAAAATTTAAGGGTCATTTTAAGAGTTGACCTATTAATTACTTTTTCGATCTATTACCGGTAACATTAACGAATATTGCATCCTCCTAGTGGTATTCACTTTTTATAAAATAAATTTTGTATAATCTTTTTAGAGAAGTATTATTAGTGAAATAAAAAATAATATTAGTACTTTGCTTTTATTAATTTTACTTTTCAATCTTTTCTTGGTATGAGAAGAAAAAGAAATTCGTTATTTCACTGCATAAGAAAAAATAAAGCATCAGTCATTTTTTTTCAAGTGCTGTAAATTAATAAATGCTTTTTAAAGGTAATGTTTACTTTTAAAAAAAAAAGTAAAAAAAAAAATATTTGTGTGCATGTGAGCAGCATGCATGGAAAGGAATGGGCCTAACCTACTGCCTACTAAAATTCCTTTCATGTGGTCAAAAACTTCAACCGTTGTGGGGCTAAAGCCGGAAGATGGGAGCCATTCTAGGACTATATAAAAGAGTGATCAAATGATGAGGGTTGAATTTGCATTATCTAATTATTATTTTAATTTTTAATCAATTTTAAAAATGTTTAGATTGATGAGTGATATAATATTAAAAGATAAATTAATAAATGAATATATTCGCGACATGTTAAGTGTAGCTCTTATAGAATATAAGATAAGGGAGAGACATCTCTGACCTCCCTCCCAAACCGAATTCAGCACGACCACCACCGCCAGCTTTCCTTGCACTTGCAAGCAAGCCAGTCGCCGGCCTTACGTGGCCGCCGGTGCTCCAATCTGAACCCTAGGGCCTTGCAGCTTGCACTGCTCCTCCACCGACCACAGCCGCATCACAGCAGCACCGTGGCAATAACCCAACTCCGACAACAAAGCCTCTGACCATTCCTACTAACTTTAGCAACCCTAGCAGCAGCCTTGGCACATCTCTGCCCAGCAACCATTACCGTTACCCCCCCCGCCACTCGCTGTCGTTGTTACCATCGCCAATTCACCGCCCATCAATTCCAACAGTCTGTTCCTCCAGTTCTGCCGGCAACATCCATGTTGTTGTTTCCTATAGACTGTGGGAAAGGTTTCTCCTTTCTTAGGCAGCCCTACCTCCCAACGCCGCCGCTGCGTTTCTCTTCTCTCCCTGTTTGTCGCCGCTTTTCCTACCCTGCGAAGCGAACGCCAAGGCTTAAGGATTTTTTCCGGGGAGACGCACGATGGGTAGCACGAAATGACGATTTGTGACAAAATTGCAAGCCGTCGCCATCAAGGACAAATCACGGAAATTGCATACCATCGCTACTTAGGGAGTTGCCAATCAATGCGGGTCAGTCTCTTTCCCATCTAGAAAAGTCTGACTCTAATCGTCATATATTGCAGTCCAGTGTCGTCCCCCCGCTGATGGCCGCACCGTCGGTAGGGAATGCCGTCCAGGCTAGTGCTGAGGTGCAGTTGTATGCGCAAATTGTGAGTAAAAAAGTAGAGATGCCTATGTTCAAAATTCCTATGAGATTGCGCGTTAATATCAATGGGAAATTGTGATTTATTTTCTTAGAAGCGGAGATGGTTAAGACTGAGGAAGAATTTCATTTTGCATTAGTAATGAAAATTTTGACGAATTGGTCATCTATTGATAAAATTAGGTTATCGATTGTGAAAACGTGGGGTTTGACGGAAATTCCAATGATAAGTGTTATGAATGATTATCACATGTTAATTCACATGAAAAATGAACGTGATTTTCTGCATGGTTGGGCGAGGGAAGGTAGAACTATGGAAGACAATTTTTTTCGGCTGTTCAAGTGGACGAAGGATTTTGATACCAAAAAAGAATCTCCATTGGTTCCTCAATGGATTTTCTTACCAAGGTTACCAATGCATCTTTATAGAACATATTTTCTTCAAATAATAGCGACTCATTTTAGTTGTTATCTTGGAACTGATAATGCAACAATTAACTGTACGAGAGCATCAGGGGCACGTATTTGTGTAGAAGTCGACCTAACAATGGAGCCAGTAAAGGGATTTCCTCTTGTTTTATCTCAGAAACAATGCATTTGGCAAGAGGCCAAATATGAAAAATGAGTTTTTTCTGCTCTAAATATTGCAGGTAAGGACATACCTCGATTGTTTGCAGGGTAGGAGAGAAGCGAAGGGAGGATTGAAAATATAAATAAAAAAAGATATGGAAACCAAAGACTAATGATGGTGTAATAGAAACCGACACCGATGTGGATATAGGGGCAAATAAGGTGGTGCAAGAAGTAGGACCCAGTAATATGCATATGACACAAACGATCAAATATAGGGGCCCTGAAATAGCGAGAATTACTGTGGTTCAAGAAAAAAAGAGATTGTGTAAGGCAAAACTCTGATGTACCACAGAGAGGATAGGAAAATAATGGGAATGAGGGTTCAAGAGAGAGTAATGAAGGGGAGTGTGAGGAAGTCAGGTGTGATGATGATCCTCGAGTTTCAAATGGTAAACATATATCTCAAGAGAAAGGTAGGGACCAAGGTTTGCTTTAGGAGGAATTGACTCGATGTTATTCGTCCGAGAGGGAGGAAGGTGAAATATCAGTTTTAAAAGGCAAAGAGAAAATGTATAAGTCTGATACAAAGTAGAGATGAATTTCCACAAAAAATTCTGTGAGGAAATCTCAGAAAGTTCTCATCCGACCGCATAAATTAAATTTATGACTAATACAAATTTTTTTTTGAAATATTAGGGGGTTGGGCAAGTCTATAGGTAGGTTGAAGAAGCTAAAAAAGTGCAACTCTCCCACACAAGCACACACCCGGGGGCGCACAAAAAAACCCTACCCTTTCTACAGTAGAGATCAGGTGCACCCCTTCTCCTGCTCTCGCTTCTCCTCTTCTCCTTCTCAGCCTAACCTCTTTTCCCCTGCCCCTCCGCTCTCTCCCTCTTTCATACCCTCTGCCCCCCTTTCTCTTCCTCTCCGTTTCTCTGTCTTCCAGCTGGACTTGCAGCCAAGCACTATAGTAGCGGCCAACCACCTGAAGAATCCCGGGAGAACCTTTGCAGCCACCCGCTCCAGCGATCCAGCACTGCTAAGAGCCACTAGACCAGACCACCTCCTGTTCCATCTATTGCAACAGACCCGAACACCACCACACCAGCACTTCCTCCTTTCCCCTGCGCCTCTCTTCCCGAGCCGCTGCTTCTCTTAATCGACCTCCCAGCAAACCAACCTGTTGAGCCACCTCATCACAGCAACCCGAGCCTCTTTCAACCCCTCTTCTAGTCTCTCACATTGTCGCACCATCCTCGCCACCACAGAACCACGCCTCGTCATATCAGCATCGCCGAAGCAGTCAGAACAAGGCATCGTCGTCAGCTTCGTCAGCCCCGTCATCGGAGAGGAGCGTCATCAGCTGGAGGACAGGCAGGGCGTTCGTCGTCGTCACTGGGGCATTCTCGTTGTCTCTGGTGTTCGTGCAACGTAGGCCAAGGAGGAAGCCTTCATTAGGGCTGGGGGGTCATCGTCGGAGCTCTCTTTCCAACGCTGCCACAAGCACGACAACAAGCAGCTCAGGCCGCCATCTTCACCCAACACTTTTCGCTGCACCCTCTGCCAAAACTCACCGTCACCGTCAACGTCTCCCACGCTGCTCATTTCCATCGCCACCTTATTGTTGCCGCTTCCAGCCCCAGCTCCCCGGTCATCTTCTTTTGCTCCGGTGACGCCCACGGTAAGTCTCCTAAACCTTGGCTGTAAGTTCCTTGCACATAAACACACACACACAAACACAGAAAACACCATACGCACACGCTGTAAAACACTCACAAACACACGCATTCCATGCACTACACACCCCACGCACGCCTACTATTCCCAAGGTAGGATTTTTAGTTGAACTTTTCTTGATTTTTTTTTATCATGTGATTTTATTTGACTTTGTTCATATTATCAGGTTGTGATTTTATTTTATTTATTTTGTTCATGCATTGAAATAATATTATGGTTTTTTTTTATGATGTTATAATATTTATATTATGGTTTATTATGTAAGTAATATGGTGACTTATCATTGTTTATTCTTTTTAATATCATATGCATATTTATATTTTATCATGGTTTATTGTTTCATATTGCTATCATATGTTATTGTATATTATTTGTTACTATAATATTATTGTTTGTTATTTATGAAAAGTGTTGCTCTTATATTCATGTGATGTTCATATTTGTCAGTGTTTAGAGGATTTCATTCTAATCATTTTTAGGCAATTTCTTAATTTTAGGATGTTGATTACTTTAGGTTTAAGTTTGTTTAGGGTTTTAATTATTTGTACATTTTTAAATATGTTGATTATTTTGTGTTTAGGGTTTATGGGGTTATTATTATTGTTCATATTTAGTGTTTATTTCATATGTATTATATTAATTTTTAGGGTTGTACATCAATTTTTGTTCGATTTATTTCCTTAATTTCCCATTTAGTGGTCATATTGAATATTTACATATTAGTATTAGCTTTAAACTATTTCCATAATTTCTCCGTTTGCTTACCCTTGTATAATTACTAGCTAAATTTAGAGTTAATTGATTTCCATGTTTTGATCATAAGTTTGAATTGCTTCCTTAATCTTGGTAATTGCTTCCATATGTGTATCGTGTGGTAATATTAAGGTAATTATTATGTTATGCATCATATCCTTAAATTATTAGTATCATTATTGTATATATTTATATATATTGTTATATTGTTATATTATTGTCGTATTTTTATATTGTTATTATTATAGCGAATATTCCTATAGTGTATATTGCTATATTGTTATATGGTGTCTATGAGTATACTGTTATATTAAGTATGTTGTTATATTTAGTATTCTTAGATTATACGTTTATATTAAGAATATTGGTATATTTTAGTATTGTGTTATTTTTAGTATTTTATTCTATATTAAATATTATAATTATTATGATTATATTTAGTATTACTTATTAGTGTATATTTTTCAGTATTCTAATATATATGGTATTATTTTTTTTTAGTATCTTTAGTATCTTAATATATATATATATATATATATATAATTATATAGTATATGGTATTTTATTGCTTATTATATGTATTGTGGTAGTTTAATATTTTAGTTTATTATCCTATTATCATGTATTGAAACCTCCCAGAGAATTTTGGAAATATTTCAAATTATTTATGAAAATTCTCTAAATTTTGAAAATAAATCTAGGAGCTATTTTTGTAAAGTATTTTCTCGATTTTCATCCCTATGATTTTAACGAGAGGTTATAAGCTTTCGGGCTTCACGTGCCTTTGGTTCTGAGGGAATATATATATGATTAATTTCTTTGCTCATATATTTTGTAAATTCACAAAAGGAGTAACATAAAAGGCTTTTTAAATTTACTTTGGGACAATTTTGTAATTAATTAGGTGCTGTTCGTAAGAAGGGGCGCATAGGGGGTGCTCGTACCTTCCCCTTGTGTAACTAAACTCTCGATCCCGACTTTGGTAATGCAGAACAATTCTACCCTTAACTGGGTAGTAATTAAGTGTTCAAATCACACTAAAGGTTAGTGGCGACTCAAATATTCTCATTTTTCCTGAAAATTAAACATTACAGTTCTAATTTCACCACCCTGGGACACCTGCATGCCGAGACGTCGCGACACCTTTCGCGGTTGAGGAGCGGATGGTAATGTTGGGTAATTTTTTGAATTATCACCATTTTATATCTAATGAAAATTAGGGTGGTAAATTGTGGTTGTTTTGGAAGGAAATGAATGCCTTTGAGGTGATTTCAATCACAACTCAGAAGATTTTCGAGTGGTTTTTAAGGAAAGACAAAGGATTTTGGTGAGTTTTGTCTATGCCAAATGTTTTTATGTTGAAAGAAGAGAGTTATGACGACAATTGGAGGAGTGTCAATCAGATTTGCCTTGGTTGGTCCTGGGTGATTTTAATGTTATTCAAACGGATACCGAAAGAATTGGTGGAAATCCAAGACCACTTTTACCTATGATGGAGTTAAATGACTAGTTACATCATTGTGGTCTCTTTGATTTATCAAACACAGGCTCACGTATGTCGTGGTGCAATGACCATGAACGGGTGGCTCGTAGTTAGGTTAAGTTTGATCGAGTTCTTATTAATAATGTTTTTTCCAACCTATATGGTTCGACTCAATTTAAATATCTGAGTTGTAAATCCTTAGATCATAGTCCTATGGTGGTTTATACAAGTACGTCATTCCCTCGGTATGACCCTACCCTATTTCGGTTCCTGAAGATGTGGAGCTTGCATGATTTGTTTTTGGCGTGTGTTAAAGATGCCTGGATCAGGAATGACTTGACCACGAGTCTTTTGAAACTTGCTATTCATCTTAAGAGAACTAAAGTTGCTTTACGTGCATGGAATAAAAATGTCTTTAGGAGAGTGGGAGAAAACCTAAAAGCTCTCGAGGAAAGGATGGAATATCTTGAAAATCAGCTACAAGCAGGTTTTTCTAAGGATGTCGAAGTCGATTACTTGACTACTAAGTTAGAGATTCAGGCGTGGGAGAATAGGGAAGCATCTCGCCTAGGACAAATTGCAAAAAAAAAAAAAAGGTTGATTGAGGGGGATCAAAACTCTAAATTCTTCAATTCAGTTATCAATTAGAGACGGAATAAGGATCGTATAGACAGTATGGTTCTGAACGATGGGAGGATATTGGAGGGTGCGGAAGAAATTCATAATGAAGCAGTTGTTTTTTTTTTCTTTAGAAATTTCTTTCAGAGTCTTCAGTGGTTGAACCATGTGATCTCACTGAGTTAATTCAAAGGCAAATTTCAGATATTGATAATAATTTCCTCTACCTTGAACCAACAGAAGAAGAAGTTAAAAGAGTGGTATTCTCTATTCCCAAAGAAAGCAGTCTGGAACGAGATAGATTTGACTCTGAATTTTATAAATCTTGTTAGGACATTGTAAAAAAGATGTCTTGGATGTGACAAAGGATTTTTTTTCAGGGCACTACTATTTCCAAGTTTTTTTTCCTCTTCGTTTCTTATTTTAATTTCGAAGGTGGATAATCCTTCTAGCTTTGATAAATTTCGGCCTATTAGTTTATGCTCTGTGGCTTATAAAATTCTTTTCAAGATTATTGTTTTTCTTTTAGAGGTTTTTAAGGCTTTTGGTTTCTCTGAGAGGTTTTGCAAGCTCATAAAAAATTGTGTGGAGTCCCCGTGGTAAACTGTTATGATGAACGAAAACTTTAAAGGGTTTTCTCAATCTACAAGAGGCTTGTGGCAAGGGGATACACTCTCTCCTTATTTATTCATCATAATGGAGGAGGTTTTGACAAGATTGCTTATGAAAAACTATGAGATAGGTCGTATTAGTCAATTTAATCATCTAATTGGAGCCCCTTTGATTTCACATTTTCTATATGCGGATGATATTCTTATTTTTGCAAATGGTGGGAAGAGGTCTATTATAAATTTATTTTTCGCTCTAAAAATGTATGAGAAGTGGTTAGGTCAAAAAATCAGTAAGACAAAGTCAGTGTTATTCTTTTCGAAATACATCACTCCTGCTCGAAAATATGGTTTATTGAGAATCATGAGTTTCATGAAAGGTAAATTTCCAATTACATATTTGGGTGCGCCTTTCATTTATGAAAAATTGTGTTCCAGGACATTGGAGCCTCTTGTGGAGAATATTAGAAAGAAAATTAGAGGGTGGAAATCTAAGTTGCTTTCGCAAGGCGGAAGATTGATTTTATTAAGATATGTGTTATCTAGATGCCTATTCATTTGATGTCTGTTATTAAGGTTTCGCAGGTCACATATTCTTGCATTAACTCTCTTCTTACTAATTTTTTATGGGGAGAGGTGGAAGGTAAAATGAAGATTCATTGGAGCACTTGGGGGAAAATTTATAAACCTACCTTGGAAGAGGGTATGGGTCTAAGAGATCTTAAGGAAGTTCAGAAATCTCTTCTCATGAAATTTGCCTTCAGACTGCTCACTTCTAACAATCTATGGGTAGGTTTTTTCAGGGCTAAATATTACAAAAATGATAATTTATTAATAAGAAAGGGGAAACCAAATGACTTTCGGTTCTGAAAATCAATTATGGCCACCATTCCGAAAGTTATTGTAATAACCCCAAAAAGGACTATACAAGATTAGTGGGGTGATTCCAAAAAAAAAAAATAAAAAAATAAGAAATAATTAATTAATTAAACAGATTTCATAAAATAATTAAAATTTATTTTTATTTTTGTATTAATAAAATATATTATTAATAAAATTAATTAAATTTATTATTATTATTATTATTATTATTATTATTATTATTATTATTATTATTATTATTATTATTATTATTATTATTATTATTATCCATCCTTCGGGAAGAATCCTGAAGGAAGGAATATAAGTGAAGAAAAGTGAGAGAGACCCTGAGGGTCTCTGCGCAGCTCATGCCCCCCCCCCCAACAGTTCTCTAAACTCTCTCTCTCTCTCTCTCTCTCTCTCTCTCTCTCCTCAATTTCGTGGCGGATTTTCGTCCTATCAAAAATCGGAAGATACCACTGGACTCCATTCTCCACTGCCGTCATTTCTATCGAAGTGGATTGGTGGTAGGAGCGGCGTAGAAGTATTTCCTGGGGTAAGCCAATTTTCCTTTTTTCTTTAATTTCTTGCAAATTATAAGTCTGATTGATGAACAGACACCACCATAAGAATCTAGGGACGATTCTCTACAAGTTTAGCGGGACGAAATTCTCGTGGGGTTGTCGTGGGCAAAATCCCAAATTTGGGGTACGAGGGTTATAAAGGGGCTTATTTTTAATTAATTAGGATTAATTTTGAAATGCTAAAATGTTGAGCATCTGGAGTTGAAGTAGAATTTTTGGAATTTAGGGCCCGTGTGAGCGCCGCGGGTGTAATTTTGGGACCCGTAAGAAAAATTCATAAAATTAAGTGGGGGTGTTAAATATTAGTTTAAATGTTAATTTGAGGTATATGCCTAGAGAAGATTAGATGAGTATTATTTTGGGGAAATAAGTTAATTAATCTAGGAAAAATGCAAATTGTACGATTTGAATTTCGGGTACCAAGGGCGTAGGAGTTGGGGTGTTAACGAGACTCTTAATAAGTCAAGTAAGGAGAATAAATTATAGCAGTATTTTTAAAATTACTGTTTAAATTAATATGTGAAAATGTGCGTATGGTATTTTCTTTGAAAATTATTATGATATAAATATCAGATAAATTGTGTGGCATTTGAGTAATTTTAAATTGTGATATTTTGGAGTGTAAAATATAACGATGAGTAATTTCTGAGAAAATATTGAAAAGCGAATTATTGATGTGATTAGTGAAAAATAATGAAATATGGTATTTATATGTGAGTAGAAATGTTTTGCCTAAAAAATGAGATTTTGTGAATTATTGATATTGGAAAATAATGAAATGTGGTATTCATTTGTGAGTAGAAATCATTTGCATGAGAAATGAGTTTGTACAAATTATTGATATGAGTATTTTGGGAAAATGTGAAAAATACATGAAATACGATATATATTATTACGAGATGATGAAATGTGCACAAAAAATGATGAGAATATTTATATTGAATTGAATTATGATATACTGGAATATGATTGATGATTGCCAATACCGCATAATGATTGCGGGTATGTGGTAGTAAACCCTGTTGGATGGTTATGATATTGAGTACAGTAGCAAGTGGTGTTAGTGCAACTATACGGACTCTTGGAGCGTGTGGTGTGACAGTCGACTGTGCCATTTTGTAGGGCTGTTGGGCCCCCTAAGTTTGGATCAAGGTTATAGGCCCTCCAGTCGTACTACATACGCGATATGTGATGTGATTCTTTGATATAACCGGGTCGGCCAACCGCGATTAGATCCAGCCTTTGGGCCACACAACCTTGACCATGGGAGGAAGCATGGCATGGATAGAAAGATCATCAGGGTGGCCATGAGTTACAGACGCAATGTTGGTATTTGATACCGAGGATACTCATGAGCTGGATAGTAAAATGGAAACGAAAAGTGAAAGAATGATAAAATTGGCTAAAATGAGAAATGAAAGAAAGAATGGAAATTGATAAATAAAGAATGATAAAATTGAGAAATGGAACCGTGTGAGTTAATAATATAAATAATTGAGGCGAAGTGAAACTCTCCACCTGAGGGCTTACTAAGTAAGGTGAGTTTCCTGATAGGTATCAGATGTGGCCATATCTGACTGCATAATGTGTTAGGGCAGAGGGAAGCTACCTGTATGGGCGGGTAACCTTCCCTATTCTCAGGAAGTTCGCGGTAAATATGTGTTGGAAATTATTGAATTTGAGAAATGGTTTTAAAGCTTATAAAAGCTTGTATTGTATATCTATATGATTATGAGAATGTGTATATCAGTGTATTTTCTCAGATGAAACGATGGTTTGAAAAGTAAAGTGTATTATAACCGAACTCATATGGCCACACATTGTAAATAATTTATTCCTTCTTACTGAGATGTGTCTCACCCAAATTATCTAAATTTTTCAGGGAACAGGGATAGATCAGGTGATAGAGCTCCGTGATCATAGGGAGCTGAGATCCTGACACACAGGGTGAGTTTTTGGATTAGGGGGTGTGTAATTTCCCCTAGAGTTGAGTAGTTTTTGAGTTTGTGATAATGATGTGTATGTGTGTATGTAGATACTCTGGGTATTGTATTCTGAATGATATAAATATACTATCTTCCGCTGTTAGGTTGTATAAATAAAGTAACTTTTTACCCAGTACCCAATGCGGGTCGGGTGGTATGAATGGTAATAGGATTATTGATGTGGCCGATTTGTGGATGTTGTGATGACAAATGAATATTTATTTATTATTGAGAAAAAAAATTGTACAAAAATTGGGGCGTCACAGTTTGGTATTAGAGCCTAGGTTGCTAGGTTCTGTAGACTTTTGTGGATAGCGGAATACAATACTAGAGTGTAGGAGTGGATTTTAAGGGAAATAGGACATGAGTAGATTGAAATGGGAGTTAGGGGTTATTAGAGGATGAGGTGAGAATTTAGGATTCTATCTTGCGGCCTAGAAACAAGAGTACTGGGGTTATTTTTGTGATTTTCCCGGGGTGACGATTTCAGGAAAACCATGGATACTATCGCTGGGTCTTGTTTCTGAGTGGTAGGACTGAATCTTAAATGGGGATTAAGGATGTTGTGATGATGAATGAATATTTATTTATTATTGAGAAAAAAAATTGTACGAAAATCGGGGCGTCAGAGTTATGGATAATGTTAAAATTTTTGTGAGAGGTGAGAACTCTTCGTTTTGGTTTGATAGGTGGTTATAATTTTCAGGAAACCCAGAAAGACCGGCAGATCATGGCCACCGTTGAGTCAATTGTGCGACCCCGCTAGAAGGGTAAGCTTGAACTAGGATTAGGAGATTTTGATATGAGATCCTAAATTTATTTTTTTATTTTTGGGAGATTGTATATAAACACCGTGTTTTGGGTTAAATTTGACTATAGTATTATGTACTTTGTGGTTATGAGATTGTGAGTTACATTTACTGCTGCTTAGGTTTCGCTGTGTATGATAGGTGTCCCCATTACCCACGGGTTTGGGTTGATTATTTTACTAATTATGCTTATTTGTATGATAAGGTAAGTAGTTCGTTAGCATAGGATACGAGGTTCTGTAGACTCTAGAATGCAGCAGTAATATTACCAGAGTATAAGATAAAGGGATTTGAGATCTGGTTTTGTAGTCTAGATGCAGGATTTCCGTGGTATTTTGTGTGATTTTCCTAGGGTGACGATTTCAGGAAAGTCATGGTAAACTATCATCGGGTTAGATATCTAGGTTGTAGGATTGAACCTTGAATTAAGATCAGAAGAGATGAATTAATTAAGGATATATTATATTAGTTGGATGATACTATATGGTGATAGAGGTTCTAAGTTAAGTTCTTTGTTTTTCAAGATGGACCCTGGAGGCAGTAGTGCCCATGCTAGTGGAAACGAGGGAGCTGGGCCCTCAGGCACTACGGGCAGTGATTCAGATGCAGTTTTGCCCAATGTGGCATAGCAAGTTATGGTTGAAATTGCCAAAAGCTCGAGGGAACAGGGTGGTCCGTCGGCAGGCCATAGTAGCTCGATCGAGAAATTCATTAAGATGAATCCTCCGGCTTTCTCAAGAGGAACTGATCCTGCAATCGCTGAAAACTGGGTGCAGGAGATAGAGAAAATATTTGTAGTGCTGTAGTGTTCAGAGGAGCAAAGGGTGCTGTTTGCTACCTACAGATTGGCTGGAGAGGCCGAGAGATGGTGGACGGCGGTGAAAGTCTTAGAGTAGTAGAGGACAATACCTGTGGAGATGACGTGGGAGCGGTTTAAAGAGATATTCTTCAATAGGTATTTTTTGGCTTCGTCTAGGGAGGCTATGATTGAGGAGTTTCTGAATTTGAAGCAGGGACAGCAGATTGTTTAGCAGTACGCTACGAGGTTTATCAAACTATCTCACTTTGCTCCATACATTGTTCCAGATGAGGCGAAAAAGGTACGACAGTTTGAAAGAGGTCAGAGGAGAGAAATTTATAAGCAAGTGTTGATACTAAAGTTGCAGGATTTTGCTGAGCTGGTAGATAGGGCCACTATAGCAGAGGTCAGAGAGCGATTGGAGGTTGAGGAGCAGAAACAGAAGAAGAGATCCACACCTTCTGGTTCCTAGCAGGGAGTCGGTCGTGGCTCGTGGAAGAGAGGTGGTTATTACAGAGATTGAAGATAGGAGACAGGGACCCATGGTTTTCAAGGGATGCAGCACTCCCAGCTTGCCCAACTTGTGGGAAGAGACACCTGAGGGAGTGTTGTGCCGAGCGAGGTATCTGCTACTGGTGTTGTAATGACTTGCTTTTTTCTATATATATCATGATATCATCTATCTAAAATACTATTGGTAAATTCACGCTCCAGGGAGTGCTGAGAATAACTCTGTATATTAAATACATCTAAGCAGTGGTAACTAAGAAACTATAAATTGTCTTATATGCAATACCAGAAAACTATAATAATCTAAAATATATTTTCACAATACTAAGTACCCAGTGACAACATCAAAATCTAGAGACCATCCCCAAAATACTGATTCCAAAAAACACACGTACCCTTCTAGTAAGGGCTGCTCTAGTCAACCTCTACCCGCGAGCATGATCTGCTCGCCTAGCCAGTTCTCACGAAAAACAATAAGTCATTGGGATGAGACAACGCTCAGTAAGTGGAAATATGCTACTACTAGTATGTGGCGGCTGAGTAAATTATTTAAAATACCGAAATAATATTGATACTGTAATATGAGAAAACTAAAAAACTATACAGAATATAAATCATGTAATCTTCAAAGTACAACTGTGTATTTGAGTTTGCTATCTAAACATACTGTTAATATAATAATACAAACTGCTGCTGTGTGATATATCTATACATAGGAACTTCTGCTATACCCTGGGATCTGTGTATCATGATATAACCCCTCATGATAGGGTTGTGCGGTTCGTAGGCTGGACTTACTCGGGTTGGCCTACCAAGTAAGTCAATCTATATCTGTACATCCGCCAATTTGGCCCACTGCAATCTCTCCGGGTAATCTTCAAACTCTAACATCGTCTAACCGGCCACCTTAACCCAGCTCGCTAGGGAGACTGCAATCTCTCCTATTTTGTACTAGCAACTGTACATTGCTCTGCTGTATATTTATCTGTCTGTAATTTTCCACAGGGTTATGATATTGTGTAATACTGTATACATATGTAAATATATATAAATATCTTGCTACTTTTAACATGATTTCAAAAACAACCATAACACTATAATTCTGAGCTGTATTATCTGAGATATCTGACTGAAATATAAATATATAATATCTGTATGTATCATCTATGATTTCTGTCTGTACTGTCTGTAATATCTGTTTATAATATCCGTATACTTTGTATATAATATCTGTAATCTCTGAATAATCTAACTGTAGCATCTTGATGCTATAACTGCATAATCTGTCTGAATAAACTGTCTAAGTGTTATTGTTTAGAAATCATGTTTTTCTGGGAAATATTATCAGTCTCATTTTTTCTATTCATCTGTATAACTTGAATATCTGTAATGTTACATGATCAACATACTATATTGTAATAAACTCATGCCACACATTTAAATACTAAAAATCTCATGCTCAATTTCTGTAATTTCTACTGTAAAATAATATTCATAATATTCTAAAAAAATAACCTGATTTGTATGCTTGTAAATACACATTCATAATCTTCTGAAATATATTACAAAATCTCTAGCATAGTATATTTCCCTTACCTAATCTTTGGAAAACCCCTACTGAATTCTGGCCTTATACTCGCAGGGTTCCTAACTCAACATTCTGAAAAACAGCATCTCTTAGAACAAAATATCAGTATTTTTCTGCATACAACATGTAAAGACCCAAAAATTTAAAAGGATTAAAATAATTTGAAAAAAATAAAAATAAAATAACAAATAAATAAATAAAAGGAATGATGTGGGAAAAAGAAGAAAAAAAATTAAAATTAAAGAAATTAAATTAAATTAAGATGAATTAAATAATTAAATAATTAGTTATTAAATTAAATATTTTTACATTAGATTTAATAAAAAAAAAACTAATTAGAATGATATATATAAGTAAGTTATTATAATATATAAATATAAATATATATATATATATATATATAAGATAAGTATAAGTTAAAATAATATATATATATATATATATATATATATATATATATATATATATAAAGTAAAGTGAAAGAAGATAAAAGAAGAAGGAAGAAAGAAGAAGAAGAAAGAAAGAAGCAAGAGAAGAAAATGTCAGAGCTACACCCCCCCCTCTGCAAATCTTCAGTGAGCCACGCCTCCGTCTCCGTCTCTCTCCTTTTTTCTCAATTACTCAGCGAGTTTGCGATGGATCGGGAAACGGAAGGTGCCGTTGGAATCTTGGTTCCGTTGCTGACATTTCTACTGGAGCGGATTTTTTGTGGGAACGACTTAGGCACTGCTTCTGGAGAAAGGTAATTTTTTCCTATTTTCTAAATTTTGCCGTTAATATGTGGTTAAATCGATGAACGGACACTACCACGGGGTCCTAGTCGTCGTCATCGTCATTTTGACATAGGTAATTTTTCAATTAGAATTTTCTAGGCCCTGTTCCAAAGCGAGAGTGGGATTTAGGAAATTTGACAATTTGGCTAAATTTAAGGATATTGTTATTTATTTAGGAATTATGGCCCTAGGAAATATTTAAATAATATTTTATTCAAGAATAATTTATTAGAACTAGGAATTTAATTTCAGGGTACGGGTGAGCACCGCAGGTATTTTTCAGAGTCCTTGTTGGCGTAGTTCAAGAAACCAGGTAAGGGAAAAAAAATATATTAAATCAGAATTTTTATGAATTTAATGGAAAAATAAATTGTGTTATATGTACATATATATGTTTCGGTATGGGTAAAATGCCAACTGTTTAAATTATATTTCCTTCGAGTTTAGGATTGTTTATTAGATATGTATATGCAAAAATGAACTAATGAAAGTGAGAAATATTTTCAGGATAATTAAATAAGAAATGAAAGGTACTTTCAGTATATAAACATTAAATGTTGGTTGGCTTATTTTACAGGCAGTGTATAAATTTTATTACTAAATTGTGTGGTATGAGATTTTGTGCAAATATATGTTAAATGTATGAGATGCAGGCTAAGTAAGTAAAGCAATGAAAATAAAATATGATATGGACAATGTTGGCTATGTATGTTAAATGCAACCATGTAAATGTAAGACAGCTGAAAGACAGTCATGTTAGCAGATCTAGCACACTTCTGTGTAAACTAACTGATGACAGCTAAAAGGAGCTATGTTAGCAGATTTAGTACGTTTCTACGTAGACTAACTGATGATGGCTAAAGACCAGCTGTAGTACGAAGTAATGAAATGAAATGTTATGTAATGAAATGACGATGAAATGACAATGAAATGAAATGACAAAGGTAAGTGATGTAAATGGGAAAGAGTCACTTAAAGTGAAACAAAATGCAAAGTTAAGTTATGAATAGGAATGAATGTGTTTTAATGTATAATGACAGAAAAGAATGATGTATTATGATATTAGAAGTATGTATGTACGTAGAACATGTTACGATTGGGCGAGGCGTACCTTTTGCTTGAGGGCTTGCTGAGTAAGGTGAGTGCACTAGTAGCTACAAATGTGGCAGTAGTCGCATAACATACTAGGGCAGAGGGAACCTACTTGTATGGGCTGGTAGATTTCCCTATCCTTAGGGCCTTTTCCGGTAAGCTATTGTTGAACAGTGTGAGTACGAGATTAATTTATCACTTGAGGGCTTACTGAGTAAGGTGAGTGCCCTAGTATGCTTTAGCTGCGACCATTGGGTTGTCAAAAATATCAGAGCAGAGGGGCGTTACTTGTGTGGGCGGGTAATCACCCCTATCCTTGGGTAATCTCGTGGGTTAAACATTTGCATGTGTTTGATTAGGATCAGGGAATGATTTCAGAAATTATGTTAAGGATTTTCAAATGTTAAATATTATGTTATATATAAACTCATGTTGACCACACACTGTTTTAATATATGGTTTCTTCCCTTATTGAGATGTGTCTCACCCGAATATGAATTTATCTTTTTTTTTTTTTTTTTCAGGATTTCCTCGAGATCGAGCTTTGAGAGCTCGAGGTTTTTATAGCATTACTGGGAAATAGAAAAATAAAATGGTATATTTCCATGTTAATTTTGGGGAATGTAAATATTTAAGTTTTATGCCTTTATGTTTTAAGGCTATTGAGTAAAGAATGATTGTGAAATTACTGAAATGTTTTGAAGATATATGTAATTATGGAAATGCAGGTGATTGATGATTTATGATAGATTATAGTTAGAATAAGTAAACTCTGGTATTATGTTATATGGAGATTATGATTATGTTTTTCGTTGCGTATGTTATGTTAATTATGGATTACTAGGTATAACGCGTCGGACTCGAGTTTAAGGGTTCGGGGCATTACACAACATTTCTTATAATTGTAGGAAAAGCAAATCCTGAATAAATTGTCTTACCCTGAAATTGGGATGAATTTCAAAGCAACTTCTCCAATGATCAGCTCCGACAAACTTGTAGAGAACTTCGCCAGAAACATCGTGGTGGCCTCAGATCTTCAATTCAGTGAGAAATGGAGTCGGGATTGAAGAGAGAAGGAGAGGAAGCCGTAGAGAGAGAGAGAGAGAGAAAAGATTTATGCGCTGAAAATTCTATCAAAAATCTGAGTTTCAGCTATTTATAGAGCCAGATTCGTCGACGAGACACGTCACCTTGTCAACGAGTCCTGTAGAAAGTTCGTCAACGAACCTGCACCCTCTTCGACGAGTTTCAGTCTGCCTTAAACCCTCTCTCGGTATCTTCTCGTTGACGAGTTGGGTCTTCACCGACAAGATCTTGAAGAACCCTTATCGACGAAACCCCTGTATTCGTCGATGAGGTATGGAAGAATTTCTTGGGTTATTACAGGTGTGGGGAGCCAGGGCATATAATGAGGGATTGTCAGGCTCAAATTGGTGCTGTTCCTGCTCTTAGACCTGCTCGAGGAGGCTACCAGGCACCACGTGGAGGCTAGCAGAGGAATATGGCCCCAGCCACGGTCTTTGATTTGATGTTAGGTGATGCTAAGGCGGCCGACGATGTGGTGACATGTGCGGTTAATATGTTTTCATTTAAAGTTATTACACTATTTGACTTAGAGGCCACACACTCATTTGTATCTATGGAATGTGTTAAATTATGTAGGGCAGACACAACAATTATTAGCTGTTGAATTATTAGTGATTACACCGACTGGATCAGCGGTGAGGTGTAGTAGGATGCTTCGGGGATGTCCAGTTGATATTTAGGGGAGGATTTTATTTGCTGATTTAGTAGTGCTGGACATGCATGTGTTTGATATTATTTTTTGCATGGATTAGCTAGCTGCTAACTTTGCCAGTATAGATTGTTGTGCGAGAGAAGTGATATTCAGGCTTCCAGGGAAACCAGAATTCAGATTTACAGGGTCACGAGTGCATTCTCTACCTCAGATGATCTTTGTTATCCAGGCGAGGAGACTACTCTTAAGTGGTTGTCAGGGATTTGTGGCCTTCATGAAGGAAACAACAAGGAATGAAGTGAAGCTCACTAGTACGCCAGTAGTAAAGGAGTTTACCGATGTGTTTTCAGATGAATTACCAGGTTTGCCACCTAATCGTGAGGTAGATTTTCCTAATTGATCTACTTCCAGGTACAAAGCCAATCTTTAAAGCCCTGTATCGTATGGTGCCAGCAGAGTTGGCAAAACTAAACGATCAGTTGCAGGATTTACTTGATAAGAGTTTCATACGACCTAGTATCCCCGTGGGGAGCTCTAGTACTATTTGTGAAGAAGAAGGACGGATCTATGAGGATGCGTACAGATTACAAGAAGATTAATAAAGTGACAATCAAGAACAAGTATCCTTTACGCCGTATAGATGATTTGTTTGACCAGCTCCAGGGTACATCGGTGTATTCTAAGATCGACCTAAGATCAAGCTACCATCAGGTGAAGGTGAGAGCGGAAGATGTATCGAAGACAACCTTCAGCACCAGTTATGGGCATTACGAGTTCCTTGTTATGCCATTTGGTTTGACGAATGCTCCTGCGATATTTATGGACTTAATGAATAGGATTTTTCATCCATATTTAGATCAGTTTGTTGTTGTTTTTATTGATGATGTACTGGTTTATTTGAGGAGCTATGAGGAGTACAAGATACATTTGAGGCAAGTTTTGCAGATGCTCAGGGAGAAGAAGTTGTATGCCAAGTTCAGTAAATGCGACTTCTGGATCGAGGAAGTTGTGTTTTTGGGGCATGTTATCTCAGGAGATGAAATTTCCGTGGATCCCAGTAAGATTGATGTGGTAGTGAATTGGGCTAGACTGAGGAACATCCAGTGCTGATCATCCCGACAGGGGGTGAGGGTTACACTATCTATAGTGATGCGTCCTTGAAAGGACTTGGTTATGTATTGATGTAGCATGTAGGGTGGTGGTGTATGCGTCCAGATAGTTGAAAAAATATGAGAAGAACTACCCTACCCATGATTTTGAATTGACTGCAGTGGTACATTCATTGAAGATTTGGAGGCATTACCTGTACAACTAGCGGTGTGAGATTTTCTCCGACCACCAGAGTTTAAAGTATTTCTTCACTCAGAGAGAATTGAATATGAGATAGAGAAGGTGGTTAGAGTTAATTAAATATTTCGATTGTACCATTAGTTATCACGCAAGGAAAGCAAATGTGGTAGCTGATGCATTGAGCAGGAAGTTTGCGAGACCAGTGTTAGCAGCTATGGAGATCCAATATTCGATCATGATGGATCTGGAGAGACTCGACATAGAGTTGGTCGAGAGTGACCCTCAGGTATGTATCGCCAGTTTAGTAGTGCAGCCTACGATATAGGAAAGAATTAAAGCTGCTAAAAATAAGATCTAAAATTAGCAGAGGTGATAGATAGAGTGTAGACTGGTCAGGGAGAGGAATTCTACATTTAAAATGACGGGGCTTTACGGTTCCGTTCCAGATTATGTGTTCTTGTTGATGCTGACATCAGGAAGACTATCTTAGAGGGGGCTCACATATATTTGTATACAATTCATCCTGGTAGTACGAAAAATGTATAGAGATCTGCGAGAGTTTTATTGGTGGAGTGGGATAAAGAAAGAGATCACCGAGTATTTAGCCCAGTGTTTGAAATTCCAGCAAGTAAAAGTTGAGCACCAGAGGCCGGTAGGGCAGTTGCAGCTATTATTTATCCCAGAGTGGAAGTGAGATCATATATCTATGGATTTTATGTCAAGATTGCCGACGACGTTACATGGTCAGAATGCCATCTGGGTGATTGTTAACCGTTTGACCAAGATTGCTCACTTTTTACCTATCAAGATCAACTACTCCCTTAACCGTTTGGTAGAGATTTACATTAAGGAGATAGTCTATTCTCAAGGAGTGCCTGTGTCCATAGTATCAGATCGAGACCTGCGTTTCACGTCACATTTCTGAAGAAGCTTGCAGGAAGCTTTAGGGTCTCAGCTATCGTTTAGCTCGACATTCCATCCTTAGTCGGATGGGAAGACTAAGAGGATGATACAGATATTGGAAGATATGCCCCGAGCGCGTGTATTAGATTTTAGGGGTAGTTGGATTCAGTTCATGCCACAGGTAGAATTTGCATATAACAACAGTTATTAGGCCAGCATTGATATGACACCGTTTGAGGCTTTATACGGTAGGAGATGTCGATCTCCTTTGTATTGGGACGAGATTGGTGAGCGGAGAGTTGTGGGACTAGAGCTTGTACAATAGTCATACGATAAGGTTTGGCTTATCAGTGATAAAATCAGTGCAGCTTAGAGCCGACAAAAGAGTTATGCCGATAATCGCCGTAGGAAGTTAGAATTTGATATTGGTAATCATGTATTTCAGAAAATAGCTCCGTTAAAAGGGGTTATGAGGTTTGGAAATAAGGGAAAACATAGCCCTAGGTTTATTGGTCCGTTTGAGATTTTAGAGAAAGTAGGGCCGGTTGCCTACAGGTTAGCTTTACTGCCTATGTTATTCAAGATGCACGACGTATTCCGCATTTATATGCTGAGGAAATACGCCCCAGACCCTTCTCATATTATTAGTTATGGTGAATTAGAATTTAGTGATTCGCTAGTTTATGAGGAGGTATTAGTGCATATTTTGGATAGAAGAGAATAGGAACTACTTAAAAGGAAGATTCCTCTAGTAAAGGTTCTATGGAGGAATCATGCAATAGAAGAGACTTCTTGGGAGCTCGAGGAATAGATCAGATAGAAGTACCCACAATTGTTCCAAGAAGTTCAGATGTAATTAGGAAATGTAAGTAAATATGTACTATTTATTTTGCAGGTACATGTAATACTTTAGTTCGTAAGTGGTATTTTAGTTTTGGGGGAAATTTTCTTTTGTATATGTAATCTCCCAGGACTTGGAATGTAACCACGATATTCCTCCGCCATAAGTGAGGGTAAGTAATAAAATAAGTAGACCATTTTTCCTTTAAGGCATGATGAGTTATATGAATAGTAAATTTTGAGGACGAAATTTTATAAGGAGGGGAGAATGTAATGACCCAAAGAATAATGGTATTTAAATAATAAAGAGAGAGGAAAATGGGAATAGTAAAGAGGCGGCAGTAGACTTCGTTGACGAACACTTCGCATTTGTTGACAACGTTGCATATTGGGCTTGTCGATGAGGGTGCGTCTCATCGATGAGAAGATACCGAGAGGATGTTTTGGGCGACTCTGAATTCCATCGATGAAGGGGAGAGTTCGTCGATGAATTGCCTCTTGACCTCATCGACGAAGCCCATAGTATAAATAGCCCCAACCTCAAATTTTTACACAGAAAAATCATAAAATCCTCACTCTCTCCTCCTTACGGTTTCTCTCTCCTCTCTCTTCGATTTCAGCTTTGACGTTCGCCGGATTGATGATTTGAGGCCACCACGACGCTCCTGGAGAAGTTCTCTCCAAATCTGCCGGAACGGATCGTAGGTGGGGTAGAGTTGGAATTCATCCCTGAGTTAAAGTAAGACTTTTTATGAAAAATTTGGTCTTCCTATAGTTATATGAAATGTTATTCACGGAAAGATACTGAAGTTTAGTTCTAGGAGTTGAAGTTTTTAGGGTGTGAATGGGAAACCTTGCGAGTGCAGGACGAGTGAATTTTAGGGGGTTTCTTCTCAGAAATCAGGTAAGGGAATAAACTAAAATAGTTATTTTCTATGCAAATTATTATTATATATCAGGAAATAGGAAAGCATGTATTATATTTGTATATTATGGAGAAAATGCATATTTGGGGAAAATTGCTATTATGTTGAAATGTATATATATGTATGAGATGCCAAAAGTTATGATTCTAGAATATAATGTATGGTTTTGTACAGCAATGTGTGACATGAATATTATTTTACGTGGGAAATATTATGATATAACAATTTTATGAATAAAGTATGTCTTTAGGAATTGTGAAATAATGCAGTACATTATGATTTCAAAATACATGATAAATGGATTATTTATTCATAATGATATGTATGAAATATTCGGCGCAAGGCTGTGTTTTATATATGATTTCGGCGCAAGGTCATATTTATGAATGTTTGGTGTAAGGCCGCAGATATGATAGAAACCAGCACAATGCTATCAATCTATTTATGTTAGACACGTATATTATCATGTATTATATATTATCAGAACTTGGATGATAGTTCAGTTCAGTTACAGGAGCATGGTACCGTTGCTATACAGATCAGATATCTATGGTCAGACTTGTGCTAATTGCCCCACAAGGGGGCGGGAGATGGATAGTCAATGTAACTTTTAGTGTAGAGTTGTAGACGTCCACCTGCTAGTCTGGACTAAGGTGTGGCAGGCCCATTGTACTTACAGACATTTTTGACTCAGTAGTGGTCGGCCAGCCATTGTCGGGTCCCACCTTCGGGCTGTACAACCTATCATGGGGGGGTAATACATGACATCAACTAACTGTACATCCTAGGTAAAATTTTCAATATTATCAGTTATATTAGATGTTTCATGTACAATATGATTTATTAGAAATTATGAAAGTATATTCCCATTATCAACTATGTTACCATACAACTGTATTTAGTTTATTTCCCTGATTGAGAAGTGTCCCATCTTTGAATTTAAATAATTTTCAGGAAACCCAGAAAGATCGGCGGATCGTGTCCACCGTTGAGTCAGTTGTGCTACCCCGCTAGAAAGGTAAGTTTGAACTAGGATCAGGAGATTTTGATATGGGATCCTAGAGTTATTTTAGTATTTTTGGGAGATTGTATATAAACACCGTGTTTTGGGTTATATTTGACTCTGGTATTATGTATTTTGTGGTTATGAGATTGTGAGTTACATTTACTGCCGCCTAAGTTCCGCTGTGTATGAACGGTGTCCCCATTACCCCCGGGTTCAGGTTGACTATTTTAGTAATTATGCTTAATTATATGATAAGATAAGCAGCTCGTTACAATGAATCTTAACCGTTGGATAAAAAAAATGACTCACAAGTTCGCTCATTAAAAAATTAAATTTTTAAACTTTCCCGCAGGTTCAACGACTGAGGTTTCTTAGAGCGTCGAAAAATTAACCTGGACACAGGGTCAAGTGACTGAAGTTGGGGTTCAGTCTTCTGAAGTGTTGGGTTCTGACGACTGAAGTCTGAGTTCAGTCTTCTAAGGATCTTTTTCCAGGTTCTGTGTTTCACCATAAATTCTTCAGACGACTGAACTTAATCTTCGGTGTTCTGAAAAAATTCTTTAGACGACTGAGCTTAACTTCAGTCTTCTGAAGTTCAATTTTCAGACGAGTGAACTTGAAGTTCGGCCTTCTAAACTGATCCTTTCCTGAATTTTTTATTTTTAATTTCAAAAATCTATTTTGCTTTCTTTTTTTACCCTTTTATAAAAATATTTTCTGGGGTTTTGAAAATATATCTAAGTCCATAGATATCCCCTAATGATGTTCATGAAATGCATGAGTCCTAAGGTCATTCTAGGGTATATGTTGAGCCTCAAATTAAATCATATGAATATGTAAATACATTAGTTCTAAGTACCCATTCCCATGACGTTCTTGAACTTGCTTGCATCTTTATTCTTCAACTCTTTTAGTTCCAAGGATTTTGCCAAGTTATGTATGCTTTAATCTTCATGACTTCCATGACTTGTTATCTTTCCGTGCGTGCTAAATATTGTCATTATCAAAACCGGATTGGACTCGTAGAGTTAACAATCTCCCTCTTTTGATGATGACAAATACATGAGCAAAATATAAAATAAAATGGGTTACGCCTAACAAGGCTCCCCTTCAAATAATGCATCAAATATTCAACAAATGAAATATGCTCATGTCAAATAAAACTATGCTGATACTCATACACAATTAGTTTTGCCAAACCAATTTTTGCCCATTTTTGCTTGCTATAGCCTTATTATTCTCCTATAGCCTGATTGTTCTCCCCCGTTACACAACTAGTGTTGCTAACAATTTTTGCTATTCTTGCTATTCTTCTCCCTCTTTACACACTTAGTTTTGCCAACAATTTTTGCTTAGTTTTGCTCATGATTTTTCTTCCCCTTTTGACATCAACAAAAAGGTGCATAATAATAATACATGAGTGGACATAATCTTATACTCTTCTCCCCTATTTAGTCTTAATGTTTTGAACTTATTCAAGCATCAAATTTGAAAAATTTTACGTCCCCCCCTTGCTAATGCATAAAGCTGTGTCGTTGAATGTAAATTGCATTGTGAACATACATAGTGTGACAACTTTCAAAGGTTATGTGAGGATTAACATGTGGAAATTAATATGCTCTTATTATGATATGGGATAACTGCCAAATGTTAATTAATATGATACCGAATGAGAACAAATGAGCTGAAATTGAAATTTTAACCAATTGTGAAAATTAAGTAATGTTGCTCCCCCTGAATTATGTCATTTAATTGATTGATTACGCGCCGAAACTGCGTAATTGAACGTTTAACCCGAGTTTTATGGTTTATATTTTTAATTAAATGTCAAAAATTGTTCAATATTTTAATAAAATTCCAAAATCATCATTCTTGAACTTTATTGCATTATTTATGAAGTTTTGGTAATTTTTTGTCGCAGGAAAATTCCCGGGAATCAAAACCGACACTTGTTCGTATTTCATGCATAACTTTTCTGTCCAAGCTCCGATCGAGACTATTCAAATTTCTAGAGAAATAGAAAAGAATTATCTACAACTTTCGTGTTTTGAGTTTTATGAGAGAAGGACTCCAAGAGAGTCAAATTTGTGATGAACAGAGAATGAAAAAATGAAAAAAAAAGTACAACAATTCGGGTCAAGTTGCCGGGTCAAGTTGGCTAGATCCGGGTCTAGGGCTTTCTTCCCCAATCTTTATTTATTCTTCTCTTCCCCTCTTTCCCAGCTATGCCCTAAGCACCAAGCTCTTCTCTCGGCTCTCCTTTGTTGTTGTTGTTGTTCTTCTTCTTTGGTTTTGTATTTTTTTTTTCTTTTGCTGCTTTGCTTTTTCTCTGTTTCCCTTTCCTTCTTCCCTTGTTTTCCTTAATCTCTTGTAGTCTCTCCCTCTCCCTGTTCCTTACCTGCTGTTCCAGCTTCGTGGCACACCAGCAGACCCAAGAGCCACACCCGCTGCACACCATCTAGTAGCACAGCTCCCTGAGGACACCCACAGCACAGGCCGAGCCATTCTCTGCTGCAAACAGCAGCCCCTCTGCTGCAACCTGTGAAACACCAGCACAGCAAGCCTCCTCCTCAGCCCCCTGTTCCAGCACAGCCAGACTCTGCAGCTCCACCTGAGACCCAGCCAACTGAAAGTAGCTCCATCACATCCGACAGCAGCAGCAACTTGAGCACCCGCTGCTATGGCTTTTTCTCCTTCTCCTTTTATTGCAATTGAATGTGTTTTGTTTTTAAATTATTTAGTTAGTTAAATAGAGTTTTGAAAATTTGTTTGAGTGATTATTAAGTACTTTTACTTTATTTTATTTTATTGATGTTTAGTTCTTGTTTATTTGAGATTTCTCAATTAATATTGTCATTAGATTGGTAGAGTTTAGTTTAGCTTCTTTCAATTATTTATCTATCGTTCTTTTAATTTAAATCCTGTTTTACTTCTAGCCAAATAATAATAAAAAAAAAGAGTTTTTGTTTGAAGTTGTTTTTCCAAAGTTTAGTCTTTTTATTGAATCTTGGGTTAGTTAGGGTCGAGTTGATTAAAGTTTAAGTTTTTATTGTGTTTCGTTGTCATTTAAGCGTTGAACTTTTGTTTATGTTTGTGTTTAGAGTGCGACCCTTGATTCAGTATCTTAAATTTGTTGAAGGTTCAATTTTAGTGTGTGCGTTTGAGTCTGATTGAGTTTCCTTGCCTGTGTGTTTTTGATTCTGAGTTCCAATTTTCCATCTTTAATCAATGCATGTTCTGATGTTTCCTTGAGTAGATTAGCATTAGTGTTCTTCAATTCACTGCATTTTAGTTTAGGACTTTAAATTACATGTCATTTAATTCAAAGTGGAACTCAACAATCTTGAAAACCCGAATTTGAACCGAGTTCAGTGTAATTTAATTTTGATTGGAAGAACGTAAAATCTGAGATTAAAATGCATTCCCTGAGGAGACAATCTAGCCCTTGGGCTTAATATTACATGACAGAACTCCTATACTTGGGATAGCTTCCGAGCTGCTCATTTTTCGAGTGTGTCACTAATATAATTCTAGGCAACCTCTCGACTATGCATCAGACCTAATTCATGCCTAATTTGGATAAACCTATCATCCGCAAGTGGTTTCATGAATATGTCTGCTCATTGTTCATCAGTGCATACAAACTCAAGCGTCACATCCTCTTTTTGCACATGATCACGAAGAAAGTAATGTTGTATTTCTATATGCTTAGTTTGTGAATGTAATATGGGATTCTTTGAGATGTTTATTGTACTTGTATTGTCGCATCTTATAGGGATTGTTTCATAGCTTAATCCAAAATCCGTCAGTTGTTGCTTCATGTATAGCGTTTGGGCACAACAACTACTTGCTGCTATGTATTCTGCCTCAGCTATGGAAAGAGCTACTGAATTTTGTTTCTTGGAAAACCAAACCTAATGAATGTCCTAAGAAATGACATGTACCACTTGTGCTCTTCTTATCCACTTTGCTACCAGCAAAATCAGCATTTGAATAGTTGCTAATCTCAAAAGATGTATACTTAGGATACAATAACTCAATTTCCATGGTTCTATCAGGTATCTAAGTATTTGTTTGACAGCTAACAAATGTGACTCTTTTGGTGCAGTCTGGAATCTTGCGCACAAATATACGCAAAACATTATGTTAGGTCTGCTGGCAGTCAGATAAAGTAAGCTACTGATCATTCCACGATAGAGCTTGACATCTACTGGTATACGTTGTTCATCTTTATCTAATTTCAAAGAAGGGCTCATAGGTGTTCCTATTATTTTTTCATCTCTCATATTAAACTTTTTGAGCAGGTCTCTAATGTACTTCGATTGATTAAAAAAGATTCCATGTTTTTCTTGTTTGATATGAAGTTCTAAGAAGAAATTTAGTTCACCCATTATGCTCATCTCAAATTCATTTTGCATAGTATTAGAAAATTCATTACACAATTCTTTATTTGTAGCTGCAAATATGATATCATCTACATATACTTGAACTAGGAGAATGTTATCTTTCTTAGACATTATGAACAGAGTTGTATCTATCCTTCCTCTGATAAATCCATTTTCTAGTAAAAAACCGCTTAGTCTTTCATACCAAGCTCTAGGAGCTTGCTTTAAACTGTACATGACTTTTATTAGTCTATAAACGTGATCTGGATTCTTATGGTTTTCAAAGCCTGAGGGTTGTCCTACATATACCTCTTCACTTATGTAGCCATTTAAAAATGCGCTTTTGACATCCATTTGATATAACTTCAAATCCTTAAAAGTAGCATAGGCTAAAAGCATTCGAATGACTTCCATTCTAGCTACAGGTGCAAAGGTTTCTTCAAAGTCTATCCCTTCTTCCTGGTTATATCCCTAAGCTACTAGTCTTGCCTTATTTCTAACAACTATCCCATGTTCATCTTTCTTGTTCTTATATATCCATTATGTTCCAATGATTTTCTTATTCTCAGGTCTAGGAACTAATTTCCATACTTTGTTTCTCTCAAACTGATTTAACTCTTCTTACATGGACATCACCCATGATTCATCCTCAATTGCTTTACTCATATTCCTAGGTTCTTCTTAAGATAGAAAGGAAAAATGACTAATCATATTCCTAAGTGAGGATCGAGTGGCTACTCCATGTAATGGTTCACCTATTGTTTGATCAATGAGATGATTCTTTATGTACTTCCATTCTCTAGGTGGTTCATTAACCTCATTTTCAATTGGATTAGTTTCATCAAATGGTTCCTTAATTTCATTTCTCTTTCCTGAATCATTCTCAATAGATAGTTTTTTAAATTCCTTATTTATCTCAATTTCATCTTCATCAGTCCTTTTAGAGAAGGGATTTTGACTCATCGAACACTACATGAATGGATTCTATAACGGTTAATGTTTGTTTATTATATACTCTGTAGGCTTTACTATCTAAGGCATACCCTAGGAAGATACCTTCATCTGATTTCACATCAAACATTCCTAAATATGCATCATCTCTAAGCACAAAACATTTATAGCCAAAGACATGAAAATATGATATGTTTGGTTTATGGCCATTCCATAATTTGTACGGAGTTTTCTTAAGAGATGGTATAATCAAAACTTTATGTAGAACATAGCAGGCGGTATTCACTACCTCAGCTTAGAAATACTTAGGTAATTTATGTTCGTTAAGCATAACTCTGGCCATTTCTTGTATAGATCTATTTTTCCTTTCAACTACACCATTTTGTTGTGGTGTTCTAGGAGCCGAAAAATTATGAGCTATTCCTAATGAATTACAGTAGTCTTCCATGCCTTGATTTTTAAATTCTCTACCCCTATCACTTCGAATTTTAGTGATAGTATATCCCTTTTCATTTTGGATTTTCTTGCATAGGTTTATGAATTGTTCACACTTCATTTTTGTGACCTAAGAATAGTACCTGAAATTAGGAATAGCTTCCCAAGAGGGGGGGGGGGGGTGAATTGACTTTTAAAAATTTCTTTTAATTCCTTTTTAAGTTACCTTAAACTTCTTTTATTTCTTTTAACCAATTCTTGACTTGTTTGTTTAATTATTTGATCAATCAAGAACTTAGTTCTTTTATCCAATCAATAGCACAATTAAACAACCAATCAATTAAACACAATCAAACATTCAATCTTCAACCACACTTTGAAAGTGGAAGCAATCAAACAATTAATCACAATTTCCAAACCAATATACCCAATTTGATTGCCAAATATAAATTCAGTTCAACACAATAAGATTGATGTAAAATTCAAGATTTAGCACTTTTGGAATACAAACACTATCCAATCAATCTCAAGCTTTATACCATTTAATCACAATATTTCTTTTGTTGTCAGTCTTGAATATGAAATTGTAAGTCTTGTAGTTGAATTATAATTTATACTTTGTTGATATAGATTTGCTTCTTTAATATGTTTTTCAATAACACATTCACACTCTTCTCAATAGTCAAAACTCAACTAAACTCTCAGTTAATTTATCCTTGGGCTGTTAACCAAGTACCGTACTCCCGTATGGTTTCTATAAGATATGGTATAACCAACGTACTCCTTTTCTATTTCTGCAACCCAAATCAAAATTAAACTTTAAGTTTACTTGATTTCTATATTATGTAGTATATATGATTATCAAATAAACCATCCACGCAGTTTAAATATGCTGAAAATAAAGCGTAAGGGAAAGAGAGAGTGAAACAGAGATTTTTACGAGGTTTGACTTATACCCAGCCTACGTCCTCGCCTTTGGAAAACCACCAAAGGATTCACTAAACCTGTTCCGTTGATGGGTGGAACAAAATCTTTACAAGCGATACCCTATGCTCAAACACTCCTTCACTAGGCTAGAGCCCGCCTCTCTAAGCAATATCCCCTTGCTTAGCCAACGATCTAAACAATACTTGGAACATCAAAGAACTACAAGAAACACAAGATAAAATATACGTACAAGTATACTCTCTTCAAAGAGCAAGTTATTATATTTTAGCACTATATACTTCAATATAAAATATCAATATGAAATAGAATAAAGTTCAAGTGTAGAATTAGCCAATATCCTTCTTAGATGAGGATTAGCAGTAGGAATTCAGAGTAGGAAGGATCAGCACTTCAAAATATCTCAACAAAAGAAATTTTGCAATGAGTGAGCAAGAGAACTTGTAAGAGCAAGAGTGCTTTCAGCTTCTCAAAATAGAATTTTCAATTCTTGGTATAAAAATCTTTAAAGTTAAGGGCTATTTATAGATGTTTAAGAGTAATTCCTTACCCCCAAAGTTTCCTTGAAGTAGTTTCCAAGTTTTTCATAGTAATAGTATCCAAAAACTTCATTTAAAAAATCTTCCCGTTGAGAGTTTTTAAGCCAACGTTCGAGTGGCAGTCGTCTATCATAGAACAAACTCACAACACATAACACTGACAGTCGCTTGACATGTCCACTTAAGCGCCTGGCATGTTTAGGCAGTCACCTGTCTTGCTACTGTCTCTTTGAAAATTCCTTTACTTAATTTGGCAGTCGCCTGTCACAATAGGATAGTCGCCTGACCCTTCTATTTTTTTCAAAGATTTTCTTTTTCAAAAACCCTTTCTTTTCATTGATTATAAAAGTATTCTTTAGAGTATAAAAAATAAATTTCTGAATATCTTAAGAGCTTCAAAATATTTCAAATGATATTTTAAACATTAAAGCACTTACATGAGACTTCTAAGACATTAACATTCTAGGTTTTTGAGTTTTCATGCTTTGTCCTTGGCGTGAGTCCACCATATTCTTTGAGCTTTCTCACTTTGCCTTTCTTTGGCTCTTTTGACTTTAAAAATTCATTGGCTTTCAACAAATCATGCATGACCTCATATTCTTCAAGGTTTAATATATCATCTTTAAATCCATGCTTTGACTCATTTAAGCTTCATTTGATTCTTGTGAGTACTTTGACCTTGCTTTCTCATAAATGAGCCCTAAAATATCATTACTCAGACAAATACATTAAGTTTCACTTGTTTGTTAGTGTCAAAACAAGATAACAAGATTTTAAGTCTTGTAAGGCCAACAATCTCACCCTTTTTTGATGATGACAAACAAGGAGCAAAAATTTGAGTAAGCCTTAAAAAGACTTCCCCTTTCAATAAGCATCGTCTTAACAATATTTGAAAGATCAATATCAATTTGAAAACCTCTTTTACAATCATGCTTATCACTTCATTCAAGTTCAAGTTTATCGATCAACATCAAGTACTTCTGCTTCTTTTGATATATTATGTTCATGCTCAATTTTTGCAATCCCATGCTCAATTTTTGCTTAAAACTTCTCCCCCCCTTGACATCCATCAAAAAGAAAAAAAATGATTAAGTTCAAGTAAAATCACATATTGAGCATATCATCAAACATGCATATCAAACATATGAACACACTCAATTTATAGTTTTTCAATATAGCATGTGTAGTGTGTTATAACAGTCATATCTTTACTAATAGCCTTTTCTTTCTTTGATATTATTGTTGATTTTATGATACCAATTTGATATATATTTAAAATTCATAATACCAATTGAGAATTTATACCAATTGAAAATTCTCTAAATTGATTAATAGGGAAATAATCATAATATAAGCAATATGACATAACACTCCCCCTGAATTCAATACATTCAGTTTGTTATCAATTTTGCTTTCATCATTCTATGTTTCAAAACATTGATCCACATCATGTATCAAATATCAATATCATGCCAATATCATTAATGTCATACCATGCTCACAATTATACTTGTTATGCTCAAAAGCAAATTTAACTTTTAGATTGTGATACCAAGTGAGCCTTTTAAAATCGTGATACCAATTAAAATTTTTAAAATGTGATACCAAAAATATTCATGGATACCAAAGACTTTATAAATGCCAAAGTCATTATCACATTATACATAGCTCATGGATACCAATAAAAAAAAAAAAATAGTAAGCCTATCCATGTAATTTATCAATAGCATGCATGATCAAGAATTAATCTCATGTCAAAATTCATGCTTATACTCAATAATCTCATGCTCAAATTTTCAACATAATGAGCCATACTTTTCAATATAAATCAAGTCAAGTTAATTAATACACACGTAGCATATAACATATGTAGCATATACCATATCAATACATCACATGTAGGCAAGTAAACATGTAGCATGTAACATCAAGGCGCTTATATAATAAGCTCAGATTTGATATTTTCTTTACATTTTCTTAAGTTTAAACCTTGTAAAAAGTCATCCTATGATTTTGGTCAACAATGCCATTTTCTATTTTATATATGTGTGAAGTTATTATTTCATTTTTGGTACCTATATTTTCTTGAGTTTGGAGGATTTTTCAAGGAAGGTTTCTTTTATTTTCCATACTTGTTTGGTTTTAACACTTTTCCTCTTAAACGGACATTCAAACTTTATATGCCCCTTTTTCTTGCATTGATAGCATATGGTGTTTGTGTAGGCATTAGAAGATGTGCAAGTATAGTTTTTGGATTCTTTCAAGAAATATCCCATGTAAGAATTCTTTTTCTTTTTATTTTCAATTCCATTGAAACCAATGCCTTCTTTATTTTGAGACATTCTTTGTAAGCCAATCATCTTATCAAGATTTTCCTTTCCTTTATTGAAATTGTAAATGATTTTATCCTTATCTTTGATTTGATTATTGAGATCATTTAACCTTATGTCTTTCTTGTTATCAACCTTCTTTTGAGATTTCTCTAACTCTAGAGATAATTTTCTTATGTTATCCTCTAATCCAGAAATATACATATCTTTCTCATATACCATAGAGGTTTTCTTATGTTATCCTCTAATTCAGAAATATACATATCTTTCTCATATACCATAGAGGATAAGGATCAAAGGTCTTCTATCATTTGATTATTCTTGCTTTCTAGTTTCTCAACTTTCAAGTTGTTTTCTTTTTTAGCAAGATTTTTGGATTCTATTTCTTTCATTACTGATTCATACTTATGTTCTAATTGCTTGAGTTTTGAGTCTTTATCTCTTTCAGCATTCTTTAGGAATTCTAACTCTGTCATTAAACTTTCATTCTTATTCTTTAATGAGGTGTTTTGTTTATTTGCTTTCATAAGCATTTTATGTACTTTGAATAGATCATTTTGAGGTTCATCATAAGATGGCATACCCTCATCACTTGATTCATCACTACAAGAATTATTTGAAGATTTAGTTGAGGAGTTTTCTTCGTTATCCTATGCCATAAAGCACGTGTAAGCAATCTCTTGGTCACTTATTTCATTCTCCGAACTACTTGTACTATCCCAAATAGTGGCTTTCATGGCCTTCTTGTTTTTCTTTTTAGACTCTTTCTTTAATAGTGGACATTCCGATTTTATATGTCCGACTTTATTGCAATTATAGCATGTAGGAGTTTTATTTTTAGATTTCTTTTTGCTAATTTTTTCTTCTAATTCATCTGATTCAGATTTTTGATTTCTTCTCTTGAATTTGTTTCTCCTTCTTAATATCCTTGCTAGCTTTTTAGATATGAAGGCTTCTTCATCTTCATCCATTTCACTACTTGGGTTTTCTTTTAAGGTTTTAAAGGCTATTATTTCTTGGGCTTTGGTTTTCCCACTCTTTTCATTCATTGCCATTTCATATGTGAGAAGAGAACCTACCAGCTCATTTAAGAAAGCGGTTTTTAGATTTCTTCCTTTCGTTATAGCAGTGGCTTTTGGTTCCCATTTAGGTGGCAGCCCTCTAAAAATTTTCTTTATCATCTCAAAAGTAGTGTAGGTTTTTCCTAGTGCATTTAGGGAACTGATTATATGAGTAAACCTAGTATACATGCTAGATACGGATTCATCCGGGTTTATTCTAAAAGCTTCATATTCACTTGTAAGCATATCAACCCTATTATCCCTAACATCCGATGTTCCTTCATATGTTACTTCTAACTTATCCCATATTTCCTTAGCTGTTTTGTAGGCCATGATCCTATTAAATTCATTAGCATCCAAGGCAGAGTATAAAACATTTATAGCACTAGAATTAACTTGCAGCATCTTATGGTCTATATCAGTCATATCTCTTTTCTTTTTGGGAATTTGTTTTCCATCTACTATCTTAGTAGGAATTTGATCTCCATCTATAACAACTTCCCATACTTTCCAATTCATAGTTTGGAGATAGATTTGCATTCTCTTTTTCCAAAAAGTGTAATTTATAAAACAAAATATAGGAGGCCTAGTTGAAGATTGTCCCTCTCCAAAGGGAGCTACGCTTAGGTTAGCCATATAGATCTTTTTATAACTACTTGTTAGGATTTTTTATAACCCCTCTTTGATACCAATTGAAATTAGGAATAGCTTCCCAAGAGGGAGGGGGGGGGGGTGAATTGGCTTTTAAAAATTTCTTTTAATTCCTTTTTAAGTTACCTTAAACTTCTTTTATTTCTTTTGACCAATTCTTGACTTGTTTGTTTAATTCTTTGATCAATTAAGAACTTAGTTCTTTTATCCAATCAAGAACACAATTAAACAACCAATCAATTAAACACAATCAAACATTCAATCTTCAACCACACTTTGAAAGTGGAAACAATCAAACAATTAATCACAATTTCCAAACTAATACACCCAATTTGATTGCCAAATATAAATTCAGTTAAGCACAATAAGATTGATGTAAAATTCAAGATTTAGCACTTTTGGAATACAAACACTTTCCAATTAATCTCAAACTTTATACCATTTAATCACAATATATCTTTTGTTGTCAGCCCTAAATATGAAATTGTAAGCCCTGTAGTTGAATTATAATTTATACTTTGTTGATATAGATTTGCTTCTTCAATATGTTTTTCAACAACACATTCACACTCTTCTCAATAGTTAGAACTCAACTAAACTCTCAGTTAATTTATCCTTGGGTTGTTAACCAAGTAACGTACTCCCGTATGGTTTCCGCAAGATATGATATAACCAATGTACTCCTTTTCGGTTTTCGCAACCTAAATCAAAATTAAACTTTAAGTTTACTTGATTTCTATATTACATAGTATATATGATTATCAAATAAATCATCCACGCAATTTAAATATGCTGAAAATAAAGAGTAAGGGAAAGAGAGAGTGAGACGGAGATTTTTACGAGGTTCGGCTTATACCTAGCCTATGTCCTCACCTTGGGCAAACCACCAAAGGATTCACTAAATTTGTTCCGTTGACGGGTGGAACAAAACCTTTACACGTGATGCCCCATGCTCAAACACTCCTTTACTAGGCTAGAGCCCGCCTCTCTAAGCAATATCTCCTTGCTTAGCCAACGATCCAAACAATACTTGGAACGTCAAAGAACTACAAGAAACACAAGATAAAATCTGCGTACAAGTATACTCTCTTCAAAGAGAAAGTTAGTACATTTTCAGCACTATATACTTCAATGTAAAATATCAATATGAAATAGAATAAAGATCAAGTGTAGAATTCACTAACATCCTTCTCAGATGAGGATTAGCAGTAGGACTTCAGAGTAGGAAGGATCAGCACTTCAGAATATCTCAGTAAAAGAAATTTGCAATGAGTGAGCAAGAGAACTTGTAAGAGCAAGAGTGCTTTCAGCTCCTTAAAACAGATTTTTCAATTCTTGATATAAAAATCTTTGAAGTTTGGGACTATTTATAGATGTTTAAAAGTAATTCCTTACCCCCAAAGTTTCCTTGAAGTAGTTTCCAAGTTTTTTAAAATAATAGTGTCCAAAAAATTCATTTAAAAAATCTTCCTGTTGAGAGTTTTTAAGCCAACGTTCGAGTGGCAGTCGCCTGCCACGACTTGACAGTCGCCTGTCATAGAATAAACTCACAACACAGAACACTGGCAGTTGCCTGCCAAAACCAAGGTAGTCGCTTGGCATGTCCTTCAGGCGCTTGGCATGTTTAGGCAGTCGCCTGTCTTGCTACTGTCTCTTTGAAAATTCCTTTACTTAATTTGATAGTCACCTGTGACAATAGAACAGTTGTCTGGCCCTTCTGTTTTTTCAAAGATTTTCTTTTTCAAAAACCCTTTCTTTTCATTGATTATAAAAGTATTCTTTAGAGTATAAAAAATAAATTTCTGAATATCTTGAGAGCTTCAAAATATTTCAAACGATATTTTAAACATTAAAGCACTTACATAAGACTTCTAAGACATTAACATTCTAGGTTCTTAAGTTTTCATGCTTTGTCCTTGGCATGAGTCCACCATATTCTTTGAGCTTTATCACTTTGCCTTTCTCTGACTCTTTTGACTTTAAACATTCCTTGGCTTTCAACAAATCATGCATGACCTCATATTCTTCAAGGTTTAATATATCATCTTTAAATCCATGCTTTGACTCATTTAAGCTTCATTTGATCATTGTGAGCACTTTGACCTTGCTTTCTCATATATGAGCCCTGAAATATCATTACTCACACAAATACATTAAATTTCACTTGTTTGTTAGCATCAAAACAAGATAACAAGATTTTCAGTCTTGTAAGGCCAATGAACCCATGTATATCTTGAAAAATCATCAACTATGATGAATGCGTATGATTTTTCTCCTAAACTTTGAATTGGGTTTGGAACAAATAAGTCTAAGTGTAGCATTTGAAGTGATCTAGTAGTAGAGATTTCTTTCTTCTTCTTAAAGCTTTTTCTTGCTTGTTTTCCTAGTTGACAAGCCTCACAGATTTTATCTTTAACGAATTTTGTCTTAGGCAATCCCTTAACTAAGTCTCCCTTAACTAGTTTAGATATTAAGTCCATGTTTGCGTGTCCTTGTATCCTATGCCAAATCCAACTAATTTCATTCATAGCAGAGAAGCATGTCACACTCTGTGAGGTTAAGTTATCAAAACTGGTGGTATATATGTTTTCATGATGCTCAGTAGTGAATAATATCTTATTATTAGTTTTGTGTTCAACAATGCACTTGTCATGTTCAATAGACACTTCTTAACCTTTATCACAAAGTTGAATTATACTCAATAAGTTGTGCTTTAAACCATCAACCAGTAAAACATCATCTATAATTAGTGATGAATTGTTACCAACTTTACCTACACCCATAATCCTTCCCTTAGCATTATCCCCAAAAGTGATAAATCCTCCATCCTTGGGTGTGATAGATGTGAACTTTGCTTTATCCCCAGTAATGTGACGTGAACATCCACTATCCATATACCATTTGTCTTTTGAGGAGGATGATCTTAAGCATATCTGCAAGACACAATCAGATAACTACTTCTGGTCCCCAGATTTTCTTGGGTCCATGGGGGTTAGTACTAGATTCTTCTTTGACTTTCCAGACTTTCTTAATTTTAACATCTTTATTTTTGAAAGGACAGTCATATTTGATGTGACCCAATATCTTACATTTAAAACATGTAATATTTCTATGATAGTCTTTAGTTGGAACATATGATTTTGACTCTCTTACAAAATATCCCATGTAAAGATGTTTCTGTTTTATATTTTCCTTCCCATTAAAATCAAGACCTTCCTTTTCTAGGGAATTTCTTTGAGCTCCTAGGAGTTTTTCAAAATTATTTTGTCCTTCAGTAAATTTACAAATAATCTCAGATTTATCTTTCAAATTCTTTTCTAACTCCTCAATTTTCAAATCCTTGTCTATGATGAGAGATGCATGAGATTCATTTTGTCGTTCAACTAAACTTGAAAGTTCTTTGACTTTATTTTTCAAATTGGAAATTTTCTTAGTTTTTGATAACTTTGGTGGAACCTAAGAGGGGGGTGAATTGGGTATTTAAAAATTATAGCCCAGGTTAAACGAGATTAACAGTATTACTTAACCTAGGGTCTGTCTATGCAAATATAAACTCAATCATTCACAATATAACATACACGTGCAATAATTAAATTGCGGAAATGTAAAGGAACGCGCACGATATGTTATCGGGGTTCGGCCAATAGTGCTTACGTCCCCGCCTTGGCCACACCAGCACAAGGATTACCATTATAATGCTCACTTAAATGGGTGGAGTGACACCTAATACAACCAAGTCAATTCAAGGGGCTGATCTCAACCAACATGCCTTAACAAGATGACGCACCTAGCTTTCCTAACCGAGTCTAAGCCAATTTGGGATTATTCCACAGGGCTAGTCTCCCTCTTCAGGCCCATGCTTGGAATACAACCAATGTGTATAAAACATATGTACACGGAAATACGCTTCTAGACAAGCAAATGTGTGCACCAATATAGTTCAATCAATAATGCAAGCACGAATGATATGTAAATATGCGCAGTGCTTTAATGTGTGCTAAACACTCAATCATGTATAGGTTTTCAGTTTAGATCTAGAGAGTATATCCAATCAATATTTGAAACACACTATGTGAATAATACAATATTAGATCATGGTTTAAAAAATATGCTAAGCAAGTTCAAACAAACAAACTCAATAATATATTCTAATATTCAAAGCACACTGGAGTTGTTTGAAGCACTAGCTTTTTGAAAAGGATTTTTTTGCACACCAAAATCTAGGTTTAGGTATCTTGCAATAATAATGCAAGAACCACAACTCTCAAAGTCTTTCCACACTAGATTTATCAAATGAAATCAGTGGAGGAACTTTAATGCTAAACTCTCATAGAAAATCAATCAAACAATAATGTAACTGAGAGTTCTAGCTATAAAGATTAAGCACAATAGCCTTAGAAAATACTCACAATGCTTGGAGAAATCAAGAATGAGGAGTGTGTGAGTGTTTGATAGTATTATTTGGCTAATAAAGGATTTTGGGTGTTGAGAGAATTTTTGCATAATCAAGTTAGCTAATCCTTGCTAATTATGACAAATGAATGAGTGTATATAGGCAAAGAGGAATTTTTGACTATTAGGGACATAGTGGGTATAATTAAGATTGTTTAAAAAGCCATTAAGAATATTAACCCAGTTTACCCCATTTAAAAATTCAGTAAAAATTATTTTAACCCACAAGGTTCGGTCGCCCGACCAGAGGATCGGGTGCCCGAATAGACACAGTCAAAAATTAAACTTTTAAAGGTTCGGGTGCCTGAAGAGTGAGTCGGTTGGCTGAAACAAAGTCAGTAGCATTCGTTCAATAGTTCGGGTGCTCCACTCACAATTTGGTTAACCGAATTAGGCATTTCGGTCGCCTGAGCTCAATTTGAACTTCGTTATTCGGTCGCCTGGGTAGTTGAAAAGTATTCTGACATAAGGTCGGGTGCCCAGCGAAGACACGTTCAAATAGGTTCGGGTGCCTAAACACTTGAGTCAACATATTGACTAGTTTGGTCACCCAAGCCATTTTACACGGCCTAGGTTCGGTCGCCCGGGCCCTCTCAACTATTTCATATAGGATCATTTTATCCTTAATTTGATTCCCTTGATTATGATAAGTGATGTTGGGGACTTGTGTACTTAGTGTAGATACCTAAAGTCCGACTATGGTCGTTCTTAGTATACCTACCTACCATGCATGATGCAAATTATTACAAGCCATAAGAGTGCACAATCCATAATTAAAATTTACATCCCAGAATGAAGAAATAAAATAATGAATACAAAATACAACTCATAGATGTTCATTCTTCGGCACGAACACCACACGCTATCATGATACGTCTTTTAGTCCGAAGGCACGCACACAGTGAACCTGCATGCAATTCTCAGTACAACTATCAGTACCAAGAGTATTTGTCATAATCAAAACTGGGTGTGACCTAATAGGTCAACAGTTTTCTTCTCAAGCATTTTAATAGTGTACAAATTTTCTTGTTTTAGTTCATCATATGAAAAGATGCCAATTTCATTTTCAGAATCACTAGAATAATAAAAAGATGATGAGAATGATGATTGTACCTCAAGGTCATCATGTGCCATTAGACACAGATTGGCAATCTCGTTATCACTGAATTCAGATTCTGAACAACTTGTGCTGTGCGTATCCCAACCGACTTTTAGCGCCTTTTTCTTTTTCTTAGAGGCTTTCATTAGTTTGGGACACTCAGGCTTGATGTGTCCAACCTCTTTGCAGTTGTAGCATGTTCGTGGATCTTCCTTCTTTTTCTTCATGCTTGACTCTCCTCTTTCTGATTTTGAGTTCCGAAATTTTCTGTTGAACTTCTTATTCTTCTTCAAGAACTTCTCAAACTTCTTTGTTAGTAAGGCCATGTCATCTTCTGTATCAGAATCACTTTCCTTACTAGTGTTGTTTGTCGATGCCTTAAGTGTTGTGGCTTTCTTTGCTTTGCTTTGTTCATTCTTCCTCTCATTTATTACAAGCTCATGGGTGATGAGAGATCCAATGAGTTTGTCAACTGACATCTCCTTGAGATTTCTCCCTTCTGCTATTGCAGTAGCTTTAGCTTCCCAAACTAGAGGTAGTCCTGTGACAACCCGAATAATAATGGGATTTAAATAATAAAGAGGAAGGGAAATGGAAACAGTAACAGAAAGAGGAAGTCGACTTCATCGACGACATTGCACTTTGGAAGGAATAACCGAGGGAAATTATCAGGGTCTCTTCGACGATCACAGGGGATTCGTTGACGAGGGTATAAGAGGACCTTGCCGACAAAGACAAGATTCGTCGATGAGAAGATACCGAGAGAGGGTTTTGGGGAAGTCTGAAATTCGTCGATGAAGGTACAGGTTCGTCGACGAACTTTCTACAGGACTCATCGATGAGGTGACGTGTCTCGTCGATGAATCCAGTCCTATAAATATCCAAAACCTGGATTTAAACGTCAAAATTTAGAAAAATATCACACTCTCTCTCCATTCGGTTTCTCTCCCTTCTCTCTTCGATTCTGGCTCCATCGGTCGCTGGATCGACGATCTGAAGCCACCACGACGATCCTAAAAAAGTTCTTTGCATATCTGCCGGAGCGGATCGTCGGTGGAACTCCGTTGAAAATCATCACTGAGTTGAGGTAAGGCTTTTTAAGACAAATTTGGTCTTACACTAGTTATATGAATGATATACACGTGAAAATATTGAAGTTTAGTATTGGGAGTTTTCATTTTCAGGGTATTGATTAGGAAATCCTATGGGTGTGAGACCAGAATTTATAGGGGCTTTTCTTAGTAGTCAGGTAAGGGAATAAATTAAAGCAGTTATTTTCCATGCAAATTAATATTATGTATGAGTAAACTTATTTTCAGGAAAGCATGTATTATATCTGTATATTACAAAGGAAATGCATGTTTGGGAAAATACTGCTATTATGTTGAAATGTATATGTATGTATGAGATGCTAGAAACTATGATCTTAGAATACAATGTATGGTTTTATACAGCAAATGTGTGGCATGACTATTATTTTACGTGAGAAATATTATGATATGACAATGTTATGAATGAAGTATGTTTTTCAAAGATTATGAAAGAATATAATATATTATGATTTTAAAATACATGATAATTGATTTTTACTCAGAATGATATGTATGAAATATTCGGCGCAAGGCCATGATTGATAGCCGGTGCGAGGCCATGTTTTATGTATGATTTTGGCCCGAGGCCGTATTTATGAAATGTTCGGCGCGAGGCCGTATTTATGAAATGTTCAGCACGAGGTCGTATTTATGAAATGTTTGGCACGAGGCTATATTTATGAAATAATAGAAAATGCTATCAATCCATTTATGTTAAAAGGTTATATTATCATGTAGTATATGTTATCAGAACTCAAATGTTAGTTTAGTTCAGTTTCAGGAGCACGACACCGTAACTTATAGATTAGATATCTATGATCAGATTGGTGCTAACCACCCCACGAGGGGGTGAGAGATGGATAGTCGATGTGGCTGTCAGTAGAGTGTGGACGTCCACTTGGCAGTGTGGACCAGGGTGTGGCAGGCCCATCATACTTATAGACATTTTTGACTCGGCAGTGGTCGACCAGCTATTGTTGGGTCCCGCCTTCGAGCTGCACAACCCGTCATAGGGGATAATACATGACATCAGCTAAGTATTCATCCTGGGTGTGTTTTCAGTATTATTAGCTATAACTGACATTTCATGATCAGTATGAATTATTAGAAAATATAAAAGTATATGATTATTCCACCATGTTATGATGTATGTTTTTAGATATATGAAATATGCTGAGTATGTGCAACTGCAATAAATATTCATGTTGCCATACAACTGTATTTAGTTTATTTTTCCTTACTGAGAAGTGGCTCACCCCCGATCATTAAATGATTTTTAGGAAACCCAGAAAGACCGGTGGAGCGTAACCGCCATTGAGTTTATCGAGTTACCTCGTTAGAAGGGTAAGTCTTGTACTAGGATCAGGAGATTTTTGTTGTATAATCCTAGGTTTATTTTGGAATTTTAGAGATTGTATATAAACACAGTATTATCAAATTATAGTAGACTTTGGTATTATGTATTCTATGGGTTTGAGAATGTGATTTATATTTACAGTTGCTTAGGTATCCGCTGTGAATGACAAGTGTCCCCGTTACCCACGGGTTCAGGTTGACTATTCTATTTAGTATGTTTCATTTTATATTTAGATGAGCAGGATGTTACAAGTCCCCTGAGTATTTTCTTGATCAACTTATAAGTAGGGTAAGTTTTTCCAAGTGCATTTAAATAATTTGTGATGTGTGTGAATCTAGTGTACATGGATTGAATAGATTCATCGGCAGTCATTTTAAATGCTTCATATTCACTGGTGAGCATGTCTATCCTACTATATTTTACTTCCTTAGTACCTTCATATGTAACTTCTAATTTTTCCCAAATTTCTTTAGCAGAGTTACATACCATTAACCTATTAAATTCATTTACATCTAATGCACAGAAAAGCAAGTTCATCGCAGCAACATTTATTTGCACTGATTTCCAGTCCTCTTCAGTATACTCATATTCAGTTTTAGGTACATTTACCTTATCAATTACTTTCATAGGAACATGATTTCCCTCAGTAACTATTTGTCATACCTTCCAATCTACATTTAACAGGTATATGTTGATCCCATGTTTCCAATAGGTGTAATTTGCACCACAGAAAGTTGGTGGTCTAGTGGATGAGTGTCCCTCACCGAATGGAGTTACATCGATGTGTACTATGTGATCTTTTTACAAATAAACTATTAAGTCTATGTAAACCCTCTCTAATACCAAAATTTGATTTAGGTGTGATCCCAAGAGGGGGTGAATTGGGTATTTTTTTAAAAAAATTTCAAATTATTTACTACTTAATCCCTATTTTTATGTTTAACAAATCTATTGCAGGGATTTAAGACTGAATTTATTATTATATAAATGAATTCTTTTTACCCAATTAATTAATAATTACGTGTGAGGTTATTTAACATACACAAGCAAGATAGATATTGAAATGCAGTGTGCAAAATAAAAAGATAAGGGAAGAGAGAAGGCAAACATGATTTTACGAGGTTTAGCTAACCCGGCCTATGTTCTCGCCTTGAGCAACCCACTCAAGGATTCCACTAATATCCCTGCTCCTTAAATTGGGACATAGCTTCCCTTACATCCGCTGCTTACAAGAGGCACAACTTTCTCCTCACCCAGTTCACAATTCGAACCGTGATTACAATATAATATCAAATCTGCAAAACACTCAAAGTTGCTTCTAAAAAAGCTAGTGAGTACAATTGAAATTCCTAACACATAATCATATGATCAAACTTGAAGCTCAATATGTATGTAACGATACAATCGTTAATGAATGAATATGCTTCAACACACAATTTCCGTTTTTATCAAAACTCCCAAGTAATGATATAATTAAAAGCTTTAGAGAAAATTAGGGTTCTAGTTCACTTCCCGAAAATGCATGAATATCTAATGTGAACTTATCAAAAGCTTTGTCTTGAATATTATATCAATCAAAATTAAAAAGCTTTCTTTCAAATATTCAATCACTACATCTTTGTAATATGTATATATATATAATATGCTTTCCAAAGACCAAGAGTTGAATATAATATTTTCCAAAAAAATATTCCTTTATAAAAATATAGTTATGAACACTCAGGATATTTAATTAAGTGGTTTTAAGATATCTAAAATATAGTCTTTAACTGAATACACACTTGAATCAAAAATCATTTAATCAATGGCGAAAACTTTTCTCAAGTATTGATCTTATCAAAATAATCTATAAGCAAGTACACTCAAGATCAATCACTTAGCTTATATTTAATAAAAGATTTTGAGATGAAAAGTTCTTTGAAAAATATATATCAACAAGCAAATCAATTTAGATAAAAGAACACTATGAGACTAAATATTAACAAGTAGTTTGATTTACCAAACCTCGATACCAAAATGATTCCACAATGATTACTAGATTGTCTTTTGAAAATCAAGATAGCCTTAGCTTAGATTCGACGTAAGAACTTTGAAATCTCAGGCAAAGGTTTCAGCAATGTGTTCAAAGTTTTGCTAAATGTGCAATCTTTTCAATTTTTTGCCAAAGGTTTGTTCTCTTCTCTTCTCCTTAGAGCACTAGGGTTTATATGTTCATTATATAGGTGCCTTGCCCTTAGAATGAATCTTAACCGTTGGATAAAAAAAAATGACTCGCATGTTCGCCCATTAAAAAATTAAAATTTTAAACTTTCCCACAGGTTTAGACGACTGAGGTTAAAGGCCCAGATGACTGAGGTTCGTTAGAACTTCGAAAAATTAACCTGGACACAGGGTTAGACGACTGAAATTGGGGTTCAGTTTTCTAAAGTGTCGAGTTTAGACGACTAAAGTCTGAGTTCAGTTTTTTGAAGTGCTTCTGTTTGGTTTTGTGTTTCACCATAAATTCTTCAGACAACTGGACTTAATCTTCGGTCTTCTGAAAAAATTCTTCAGACGACTGAGCTTAACTTCAGTCTTCTGAAGTTCAATCTTCAGACAACTGAACTTGAAGATAGGTCTTCTGAACTGAACCTTCCCTGAATTTTTTCTTTTTAATTTCAAAAATTTGCTTTTCTTTATTTCTTTGCCCTCTTATAAAAATATTTTTAGGGATTTTGAAAATATATCTAAGTCCATAGTTATCCCCTAATGATGTTCATGAAATACATGAATCCTAAGGTCATTCTAGGGTATATGTTGAGCCTCAAATTAAATCATATGTGTAACGCCCCGAACCCATTAACCCGGGCCCGGTGCGTTATACCTGATAATCCATAATAAACATACGTAGTGGAAAACATAAACGTAATCTCCATATAACATAGCTCTACATTACCAACATTCCAAAATACCAGAGTTTACTATATCCTAACTAGAAATCCATAAAATCCAACCATCACCTACATTTCTTTATATACAAACATCTCCAAAACAGTTCAGTATGTTCACAACCATTTCTCTCACAACATCCTTAAAACATAACGACATAAAGTATAAAACATAAATATTTACATCTCCAAAATAGTATCAATATATACCCTATTTCTAATATAATCCTTAAAAAATGCTAAAAATACCCTCGAGCTCCTAAGCCCGACCTCGAGGATGTTCTGAAAAAGAAACATTTATATTCGGGTGAGACACATCTCAGTAAGGGAAGAAACATACATATTAAAATAGCATGTGGCTAACATGAGGTAAATCGATATCATTTTAATTACATTTGCAAATCATTAACATAACTATGAAATCATTTTCTGAACCTAAACAATCACATGCAAAGGTTTAACCCACGAGATTACTCAAGAATAGGGGTGATTACCCGCCCATACAAGTAGCACCCCTCTGCTCTGATTCCTAGGTAACCCAAAGGTCACAATTAAAGCATACCAAGGCACTTACCTTACTCAGTAAGCCCTCAAGTGTTAGATTAATCTCGTACTCACGTATCGGAAAAGGCCCTAAGGATAGGAAAATCTACTTGCCCATACAAATAGGTTCCCTCTGCTCTAGTACGTTATGCAGCTACTGCCACATCTGAAGCTACTAGTGCACTCGCCTTTCTCAGCAAGCCCTCAAGCGAAGAGTTCGCCTTACCCAATCGTAACATGTTCTACGTACATACATATTTCTAATATCGTAATACATGATTCCTTTCTGTCATTATACATTCATACACATTAATTCCTGTTCATAACATAACTTTGCATTTCGTTTCACTTTAAGTAACTCTTTTCCATTCATATCGTTCACGTTTCACGTTTTATTTCATTGCATTGTCATTTCGTTGCATAACATTTCATTTCATTAATTCGTACTACAGCTGGTCTTTAGCCATCATCAATTAGTTTCCACATAGAAATACGCTAGAATCTGCTACAGTTAGTCCACATAGAAATGCGCTAGAATCTTCTAACATGGCTGTCTTTCAGCTATCTTACATTTACATGGTTGCATTGAACATACACAAGCAGCATTGCCCATATCATATTTTATTCATAAGCTTTACTTACTTAGCCTGCATCTCATATATCTAACATATATTTGCATCGAATCTCATGCCACACAATTTAACAGTAAAATTCATATACATTCCTTAAAAATAAGCCAACCAACATTTAACATTTATATACTGAAAATACATTTCATTCCTTACTTCCTTAGAAAATTCCTTTCATTCGTTTACTTTCACATATACATAACTATATAAACAATCCTAGGCTCAGAAAACATAAATTTCTTGGCTGGTGTTTTAAACTCACATATAAACATATATACATAAATAACACATAATCCATTTTAATTCATGAAAAACCTGATTTAATATATAAATTTTCCCCTTACTTGATTTTCAAACTACGCTGGTAGGATTCTCGAATCGATACCCACAGCATTCACTTGGACCCTGAATCCAAATATCCTAACCTAATTAAAATAAATTCCAATTAACTTAAATCTTAAGAAAAAAACTTATTTACTACTTCCTAGGCTCCAAATAACAACATTTATTAAGAAAATCCCAAAATAACTAACTTACCCTGATTTTGGGATGTTTCCCAAACCTCACAACCCAACGATCAACTCCTACAGCCTTGAAGAGAATGATCCTACGAACCACGTGGCGGTTTCAGATCATCAAACCGGGTCAAAATCGGCCTGAAACTGAGGAGAGAAGGCTAGGGAATCATTTTAAGAGAGAGAGAGAGAGAGCAGAGAGATTTCAAGAATTTACACTAAAAATGAAGAAAAAGCCTTTTTATACGTAGGGCTTCGTCGACGAGACACGTCGATTCGTCAACGAGGCGCTATAGAGACTTCGTCGATGAAATTCAGGGTTCCAAATATACTCTTTTGGGATTCCTTCGTCGACGAGAAACCAAGTTCGTCGACGAGCTTAGAAGGACACTCGTCAACGAATATAGGACATTCGTCGACGAGGCCTGCTTTTCCTTCTAATTTCTTTCATTTTTCCTTCATTATCCATTATTCCATTTCATTTATCATATTTTATAATTATTTAAATTATCGAGTCATTACAATATGAATATGTAAATATAGTAGTTCTAAGTACCTATTCCCATGACGTTCTTGAACTTGTTGCTTGCATCTTCAATCTCCAACTCTTTTAGTTCCAAGGATTGTGTCAAGTTATGTATGCTTTAGTCTTCATGGTTGTAGACACCCCATTTTTACCCAGGCCCAATATATGTATTACTATTATTATTATTATTATTGTTATTTTATTATTATTATTATTATTATTATTAGGAGGATAGGATTATTATTATTATTATTATTATTATTAGGAGTTTTATAGTATTATTATTATTATTAGATATTTTATTTATTATTGTTTTTTATTATTATTATTATTATTATTTTTTTTTATTATTATATTTATTATTAGTGTATTGTATTATTTATCTTTGTTATTACTATTATTATTATTATTTTATTATTATCATTATTTTTACCTTATTATTATTATTATTATTATTATTATTATTATTATTATTATTATTATTACCATATTAATAATTATTTTCATATATATTATTTCCAAAGAAAAAAAAATACCATAAACTAAAAAGGAAAGGGGAGATTTAGGGTTTCTAATTTTTGCTCATAAAAAGCCTATTCTTCTCTTCAAACAGGCCGGGCGCTGCACACAGCCGGAAGCCGGGGGTCTTCCTCTTCTTCTTCTTCTTCCTCTTCATCCCTCTGCCTCTCTGCTCATCTCCCAAAATCCCTCTGTCTTGCCATCTTCTATAGCAACCCAGCCACGGCCTCTCCTCTGTCCGTCTTCTCCCCAGAGCCACCGGCAACTGTGGATCTCCTCAGACCAGCACCGCCCAGCTGAGCCCATCCTCGCCGTTGTCTTCACCCACGAGAATAGCAAACGGCAATCCCTGCACCACACCAGTTTCAGGAGACCAACACTCCTGCTCCCAGCGACCCAGCTCCGGCGGCGAAGCTCCCAGCCTCTCCTCAGCCAGCTGCTGCTCCCAGCAACTGCGGATCACCACAGCTCCAGTTCAGACCCGAGTGCCTCACCTGCAACCATCACTCTCGCTGTTCTCCTGTCGTGGAACAGCCACCAACCGAACCCAGCAGTTTCGGTAAGCCTCCCTGCTCCCATACACACGCACACACATTCACGTGCCATTTTTTATTTTTATTTTATTTTTTTATTTTTTGTTTCTTTTCTTTTTCTGTTTCTTTGATGGTTTTTATTCTTTCTAATATCTAATTTTTTTTTTCCCCTTGAATATGCAGGTATGTAGTTTTTTTTTTTTAATGATTTTTATAGTTAGTTTAATATTTAGTATTTTTGGTAATTTTGGTTGCATTATTTAGATAAGTTGATTGTCTTTATTGTGGAATTTTTACAGTTGAAGTTTATTTAGATATTTAAAGTTTAATTTCGTTTTATTCGTTGAATTGTTAATATTATTATTGCATGCGTAGTTAGAATAGGTATCATAATTATTTACTTAAGGGCGTCTTTAATATTCATATGTTTAGGGCTACTTAGGGTTTTCATCATGTATATCTAAGTTTTAATTATTTAGGGTTTTCTTTATTATATACGTTATGTATACTCATATTAATATTTTAGGATAGTTAGTATTAGTATTCTAATATTTTATCATGTTTACATATAAATGTATAAATCATTATGGCAAGTTTAGAGTTTTGGTATACGTTTTGCTACTATATTTAGTATGATATTGTATGGAATATTATGGTATAATTATTATTTAGTTTCACTTATTAAGACATTTTTTTTTTATAGATGGTATTACCTTGTACAGTATCTTGAGTGTTTTAATATATATCAGTATATGGATTGTAAATCATGATCGGTAATATTATCCTTATTAACATATTATGATACTGTTCGTATATTATTTGTTATTGATATCGGTATTATAGTGTTGGTATATTATATTGCTTGTATATTATTATTAATAATATGATTTCATTATTTTTATTTTGCTGTTTGTATATCATTATTAGTAAAATTACTAGATTGTTTGGATATTATTGTTGGTATTATTATTATATTGATTATCATATCGATTTTATTAGTATTAATATTCTATTGCGTGTATATTGTTGGTATTATTATTATGTGGATTGTATTAGCATTATATTATTTGTACACTGTTACCAGTGTTATTATCATATTATGGAAATATTTATGTTATAATATTATGTTTGTATTGTATTACAATATTTACTCTTTCTAGTATTTTTGTATTATTTTATTAAGTATTTTCGTATGTATTTCCCTATGATTTAATTGCGGGGGGTATTAGCCTTTGGGCTTTACGTACCTTAAGCTCTGAGGGAATATATATATGTATATATTTATTTATTTATTTATATTTTACATGTATTTATAAATTCATAAAAAGGAATAATTTAAAGAATTATTAGATTAACTTAGGGATAATTTCAAATTAATTAGGTACCGTTCGTAAGGACGGGCGCGTAGGGGGTGCTCGTACCTTCCCCTCGCGTAACCGAACTCCCGGCCCCAACTCTGGTAATGTAGACCGATTCTACCCCTAACGGGGTAGTAATCATGTGTTCTAACCGCACTAAAGGTTAGTGGCGACTCCAATATCCATGTTTTTCCATGAAAATATTAAAATGATTTTTAGTTCGCCGCCCGGGGCACCCGCGCTCCCGGGACGTCGCGACAGCTTGGCGACTCCGCTGGGGATCATTAGAGAGTCGAGCCATTAATTAATTAGAAATTATCCCATGTCAAATTTAATAAATCTTTTAATTACTCCTTATTTTGTGAATATTGTAATTCGTAAATAACCTTAATTAATTGTAAATATCTTGCTTCCATAATTTACAAATAACCCTACTTAATTAAAAATATTTTGTTTCCTAATTGTGTGAATATTAATTGTAGATATGTTGTTTCTAAATATTCTAAATAGAGCCTATTAATTGTAAGATATTTTGAATAAGTAGATATTTTGTATACTAATCGTAAATATTTTGTTTCCTTATTTTTGTTTCCAAATTTTTTGTGAATAAACATATTAATTGCATATATTGTGTTTCCTTATCTTTTGAATATATATATTAATTGTAAATATCTTGTTTCCATATTGTTTATAGCATGTGAATAAATGTGGGGATAGTGGGATTAGGTTAAAAATTAAAATCACACACTCTCACGCTCTATACCCGAGCTTTCCTTACTAGGATTAGATAGGAGTGTAATAGCGTTTGTCCCCACGTGGCAGGGCTTGTGGGGACCCGCGAACCACTCCACTTAGTTTAAACTTTGTCCAAACCCCTTTTGGGTGAGGATGGAGGTTAGATTGGGAACCTGTTTTATATAGGGATTAGAGTCTACCCACACATACTTGTATATAGTTTTCCTTAACTAGGATAGTGCCATGACAAACCCTGTATATACATACCTACCCTAGGTTGGGACATCCTTATCCCTATACCGTCTATTGTATATATGTTGTGAGATACCTTATATTATACCATGCATGCCGCATCCATTTTAGACTTACATACCACTTAGCCAGCATTCTAAAAAAGCCCAATAATGAGACCATGGCCCATCCTTTCAAAAAAAAAAAAAAAAAAGGGAAGCACTTGGCCCAAGCATTTTAAAAATATGGGTCGGCCCAACCCTTTTCAAATAACTTGGGCCCAATTCTTTAAAAACAAATCTTGGGCCTGACCTTTTCCTAAGCAAAAACTCGGCCCATGCCTAAGTTTCAAAAAGGGGCAAACCCAGATTTCAAAAGAGGACTTCAACCCTATTGCCTAAAAATTTGGGCCAACATTTTTTCAAGTAATCCAAGCCCAATTCCTTTTCAACTAGGGCCTTAACCCATCATGAAATAGCTCGAAGCCCATATTTTAAAATACTTGAGGCCCAAGTACACATTTAAGTCCACAAGTCTGCATTAAACAAATCCAACGGGTTGACCAACCTGGGTCAACCTCAACCTCAGATCATAATTTGACCCTTCATAGAATCTGAGATACATGGACCGATTGAGGGAAGAGTTGAATTTAAATTGTGGCCCATCAATGATTGTCTTGAAATCTCTCATTAGTGGGACTTTTCCTAGAAAAGCTGACAAAGTAGTTAGTTAGGTTACATTGCATCTATGCATTCATGCATAATTTCACACATAATCATGCACGATAGGTCACATGCATGGTCATATTTCTATTTGTATGGGTAATTGCACTAGTTACATCCATGCACAAACATACATTGCATCCATGCATTCATGCATAATTTCACACGTAATCATACACGATAGGTCACATGCATGTTCATATCTCTATTTGTATGTGTAATTGCACTAGTTACATCCATGCACAAACATACATTGCATCCATGCATTCATACCTATGCATTCACGATTCTAAAAAGGGAAGGTTTTGGTTTGCAGTGCTTAGCCACAGAATTCGTCTGAGCAAGCAACATTGAGACTGTCACGCATCAATACAATACCAGGAGAAGGGCAAAAGAAATGAGTGAACAATTGGAAGGTAGAGTCCTGGGCATAGAACAAGGACAGGAAGAATTGATTGAAAAAATGAGTAAAATTATGGAATTGTTGATGAACAAAGGAAAAACGGTACAAAATGATTCTGAAACAGATATAGACCCTACTCATCCTCCAGGGTTCACCCTAAATCATGGACAAACATCAGCTCCACCGCCGGGTGTCATAGGGGATCCAATGCCAAATATGCCTCCATTTATCCCAACTGTGCCTGCACAGGGGTTTCCAGTGGTAGGGACTTCCCCCTTAGTAACTCTTGATATGGGGATAAATAGACCTGAGTTTGAGCGTCGTTGTGACGTATTGGAGGAGCGCTTGAAAGCAATTGAAGGGTATAATACATTTGATTCCGTTGACCCTAATGACCTTTGCCTAGTACCAAAGGTCACTCTGCCGCCAAAATTCAAGTTGCCGGATTTTGAAAAATTCGATGGGACCCACTGTTCTCGGACCCACCTGCGCTTGTATTGCCAAAAAATGGCTGCACATACTGATGATGAAAGGTTGATGATGCATTGCTTTCAAGATAGTTTGACTGGAGCAGTTATCAGATGGTACATTCAGCAGGATCGAGCTCGAATTCGTACTTGGAAAGATCTGGCAAATTCCTTCATAGCTCAGTACCGCCACGTGATAGAAATGGCATCTGATCGCATGACCTTACAAAGCATGCAAATGAAACCTAATGAAACATTCAGAGAATATGCATATAGATGGAGGGACGTGTCCATCCAAGTGAGCCCTCCAGTGGAAGATAGGGAGGCTATCTCCCTATTCGTGAATACATTGAAAGATCCCTACTTCGGACATCTCCTAGGGGCAACCCCACATGACTTTATGGATATTGTTGCTACTGGAGAAAGAATTGAAACGGCCATCAAAGTCGGAAGAACCAAAAGTGGTGATGCAGAAACTGACCTAAGTAAGAGGAAGAAAGACGAGGAAGCACAGATGATTCAGGGGTATCATTACCAAGAGGGTAAAATCCGGGGGACAAATAATAATTTTGCCTACAAGCCCATAGTCCATGAGATAGTGCATTCAGGTGAGCAACCCCAAGCAGTTCTCTTCGGACCTAAGCCTATTTCAAGGCAGCTGAGTGTTCAGGACACGGGAGGGAGCCCCCTAATGGAAAGAAAGAGAAAAGAAGTTCAACCTATTCCGATGACTTACGCAGAATTGTTCCCGCAATTGGTGGAAATTCAAATGGTTGCACCAATACCAGGATTGTTGCTACAATCCCCTTTCCCAAGGTGGTACGACCCAAATGCTCGATGCGAGTATCATTCTGGGGCAATAGGTCATTCAATCGAAAAATGTTGGCATTTCAAGCATAAAGTACAAACCTTAAGAGATTTGGGTCTATTGGCAATTGACGTGGAGGAGCCTATTGTGCAACATTAAAGGAATATTTTGAAGATCAGATCTGTCAAAGAAGTACAACAAGTTTTGAACCAGAGATATTCCGCATATAGCCTGAATAAATGGGTTTACTTTTGACCATGGAAACAGAGAAATACAAGTGGCAAGCTTTTGATTATTCGCCCCCTACATGGATGCTTTTATCTTCTTTTGTTTTCTTCTTTCTTTTGTTGCAATTTATTAAAGGTTTTATCTCCGAAGTTTCCTTTGCTATCAAAGAAACGAAATTATGCATTTTCGTATATCACTTGCATCGGGAGTTCAATGTCCAAAATTTTGTTTACTCGTGTTTCTTTGCTAAGATAAGGAAAATAAAATACCAGTATTCATGAACCAAAAGCAGGTGTTAGTTATGAAAAATTCAAGCTACGAGACGAAAATAAAGCAAGATGAAACAATGTTCGTCACTCCATGAGTTCGAATACTGCGAAGAAGTTCTGAAAGCCTCAGTAAAATATGGGTTGGTTCCATGAATCTCATGTCAGTCCGCTAATCAAGTTTTGATCGAATGATAGATGGCCATCTTTGGCCGATCAGTTATCCCTAAAAAGAACCCAATATTGATTTACCATTTGTTAACCCACTTGAGCTTGATTGTTAAACTAATTTTTCTTAAAAGTCAGTTCACCAGAAATTTAACTCGGGTTTGGGTGCCTTAGCATTTGACAAGTCATTTGAGACAATAATCATTATCAAAAGGATGGCAGGCTATTTTTTCTACTACCTAAAAGAAAGGCACAAGAGAAACCCCTTGCAAAGCCCTTTTTGAGCCTGAAAAATTTCATTCTTAACCTGTCAAAGGATCACACCCCATACTGGGGCAGTTTTAAGAAAATGATCAGTCCCAAATGGAATTCAAATGAAAATGAAGTTAAGATTCCTTCATAAAAGGAAAAGCAAAAGTTGCGATAAAAGGAAGAAGAAAGAAAAATAATGGACGTACTACATATGTGATCTTTGACTAAATTACCCTTGATAAAATCAACGATTTTGAGCCTTATTTAACTCTTTTCTTCTTTAACCCAAACCCTAGCCTGCATGACAGTCTAAATGAAGTCCTGACCAGATTGGTATACATTGTTGTGTCAAATGATTTGTCAGACGCAATATTGTGTCTGAACTACGTAATGACCTGATCCTGAAAGGGTACGTAGGCAACTTGTCCAAATGACAAGTTCGGTCAATATCTTGCAAGTGCCTCAATTCAAACTGGGAGCATAAAACATCATTATGGGATGGGATTTTTGAGCCTTAGTTTTCCTTTTATTCTGAAAACCTGTATCCCTCATCCAACGTTTCGTCCCGAGTCTTAAAGACCATCTTGAGATCAAAACATTAGTCGGACTTGAGTGAACTAGGGGCAACCATTAAACAAAAGGTTCTCAATGGTTTCACAGCAGAACAAGGTGGAAGAATAGTCCCCCAATAAAACTGGGGCAATCGGTTAAAAAAGAAAATCAGTTATTGAGTTCGAAAAGTTAGCACCATCATCATTAGGGCTCTCGAATACTGGTATGAATTTTTTGCATTGAAATAGCAAGCGAATTCAGTAAAACATCTATTTTGTGCATATGACCTTTTGATTTAGCAAGTTGATGTCCTAAATGCATAATCATTCATCATTCATTCCCCCATCCAAAAAAAAAAAAAAAAAAATCCATTCTTCAAAAGCTCTAAAAGGAGGACGGATGGTCAAAAGGGCTTAATCACTGACACATTCGCCAAAAGAGGATCCTTGTGAAAGACAGGTAAAATTGTCAAGAATAGTTACAGATGCACTCAAATGATCTAAACTCCGTGTTGAGTTCTAGTGACGCTGATTTGGGGTGCCTTCGTGTCAAAATCAAATTTGAAGCCAATATCAGTAACAAACGATGGTAAATGGGGCAGATTTTGGGTTGAGTTTTGTTTGGACTAATTCCGATGCCGTCATATCAGAGTGCATGATGAAAACATAGCCAATATCAGTGGATGAGGATCGAAACTAGGCAATTTTTGAGTTCATTGGAGCAAATTCAAGAGCTTTCAGGACAGAATCAAAGTCAAAAACAGGGTCATGACCAGTGGCATGTAAACACTAGGGCAGATTTTGAGTGCCTTTTGGAATTTGAAACATGGCCAGAATCAGCAGGCACACGCAAGATCAGAGATTGGGATGTTGATTACAAGCATGTTGGAAGGAGAAAAGATTCATGCATTACCATGCATTTCATTCATTACCATGCATTTCATTCATTACCATACATTTTATGCATTGCATAAGAAAGAAAATATAAAGGGCATCTCATTCAATATGCATACATCTTTGCATTCACGCATCACTATGCACACAGAACAACATTTCACTGCATTCTAGCATCTTAGGTAGCAACATGCATACATATAGCAATAGAGCACTATTCAATCACACTTGCCTGGTTGAATAAACTTTTGAATAATTCTTTTGCCTCATTGACTGAGCCATTCTGGTCTAGACGTATTTTGAAATTGGGGCAGCTGGCCCCAATGCACAGATTAACATACTTTGAAACTGTGGCAGTTGACCCCTTGGTTGTTGAGTCTCAAAGAGGGTAATCTAAAGACAGCCAAAGAAACTCATGTTTTCATTCCCGATTGATAATCCCCAATGGAATAATTCTGAGCCCTATGCTTGGGGACACTTTCCAAAAAAATCTCAAGACTTCGTACCCGATTCATCATCCCCCATACAAAGTAGCCATTTCCCTGGTCCAAATTGAGTCATCTACCTTAAATTAGGGCATCGACCATAACATCCAAAATTGGTGTTGTTCACGACGAAATCGAGGTGTTGGATCACCTCAAAGCTTTCTTGATTACCTCATTCATGAGAGCAGTTTCATCCAAATTATTCTGATTATCTTATTCACTTGTATTTGACCCATCGCGGTCCACTCTTATTGACCCATCGCGGTCCACTTTTATTGACCCATCGCGGTCATTCTTATTAATCCCTTCGTTGTCCAATCTTATGACCCTTCAGCGTGTCTCACCTTATTGGCACTTATCATGGTCCTATCTTATCTGACCCATCGCGGTCCCATCTTATTGACCTAGCACGGTTCCCATTCTCATTAACCCATCGCGGTCCCATCTTATTGCCCCATTGCGGTCCCACCTTATTGACCTATCACGTCACCATTTCCTATTGACCCATTGCGGTCCAACCTTATTGACCTATCAACGGGTCCCATCTTATTGACCCATTGCGTCCACCTTATGTGACCTATCAACGGTCCCGATTCTTATTGACCCATTGCGGTCCCATCTTATTGACCCCATTTGCGGGTCCCACCTTATTGACCCATTGCTGTCCCATCTGATTTGACCATTCGCGGTCCAACTTCTTTATTGACCATTCTCACAATCCAACTTTATTGACCCTTGGCGGTCCCATTCTTATGGACCCATCGCGGGTCCCACCTTTGACCCTTTGTGGGCCCACCTTATGACCTATCAGGTCCCATTTAGTGATCTTTGCGGTCCCATTCTTATTGACCCATCGAGGTCCCATCGTAGTGACCCTTCACGGTCCCCACCTTATTGACCCTCATGAACTATAGCTGGGTTCCTACACTCGGTGCGGAGTCACTTCGTGAAATATAGCCGGGTTCCTACACCCGGGCGAGTCACCTTTCCGTGAACTATAGCTATTGGTCCTACACTCGTGCAAGTCACTTCCGTGCACTATAGCTAGGGTTACTGCACCCGTGCCAAGTAACCCATCGGAAAGAAACCCTATGTTCGGTGTCCTACACCCGGTTGCAAGTCCCCCTTTGTGAACTATAGCTCGGGTTCCTACACCCGGTGCAAGTCACCTTCCCGTGCACTATAGCTCGGGTTCACACCTGGTGCAAGTCACCCCTTGTGAACATAGCTCAGGTTCCTACACCCGGAGCAAGTCACCCTTCGTGAACCTATAGCTCGGGTTCCTACACCCGGTCAAGTCATCCTCTGTTGACTATAGCTCGGGTTCCTACACCGGTGGCAAGTCACCTCTTATGAACTATAGCTCGGGTTCCTACACCCGATGCAAGTCACCCTTCCATGAATATAGCTTGGGTTCCTACACCCAGTGCAAGTCATCCTCCGTGAAATATAGCTCGGGTTCCTACACCCGGTGCAAGTCACATTTCTGTGCACTATAGCTCGGTTCCTTACACCCGGTGCAAGTCACCCCTCTGTGAACTATAGCTCAGGTTCTCCTACACCCGGTGCAAGTCACCCTTCGTGAACTATAGCTCGGGTTCCTACACCCGGTGCAAGTCATCCTCCGTGAACTATAGCTCGGGTTGCTACACCCGGTGCAAGTCACCCTTTATGAACTATAGCTCGGGTTCCTACACCCGATGCAAGTCACCCTTCCATGAACTATAGCTTTGTTCCTACACCCGGTGCAAGTCATCCTCCGTGAACTATAGGCTCGGGTTCCTACACACGGTG